>NC_134421.1:46618639-46928380 GCF_030867145.1 Opisthocomus hoazin | reverse complement strand
CGAAACCTACCTGAAAACCAAGGAAAATGTTTATAAGGGAAAGTTTAATAATTTATGAAGTTTTTATTAAATGACTACAAATATACACATTTTAAGTTTGATAGCTGAGATGTAGTTTAAACCGTATATTTTGAGTAGAGGCATATGATTGCATTATTCCATTATTTATCAAAGAACACATCTTGGTATTACCTGCAATTCATATACAATAAGTGAATTTTTATTCAAATTGTTATGCTCTTTCATGCTTTCTCATGGCATTGATTTCTACTGGAGGCTTTGTCTGCCTTCAGTGTTCATTCCTGACCATCTGAGTTACCACAGACCTGTAATCATCAACTTTAATTTTGTTTTCCCCTGTCATTGAAGAATTGATTTATTATCTAGCTCTACATTTTTAAAATGGTATCAGTTTACACATGAGCTAAATACTGTTCTTGTACATAGATTCATTGTGTGTTTGTGTATTCATTGATGTTTGGTTTTAGTGAGAAGATAGAGGAATTCTGTACGTGTGATGTAAATGCAAGCACTTAATTGAAAAATCATTTGGGGTTATGTGTGTGTAAATAAGGATAAACGGGATTCATTAAATACCCATAGAAGCTAATTCATTGCTTAATATATTTTTAGTTCACTACAGGTTCAGCTGGGCCAGTGGAAGCCATGTTAAGGGTATACATTTACATTCACCTTCATTGTCTCCATTAATTTTAGATACCTAAAAAATGATGACACCATAACAACCTAGTTCTTTAAGTCACCTTTGTGACTTCTGGAGAGAATTAGGAAAACTGAAAGGATAATTCATCCCATTCAAAAGTAAAACAAATACAAGTGATACAAATTCCCCTAGAACAACTTCTCTCTCTAGTGACTAACATAGGCTAGATGCCAGAAGGCTGAATTTTGTGAAAATAAATTCCATCCCAAGTCACTTCTTCAATTTCAGAACATATAATTTTGATTTTTCTGTGGATCAGCACGGTGTTATAAGAAGTGAAGTGTTAGATTAAGTCTTCGAGTTTAGGCAGTGGAAATTTAGAATTGATATAAATTAAACTGTACCTGTGACCAGAGGTTGGCCCTAATCGTGACCCTAATCAGGACTGTAATCATGAACCCACTATCAAATCACAGAATCACAGAATGATAGGGGTTGGAAGGGACCTCTATGGGTCATCTAGTCCAACCCTCCTGCCAAAGCAGGATAACCTACAGTAGGCTGTAGAGGACATTGTCCAGGCGAGTCTTGAATATCTCCAGAGAAGGAGACTCCACAACCTCCCTGGGCAGCCTTTTCCAGTGCCCCGTCACCCTCAGAGGGAAGAAATTCTTCCTCATATTCAGAAATATATATCTACCCCCTTCATCTACCCAGGCAGCAAACAGCCAGACATATGGTGTGGAGTTGTCCATTGGCTCAAGTGGGACTATTCACATGCTTAAAGATTAGAGCTTGTCTGAGTGCTTTGCTGGATCAAGGCCAAAGCATTCTCTAGATTTCCCGGTGGCTTCTTTATCTTTACCCCAGCTTTGCTGAATGGACTTCTGGGTTTGTAAAAAAAAGCCCACATTTCATTTCTCTTCACCAAATACAAATTCTGCATCTTCCGAGAGTAGTTAACTTGAAGTAGCTATGCATGCTTCTTACCGTCCATTGTTCTTTTCTGTCCTTCTTTTCTGATACTATTACAAGACATTTTCTTTCACTTAAGAAATAAAGAGATACAGTAATAAAACCTGTTAATGACCTGACATAACAGCTATTGGAATCAGTAGGACTTCAACATTTTCTGAAATGGGTTCTAAAATGGTAAATTTAGGGAATAGCAATTAAAGATTTCCCTGATCAATAACCGAAAGTTGTAATGTCTATAATATAGTAATTCTACTGAAAACAATGGCACAATAGCTGTGTTCTTGTCTAAAATGAAATATTCTTAGCCTCTCTGATATAAACAATTCCAATAATCAGCATGTACATATACAGATTCACAAAACACACAAATACATATTTTAATTTAAATTATGATTCAACAGATATAATGAGATGTAAGTATTAATAGCCTCATTAAAAGTGTGATGAATACAAAAGCTCTCCCATTATAATTACTCTCAGAAAGAAAAGTATTGTTAATCTGCTGAGCAGCTGATGACACAGAAAATTATAAATAATAGAAACATTGCACAAATTAATTCTAGATTAGAAGGACAGAATAGTTTGTATTTAGTAATAGAAAGACCATTTTTAGCAAAGAATAGGCATGATCTGTTGGAGATAGTTTTAATTATTTGACTCCTTTTCTCTCCCATGACACCCAATTTTTTTTGAAAACAAGTAATCTGTCTCTAATAGCACATCTAAATGAAGCTAGATGCTGGCCAGCAACATCCTACAAACACCACATCACCTGAATACTAATGAAACGTCTTCTTTTAAAAAGTTTTGAGTCTGTGAAAGTCCAGTAGGAGACTTTGCAAAATGTAGAGTAACACAGAAGATAATTGCTTGGACAATTATAGGCTGTAGAGTTTGTGGTATTCATATTGGTTTGTTATGTACAATTAGTGAATAACACAATGATTAAGCTAATTGTGGAGATAGACTGCTTTTTATTAATCTGAGATACTTCTCTTAGGTAGAAACATAGCCACTGGAACAGAAACCTAAAAAAGCTAGGCTACCATTGTTTATCACATTTGGCAAAGATAATTCATCATTGCAGTATCGTGCACTGCCAGCATACTCTGCATTTGGCAGTTTCACTAAGTGACATTAATATTTGTATCCCTACCATCACCTTTCCATGTCTTTTAGTAATGCAGTAAATCCGTCACATATTAACTGTATTTTGCATGTAAACATCAGGCAATGGTATAAAACATAAGCTTATCTTTGCCTTCAATTGGTATCATTATTTTTGTTTAGTTATCGGTTCCTTGAAGAGTCACACTGAGACAATTGCTTATATTAATCATGGCAAGAAATGCTAAGACAGCCCATAGAAGAACCATTTTTTACTTATTGGCTTTTTGTACAAGCTGTATTGGCAAAGTCATTTCACAAATTTAATGGATGACTCCAGCTTGTAAAATTATTGGTCAAGGTAGGTCAAATAGTGTAGCATTTACAGAAATGGAACCAGACAGGTTCAGTGACCAGAGTAGTTAAATAGTAATGACAAAAAAGCTGAGTGTTTATTCTTGCGTTAAATTCTCTCAATAAATATTGTTGTGCCATAGGGAACTTAATACTGTAATGTGGTCAAATGATCAGGATTTAATTACTATAAGCTCTTCTGGTCAAAAGACACATTGTACTGCAATTTTTAATTTACAAAACCCATCATCGGAAGCTTAATGTACCTGATGAAGATTGAAGTTGTGCCATCATGAAAGGTGGAATCATTAGTGTCCAAAAACAGGACATGTGAAGGGTCTGTAGCAGCAGTAGCAAAGGAATTATTTAGAAAAATATCCTTCATTTTAAAGTAAAAATAACTCATACCAGAAGCATTCAGTTAGCAGCTGGCTATTAGAATTGAACACAGCAGTCTGCTTTTACCTCAAGGATGATTAGGGTTTTCTGGTGTAGGCATGTTCTTGGCCTTATTGAAAACAAATTTGTTATCATGAAAAGAAAACACTGAAATTCACATATTGTCATATAAAGGTAAGAGGTTAACAATAAAAGGTATTTTAGGGTTTAACACAGCACCTTTTTATTTTGTGCTTGGATTAACTAATTACAGTTTCTATTCTGGATTAGGATTTGGTTGTTTGCTGTTGATGAGGGGCATGGAGTGTCCACTAATCCTGAACACTATGATGTCTCATCTGAGGTATTTAACTTTAATCTGTCATTGATTTAAAGTCCACCGATGTCTTTGGCTATTTCTATATAGGCGGGTGCACAGAGATATATGTTTGTTCTTCTCCATGCGTTGATCTGCCAGAAACAAGCCAGCTCAGTCACACATTCTCACGGTACTGTGCTGAAGCTGCTGAAATCTTGAAAGAGGTATCAGCCTATTATATGGGACACAGGTACACATTAGTGCACCTACATGTCTTTCGAACTGATCCCAAATTTTCTGCAGTAAATTCACAGTGCATACAGTGCCTTGTGTTTTTCATCTCTTACCCACGTAAGCAAACCCTCTTTATCAGTGCCCTTCACAGCCCTGCTCCACCCTGTCATGCTGCCTTCTGCCCTGGCTTCCCAGAAGGGCAGAGCTGCCTTGGAGGGGAAGCACAGCCAGTGCACCCACATAGATGTGCCCAGTGACAACTGGGAGTCTCATAAAGTGATGAACTGGAAATAGGGTGCCAGAACTAGCTGCTTCCAATGAGCAAAATGAGCAAGGAATACTCCTTTGAGGTAAGAGTTTTCCCCTTGCCATTCCTGACCAGTCTAAATACAGTTAGAAAAGCAAGACATTTTCATGCAACGTGAAAGAAAATACTAACACACAAAACATTATTTTTTCAGTGCTTACAGTAATAATTTTGAGCTCCAGGCAGAAAAGCATCCAAACACTTGAGATAATGCTCATTAATCTGTAGAGTAGGTAATCGCTTTGAAAACTAATGAAATAAATCTCTGGATCTTATGGGAAAGAAAATTGTGCATGTAATAAAAAGGAATGAACAGAATAATATCACATGAAGATGCTCTTCCAAGCAGAAGTTTCTTTACAACAAAGCAAAAGACTCTGCCAACAAGGCTTTCAAAGTTAAATAAGTCTACTTGTGTTTGCTATTCCAATTTATCAGGTCAGTATTTTAAAGACGACCTGGAGAGAAACAAGCTGGCAGGAAAATGAGGGATGTAGTTGTGGGGAGGATAGTGAGAAAAAGGTTTGGGCCTGAATTACTCTTGGCATTTACAGGTTGTGAGTAATATTAACACAAATTATGGCTGCAACAATGATGACTCTCTGTTATAATACATACTGTCAGGAGCAGCCTCTTCAGTGACCTCTGGTAATATGATTCTGCTGGTGGATGCTTGAGAACTTGCTGAGGAAGCAAGTTAGAGCTACAGAAATGGCAAGCCATTCGTCATTCCCCAAACAGGAATCTGGCACTGAACTGGAGATTCAAAAACTACAACATACACGTGCAAAAATTAATAAGATAATAAGAAAAATTTTTCTTTTTCCTACGTGAGAAGAACACTTCCATTCTATGGGATGTGAGGGTCATGATAGCACATACCCAGAGAGTCTTTGTCTAACAGATCAATGACTATTCTTTTGACTGTGTAAAAATGTCTTTTGTCCGCAGGAAAACTGCTGAATGAACAAAGCAATTGGAAAAAGCATTGCCTTTTACATGCTTGAAGCAAACACAGTAATTTATTGCTCATATCTCTTGTTATACCTTCTTCAGCAACAGCACTCTGTATTTCATTTTCAGCCCACCTGTAAAAGTACAAACGCAGCAATTATCTACAAGCATTTGCTAAAGAAATACAGCATATAATTACAACAGCAAAAAGCTACTAAATTTGCAGTTCTTCTGGAGTTTGGTTTTATAAATTCAATAACACTTTAAAAAGGAAAAAAGGCAGATGCTTACCTTAGCGACTAATCCTGGAGAAAATATTTTTTATCAGAGTACTACACAGTAAAAAGTAACTAATCCTTAACACTCCACCAGCCTAGTTGCTAGAATCTGTAACTACTAATTTCCTGGGTTTTCTGCCTAATAGAAACTGTATTTATCATTTCATTTGTTCCTGAAGTACAGCAAAGTAGTTGAAGAAGCTGTGTTTATGTATAAAAGAGAGTCAGCTCCCTGCCGTGAACAGGCTGTTTTCTGCCTATTGCAGTAGATAAAATATCTAAGCATTGTTTAAAAGACTTATCTTAATATTTAAATTTTTATACTGTTTTACATCCTTCTCCTCTCTTTACCACAAAAACCTTAAGAAACGTATTTTTAGCTCTAAATGAGTGCGGGAAGTAAGGTGTGTGGACAACAAGTGCCATGACTTAATCATTATTTGTATTCCATCCACTTCTTTCACATGAAACCTTTCTTTATTGCACTGAAACTACTCACCAAAATTCTGCACTTAGAACCAAAGAAGACACAGGTGACTCAGATGTAACTGAAATGTGGGTTTTTTTCCCAATATTTTCCATAAATTTAAATTAAATTGTCTTGTAATTTACCTAATATTTAAAAACAAATTTTAAGAAAATATTAAAAGTTGCATTAAAAATTCACTTTGGATTAAACAGAACATTTTACAATTCCTAGGAGTTTCCATTAAGTTTTGAAATCAGGAGCCTTTCTCATGTACAATATGAAACAATAAAGTAACAAAACCCACCATTTAGTAACATTTGCCACATACGTAATATTCTGAATTAAGCAGAGTATGCCCTGCAGATAATGTTATCACAGCCTCTTCTAATGTTTGTCTCTTCTTGCTCTGCTGATAAACCCAACAACATCACTTTGGTGGGAAGATCTATAAAGAAATTAAGAATTTTCAAAAAGAAATGACCTGGATATGCAGAGGAAACTTAACTAAGGTCATGGAACCTTCCTAAATAGTCCTTGGCAATTTCACATAAATTAAATTTTTCAGGTGTCTTTTTCAAACACTCTTATTCTGGCTTTGAAATGTGATAGTTTTTTGACTAGCTCCTGGTGATAAGTATTCTGACCACTACATCTGGAAACTAGACCATATAATTAATAGCCAAGCATGGAGTTCCACATGCATAAAGACAAATGCCAGTGAAGAAACACATTGCTCAGGTGTAGTGCTTAATATCCTTTCAATGACTTTTATTTTGCTCAAGAGCAAGAGCTTCCAGCTTTCTCATGGAAGTCGTGTCTTTATTACTATTAGTATTATCAGTAAAACCTATTACTTCAGTGTCTGAAGGCCCTCACAAAAAAAAGATTCACTTATTCAACTACGGAAGGCACTGTTAGAGCCCAAAATAATGTATGATCTCTCTAATATAAATGAGCAAGACACTTGCCAGGAGTAAAAACAGAGCAGAATGATAGCAGCCACACCACAACACTTCAGAGTTTGAAGTTTCTAATCTTTGGAAAAATAATCCCCGTGAATTCTGGGAGAAGGTAAACAGAATGAAATGTGAAGGGAAGCAGTTTAAAGTTAATAAAGCAGGGATGAAAAGGCAAGTGGGGTAAAAGAAAAGCTGAGGTGAGGATCAAGTAAAGTGAGCAGTGATATCAATTCGTAATTGCAGAAGTTTTAAATTTGCAAACATAGTTTTACACACACATTTCTTGTAAGCCTATTCTTATAGATTTCCAAGTCCAATCACTTCCATTCTTTCAGTGTGTTAGAGCTAACAGACCAAGAGAGTACACAGGAAACAAAGATTGCTTCAGGATATTTCTTTGCTTCCTTTCTGGGAATTCACATGGGCAAACAGCAGCAACGAGAGAAGATCATACACTGAAACTATCAGGAAGCGGAGAATATTAGATTAATAT
Organism: Opisthocomus hoazin; assembly: GCF_030867145.1. Taxonomy (NCBI): domain Eukaryota; kingdom Metazoa; phylum Chordata; class Aves; order Opisthocomiformes; family Opisthocomidae; genus Opisthocomus; species Opisthocomus hoazin. The sequence goes on along the minus strand of NC_134421.1, from coordinate 46,920,886 downwards.
TTCATATGGTTTTGAAAAAAAAGAGTATGAACTAGTAGAGTATTTCCCTAGTGATGCTGGCTGATATGACTATAATACATCTCGCAATTATGCACTTTTAGACCTAGGTAGATACATATGCAAAATGGAATGGAGCTGTGCATTTGTATATATTATATAGATATCACACATAATAATGTACGCACTTGCAGACTTTGTGGATTTGAAAGTTCAGCTCTATGTACTATTTCTCTGAAATGAGAGCTGTAGCTCCCATACTTGCAATGCAGAGCCAGAGTATCTCTTCTTTCTGTGGCCTGACAGACTACACAAAGCTGATCACAGGTCCTTCAATCTCCGGTTACACTCATCCACCACTATAAAGCCCATATGGGAAAGGACTCATTGCCAGAGAGTTTCCTTGCTGTTAGGGAAGGCTAGTCTCTGGGCAAGGTTTCAGACGTTACAGGGTATCAGCTGAAGGCAGTAACTCCTACCTGCAAGTCTGAGCTACCATCTTTAGTCCCTCACTTTAGCTCCACTACCTGGCACAGAACCCAGGCTGAGATTCTCCGTAACACAGTCACACAATGAAAGTACAAGGCAGTGAGAGGTCTAGAAAACTATGCACTGTCCATATATGTGCATATGCACATAAATAAGAAACATCTAAACAGATAATGGAAAGCTGATGTATTTGTTCCTATGTGAGAAACGCACAGCTGACTCAGCTTTTTTCAAAAACTCTAGTGAATTAAAAAAATGTCACATTACTTTTCAGATGAATCATGACTGTGTGAAACAGTTTTTCAGAGTTAAAGTTCTATTACATAGCTGAGGAACAAGTACCTTGATTTCCCATGCATTTTGACTGGGATTTAAATGATCATCTCTATTTGAGTAAATTGCCTTAGCTGCCTTTGCAGTCAATGGAGAGAAGTTGGCATTGCTAGAGCACAATTTATCTCATCTTAAAACAGATGTCTAAAGGAGGTCAGACAAATTGTGCCCTTGCAGTGCCTTTTACTCCCCACTGACTATAAAAAGCATGACTAGCTCAGATGTACATGTCTACACTGTAGACATTTGCAGGTAGGTGATAAATTCCACTCCATGTGATTTATGATGAACTGACATGGATGGTCAAGGAGGGATGAGTTCCAATTGAATTTTTCCCAGCTCCAAAGATAGATAATTTACAGGGGTTTTCTGCAAAGTAGACACAACTATGTCTTCTAAGAGACTGAACTTATGCTGTAACCTGAAGTGCTGTGGCACTTTAACAGACATTCAGCCCTTACTTATTCATAGAACTGGTGGAAAAATAGTCATCTCTGAAACCATCCCACCCTTTTGAAACCTTTCTTGTCAGATTTGACTGAATAAACTCATAGAATAAAAAGTCATTTGGGGAAGACCAATAGAGACACACAGTTAGCACTGCTACATACGTGTCTGAGGGAAATAGTGATAAAAATTTCTAACAAAATTTGGAAAAATCTATTCTCACTTGCCATTTAGCCATGAGTAGTTAATTGAAATGGGGTATAATAACAGCATAAATGAAACCACTATTGTGAAACCACTCATGTGTCTTTTACTTCTTCATTTCCTTCATACGCCTTTTACACAACTGAGTTTTTTACTTGCAATAAAGCATATCTCCTACTCATCCCAATGAAACCAAGCTAGTATTAAATATGAATAAGAGTTTCATTATTCAACAGTATCCATCTCACTGTACATTTTTATCTGATTAACTGTAAGATTTCTGTAGTTCGGGGGCTGTCTTTATTTATTGTTAGCTAAGTACTTCATCTGTGCAACTATCATGCGTAAATGATAGAAAGAGTGGTGTTATTTGCACAGAGAAGAGAAGAAAATCATTGTAGTTTAAGCAAATGTCTTCTTAAGTAGGGAAAAGTCTTCTTAAGCAATGGCTATTTTGAATTTTAATATTTCACACTTTTCAAATTTATACTGCAAGACTGAACTTTGATTTGTAACATTTCGGGCTCTGGGTACATTGCACAAGGATGAATGCTATTTGAAAATAACTGCTAGGTCAAGTGTCTATTATTTCACTTGCTTCTTTGTTCTAGCTGCTGAGGGAAGTAGTAATATTTTTCTACAAATATTACCATAAAGGAAAAAAACTATGATGTTCTCAAATGGGTTAGACCCAAGAACCAATGAATGTACTGAAAAATCACACTTTGGATTCAGTTTGCTTTGGTTTTGGCCCTTGTAGAAACCACTTTCACTTTAAGGATGAGATAAAAAGAAATTATTTGTGTTTCTCCATGCACTTTTAAAAGGTATTTTCCACTTAAATTGTTATGCTGTCATTCCACAGTTCTATGAGAATCTTAATATGATATTGAGTTTCTTTGTGATAGCCTAGTCCTTTCTAATATAAACTTTTGAACAGAAACTGAAAAATAACCTATTTTTTCAGAAGCTATGCTTTCTCATTTCAAAGACCAGAAGTTATCTGTTACATTATTTTGAGTTAAATTACTTTACTATGAGACTCTACAGAGTACGAAGAATTAAAATGAGGCAAGTTTTGGGGTAAAATTCCTGTAAGGCAATCATCCTCATTTTTGTCCATTTTGCTTAGCCTCACACAGCATGGAATCACTGTATGTACACTTCTCGCAGCAATTTTGAAATGATGTGCAATGTTGACTAGGGATGAGAGATGACTCTGCAGTCTTCAAATCTATTCTCTGATTTTCATAGGCCTTGTTATCCTATGATCCTTTCACAAAATAGGCAAGATACCTAGGAGTATACCTTGACACACAAGAGATTACATGGTGGGAACAGGTCACAGTCACAGTCACGTCAGAGTCTGACATACGAAAGATTTGCTCTCTTAACAAGCTTAGATGAATTTTCTGTGTGAGGTTTGGGCTATTTGCTATACATTTGCTAAAAGTGCTGTTAGTATACATTAAAAGTCACAAAGAACATACTGTATCCTATTACAGACATTAAGCTCTTGCTTTGCATTCAGGTCCATGATGCTGTACATGACATAGTTTATTTTGTACTCCATTTGAAAGGTTTCAGCAGGCTTTCTTGTTTTAGAATTAAGTTCTGTAATTATGAAACTGAATCCTTAAGTAGGAAATTTATCAAACAAAAAGAAAAAAAAGAGAATCTGACTCTTGACGATTAAATATATTCCTCTCAGGACTGGAAGAGAGGTTCAGAAGATAATTCTTAATTGTTAATTTAAAAATAGCCTGAAGAGGTAACGTAAAAAATACTGTAATTAACTTTGCCACCTAGAGGACCTACACATTTTTTACTTTAAAATAGTTGTATTTGTTCTCTTCCAAAATGGCACATAATTAAATAATAATTTGATTTTAATTGGGTCCCTAATGAACACCCCTAGGCCATTTTGTCTAATAGAACTTTGGCTAGTTTCAAACAAAAAAATTGTACTGGCCAATCAGCCAGAGGCATGAGGTTACCTTTGATTGACAACTATGCCAGTAAGTCTCTTTTAATAAGATGGGGATGATTTGGTTGGTATAGATCATTTTGCTCTGTGTGGGTGACAACCTCAGGCAAGAGAAGTCCATGTGACTGCTCAAAGCCCCATGCATTTATGTAACCCCAGAGGTACAGCTAATCCAACAGTTCCCTACATCAGATTATCACATATCCACTGCTCTGAAGTATCTGTCCAGTAACAAAGGAGAAGTAACTAACTCCGTCATCTATTGAAGTGTAAGTGAATTGAAGTTATTTTGTGTGTCTGCCTCAAAAAAGAATTTTCTCATAGCGATTAGCTTAGATGGTGATAAGTGTTTCCTGTGTATTCATATCAGCAGTGCCCGCAACACAGCTTCCGAAGAAGTACCTGTGTGGCAACCTTACAAAGTAAGAAGTGTGTTATGTTCGGTAGACTGAACGTAAGGATTGTTTCAGGAGGACCATAGTGAAGGGCTGCTCCAACTTGTCAAACATAACAGCATCTACATTATCACAGAATCATGGAATCATAGAATCATAGGTTGGAAAAGAACTCTAACATCATCAAGTCCAACCACCAGCCAATGCCACCATGCCTACTAAACCATATCCTGAAGTGCCACATCTACATGTTTTTTGAAAACCTCCGGGGATGGTGACTCAACCACCTCCCTGGGCATCCTATTCCAATGTCTGACCACTCTTTCAGTAAATAAATTTTTCCTAATATCCAATTTAAACCTTCCCTGATGCAGCTTGAAGCCATTGCCTCTCATCCTATCACTAGTTACTTGGGAGAAGAGATCAACACCTGCCTCACTACAAGGTACCTCCTTTCAGGTAGTTGTAGAGAGCAATAAGGTTGCCCCTAAGCCTCCTCTTCTTCACAGTCAACAGCCCCAATTCCCTCAGCCGCTCCTCATAAGACTTGTTCTCTAGACCCCTCATCAACCTCGTTGCCCTTCACTGGACACCCTCCAGCAACTCAATGTATTTCTTGTAGTGAGGGGCCCAAAACTGAACACAGTACTCGAGGTGCGGCCTCACCTATGCCGAATACAGGGGCACGATCACCTTCCTACTTCTGCTGGCCACACTATTCCTGAGACATGCCAGGATTTCACTGGCCTTCTTGGCCACCTGGGCACACTGCTGGCTCATGTTCAGCCTGCTGTCGACCAACACCCCAAGATCTTTTTCCGCCAGGCAGCGTTCCAGCCACTCCTCCCCAATAGAACTGTTCCGCTGGGCTAAGCAATGTCCATGTTAGGAAGACATTGCCTGCATGATGCATGATGTCCCTGTACACTCTCTGGTTTTGCAAAAGAGCACTTAAGTTTCTACAAAAATATTTTTTCATTTATATTATTATTTGGGCATATTGATATTATACTAATTCCTACAAGTCAATAAAGCTTGGAAAAAGAAGCAGGACTGCAGTTTGACAAGAGACCTAGACCAATAATCATCACAAAACATGTGTTGATTCAGCACAAGTTGATCAACACTAGTAATGACTTCCCCAGTAACAGAACTCCATAACAGACGAGGAAACCAGCCCCAGGTCTTCGGAATTACAGACTAACTTCCAAATCACTTGATTATTTTCATGTCCCAGTGCAATCTTATGTGGTGGGGCCATCTATCTACTGACATAGTAGCAACGCTGGAAAGAAGACAGGGACTGAAACAGTGGCATAGCTGTTCAATGTCCACAGGCCAGAGCTCTGCCCGAACTATGTAAATAGGAAGTAGGTTGGGTGAATAAGGGACCCATTTTTATTTCTTACAGTAAGGTCCCACCTACATGTATTACCTCAGTCTGATTTGTTGATTGATACCATAAAGGAGATTAATAAACTAATGCAGGTCTTTGGAAACTAGAAAGACATCATGAATGCTAAAATGAGCTGGAAACAATAGTGGGAGAAGAAGCAGTGTGACCATGTGGTGCTTCAGCACCTGTAAAGCAAGCAGCCTCATTCAGTCAAAACTGGTAGCTGCGAACAAAAATGGCCAAAGCAGACTCTTTTTGGGGTGTTCTAGGGGAACATCATTGCTGCAACTACCCTTCCAAAGCTTCTGCAGTCCCTGCGGAACAGGTCAGTTAAGGACCCTGGAATTTGCTGCACATTTAGGCCCTCTGTGAGTACAAGGGCAACTGTGTTAGAAATACTTCCACACATCTTTCCCAGTTGTATCAGACCTCAACTTTGATTCTTGAAGAAGAAAGTTAAGGATAGTTAACCAACTTTGCCTGAGGGTTTCACCACATTGCAACAAAATAAAAGTGAGCTAAAAAGTAACCATTTGATGATGACCATGCTCATCCTTGCCAAAATCTCTATCTGCAAAAGATAATCAGATAAGCAGGATACTTTATTTCCAGTTCTGAGTTCTTTGTTACTGCAAGAAATGGCAGTTGCTTTTCTCTGGTGCCCTGTGGTTCTTAGCCACCGGCAGACATACTTTTTCTTCAGAGCTGAAGTCCTGAAAATGGTAATATGATCTGAAATGCCTTGAAGTCTTAGTACATTTGTGCTGCTTGAAGAACCATATTAACTCTTGTTCTTATGAAGTTGTTATTAGTCACCCACAGGCACTTTAATTACTTAGCATATATCTACCTGATATATTTGTTACACCTCGTACTTTTGGAAGACATTGCTTCATAAGCTTCTTATTTTCAACTCACTCAAAATACAACGTGGCTATGCTTCCCAGTTATCAAAGTTATAGGCACACTAGGCTCACTGAAATTTGGATCAAGGCCCCAGTGAACGAACACTTCCGGCAGCATTAACCATTGCATTTCTCAACTCAGGTGCTCCAGTTGAACTTTATGTTTTATATCTTTCCTATACAAATCTCACAGGGAAAATAATCTGTATTAAACCATTCCTTAAGGAGATGCTGAATGTCCTTATCAATAGCTGAGAAGGATGTGGCAAGATACTGTGAAGAAAAAGGAGCCTTCCTTGAGAGAAAATATGCTTGAATAAGGTGGCAACTTCAATAGCAGTGTTTCACTGAAAGAAAGAAAAGCTATCATAAATTTAGTTATTTCTTTTTCTCAAAAAATGTCTGCCATTTTAAGAGCAGCCTCTATGACATGGCACAGAATGAGTGAGGTTTTGCAACGAATGTAATACAAACACATCCCTCCTTTCTGCAGTAATGGATTTCTTTATATAAGCTGTGCAGATTTCATGTAACTTTAATAAGTCAATTCTTTAATCAAATAAATTAGTCTTCTCTATGCAAACAAACAGGTATACTGAAGTCATATCAAATATTTTATCATTCTACAAGACAAGAACTTCAATTTCATATCACAAACTAAGCTTGCCATACAGGAATGATATTAATAACAAAGAGAAATGCAAACAAGGTCTAGCAAACAAAACCAAAGCAATGCAATTTGTGATTCAAAATGTTAATTTTAATCTTAGTTTTATAGTGTGATGGATATTTAGGAGCATGTTCTAATGTTCTAACTACTTATTACCCATGTACAAACACAAAGATCTTTCTGGTTGATAGTGATGTTGTGAAAAGCCGGTGTTGAAGACTCAATAGTTGAAAGGTTATTAAGCAAGTATTCTTTATTACGGCGCCAGGCACACAGGGGATCTCTTCTCCAAACATGCATGCCAAACACCTTGTCATTTCAGGTTAAATGCAACATAATATACATATTCATTATATTTCCAAGAAATGCTTAGCATATTCATGACTTTTCCAAGAACTATTTAGCATATGTTACTTGTCTTTCATGCATGTCTGTTAGCGTCCCCGAGTTGTTGTCAGTGGTCTTGAGATGAAGGCTTGTACTCTTCATCTCAGTGTCCACTGGTTGACCTTTGTTTCTGTGCAAACTCAGTTCGAAGCTCACATACACCATGTCCTTCTAGGTTGTTTTGCCCTGGTCTTGTTGCCCTCTTGGTGCCTCTTTATCTCTGTAGCTTGGTGCATCTGCCCTCCCAAGGCCAAGCTGTCTGAAGACTTCTGTCCAGGAAGATTTAATTTTTGGTTATGGAGAATGTAAATTCATTAGCTGATAAATCTTTTTAGCCTTCTTTTATTGTCTCAATGCATCTTTTTTTCATTAACCAGTCAGCGGAGTTCCATCTTGCAATTCTTCATATCAGCCTGCGGATACCAAAGATGCTTAATATATGGTACAAGCATCTTTCTTTCAGCCGTAGGTGGTCTGATTCCTTAATCAAGCTGGCTTTTTTGATTAAAAAGCTTAGCTCAGCTTTTGCTCTTAGAAAATTTATTTTTCTTTACTTGACTACATTTTTGTATGTGTGCATACATGCACGGCTCAGTGCCTAGTAACTGAATTATGTAGCCAGGAACATCTCAGTGTTTCCATCAAAATTCCTTGCTTCTTGAGATTTATCTCACGGCAATAAAAGTTTGCTCTACTCTGAAAACAAGTCTTCTGTACTTTAAAGTACTTTATTTAAATCAGAAAAAAAAAAAGTTCTCTTTCAATAATAAAATTGTAAGGAAACAAAGAGAGAAAGACAGAGTGTAAGAACAAAATTCCCACAAAGCCTGTATTGTTTTTTCTTTTTACCCTCAATTTTTCAGACCATTACTTACCACCAAAGGACATTAATGCCTACATATTCCCAAGGGAAAATGCACTTTAAAAGGCTTCTGACATCTGTAATAAATACTTCTAATTGTTGTACAGGATCATCTTTATTGGTTTTGCTTTAGATCAAGATGCTCCATTTATTTTTCTAGACTGTTTGTATTTTTGTCCCGTTACAAAAGTTACATTTTTTGGCTTCAAATAAAATTTATATGAACTGTGCCCTATATGTCTGTTTTCTCCAAGATTTTAATGTGTGGTATTACAGCTGCATGTCAATAAAAATGGTAACTAAGGAAAGTTCAGGAGTCAAGAATTTGAACAGCTTAAACACGTAAATATAGCTCAAGAAGAATGAGTTATTTTGAAATTATTCCTTTTCTACATCAGCATGAAACTGAGAAGAGTCGAATTTTCCAAAAAGTGTTCTTTTTGTGTTGGAATAACAAATAGATGAATAATCATTTCACATGACAGGTAGCCAACATCAAGTCCTAGCTGGGAACTTCAAGTGGACCGTGAGTCTAACATGCCCAAGTAACACAAAAGGAAGTGGTTATTATGAATAGTTGTCTGTTATGAGATCAATGTCCTTTGGCTTTTCAGTTTGAACTCTGCTACTTTGTATACTCAGTTAAGGACTCATTGAAGCCAAGACATGAATCTGCATTTTCCAGCTCTTTATTGACTATGTTCTCACTTTGTTTGTTTGATTATTGGGAAATGCTGACAGTTCTTGGTTTTGTGTCTGCTACACTATGATTACAGTGAGAAATAACAGAAGGGAAAACTCTGCTATCTCTGTTTCAACAGGGATTTATCTTCTGAACTAGAATTCTCTTTTGGACAATCATGGCTGAAATCCATTCATTAGAGAATATGTAAGCACCCTGAAGAGCGTAGATTTTATCAGAGCAGGGGGCCATCAGAGGCTAACCACAAACACGCACACAATGTCAATGTCATCATAATACAAAAGTCTGTCCTACACAGAAGATTGCCAGTAATTCAGATAAGGACAGAAATCTCATGGGTAGCAAATACAGAACAACCTCCAGAACAGTTTAAGGTGGTGATCCTCTTAAAAGCTGCAGCTGTTCTGAGTGCAAGTCAACTTCTACTGAGGTGTTTGCATATCACTCTTTCTCCCTGGTTTGTTTCTTCATCTGCAGGATATGCTATGTATTTTTCATTCTTCATAACTTAAATGTAGTAGTATTTATTGAGACAGAGAAGTGTCAACATTGCTGCTGTCAGAACTCACACACATCCTAGAAAGAGTTGGACAGTAAATGAGGAAATAATGTATGCCAAAAATAGGTGTTTGTCTGAACAGAGACAGAATTGCTTTGCTATCCCCAGAGTACACACTTCATATTCAATATCAGTGACATGAAATGAAGTCCATATGATTTGTCTTCCAGGACAAAACTCTGTCAGAGCTATTCAGCTGCTAAGAAGATTTGTGCATGAAGCCCAACTATTTTTAGGTCATAGTCTTATCATTTCCTCACTGATCTTATGCTTGAGGCTCAGCATGCCATAACTCACAATGCAAAAATTGCATGTAATTTAGAGCTGGAGTGTGGGTAAAAGGCAATATGTTCAGGAAATGGACCGTATATAAGCTTTGAGTCTTTTCTGAGAGATGAGTCATTTTTATCAGCTGAGAGCAAGACAACTGAAAAGAACCAGTGTGTCAGCTACTATTCAGGTGAGACAAGTATTGCCACATCTTGGTTGATAAAGGTGTTTATATGAAGTCCTTCTCTGAAGAACAGGAGCAAGTGTTCAGAAATCACAGGTTGCAGCTCAGACTCGTAGTTGTAAGGCTGTTCTTCCTGAACAGAAGTGCTCCCACACAGCTGGAGGATACGAACTGGAGCATAGCTGCTAGCAGATGCATAGCGGTGAAACAGGACAGCTTATTAGACTGCCTCTCACCTACACCCAGCTGTGGAGGTGAAGCAACAAATCTAAAATATTTTTGACAGCTAAAGCAGTAAATGCTGTGAGTGAGCTATGAGACTGCAGCCATGTATCTGTGCAAGCATATCCTTAGATGCTTCTACAGACAGAAGGGACTAGACACAGAAGGTCCATGCAAGGTCATTTAGTGTGACTCAGTAATGATCAACTACATTCAAGCATGTGTCTGGAAAAAGTGAGGTTAACTTTAACAAACTCTGTTTATTCTAGCAACTTTGACAAGTAAACAAATACACTCTGTTTCAATCATTCTAAAATACTGCTTTCCGAGAGTTTGCCTTACCACTTTGTTCTAATGTTGCTTCCTTTTCACTTGATTCCTAGTAAAAATATATATTCCCTCTTCTAACCCTTGTTAAAAACAAATTCCTTTAAAATGTTTCTGAGATGATCAGCCAGCATTTGTCTTCTTCTCATTTTGTCAGTAGATTTCCTAATTAACTCGGTTCACTTACATAAAATATTTCCTAAAATGTGCAGCTTTGGATCTGGATTTGTCATGGAGAGAACCAGGAGTGAATGTATTTCCTTCCACTGCTGAGAACTTGTGTCTAAATCACAATTTGAATGACTAGATAAATCTAATCCACTGCAGTCTTCAGGTTCACTGCAGCTTGCTGTGGTTACGTCTCTGTTTTGAAGACATTCAGACCTGCAGATTCACAGTAGTGGAAATCAGGACAGAAGTGGTGACAGAAGTCAGTAGGATAGATCGTTGCACATTTGGTATCAAACCTAGTTGCAGCCAGCACTAATAGTGTCACTTTGGTGATCACTAGAATGACAAATATTCAAAGATCTTATCTAGATGATGCAGAATGCCTCTTCAGAGCTCTTGGGGATATTGAAAGACTATGGTTATAATACAATAATGTGACATCCCAAAAAGTAATTTTGATTCCGTTACAAAGATTTATATTCATTTAGCTGATGTACTACAATGCTAAATCCCATTCTTATTGCATTCTATAGTGTGGTATACTGTTGTAAAGACTTTATTGGAGTCCTCTATTTGTTTTGGCTTGAAGGTTTGAAAAATTGTTTGCATTGTACAGGTCTGTTCATTTAACAGGTATTCATTTAAATGGGTAATAAGATACAAGGGTTGTGTAATGAGATGGAAAATTACTAACCACATATTAGGTGATTACCATGTTTTTTGTCCAAATCAATTTTGGCAGAAAATAATAAATCCAGAAAATGGACTTGGAATCTCCATTTCAGACTGGTAATCAGTAGGTCACTGTTGAGAAAATATTTTCCCATTTGTTCTTGTTTAATGGGGAAAGAAGCCATTGCTTTATTCAATAGCAATTTCATAATGAGATACTGGAGCCATATGAAAAGGGATATGTAGCTGGGCTAAAAATTCCCCCAGACATGAAGTCATGTCTTCTGTCTTTTTTCTCTATTGAATATTCTCTATTCAGATTTTTGCTGGTAACTTCCTAAAATAACTGGACTCCTCAACGGCCAAGAAAATGTGTATATGTGGTTAGCAGACTACAAAGACAGCTCAAACCTGGATTTACCAGGGAAGGCTCGGGTCATACTTTCCTCAGCCTTGCTATGGTGGCCCAGTAGGGCTCTCCCTCAGCCCTCCAGTCAGAGTCCACACCAGAAAGAAGTTTCTGTTCCTCTCCCAGAACACACATGTTGACGGAGATGTGGCAGGAGAGAAGCAGAGGGTTCACAAAGATATGGGATCCTTCCCTTGTCTGAAGCCCCACTGGGGTCACTATCACTCTCTTCTCGAGGTGGGAAATCTCATTTTCCCCATCCTTTGGAACTGCTGTCACCCTATTTTATATGTACATTTTTTTTACAATTTCATATTCATCCACCTAGAGTTCAGCACAATCCAAGGTTCTGAAATGTCTCTATAGTATGTCCGTGCAGCCATTATCTGTGCCTTGTGTCCACAGAATAATAATTCTGATAAAATCAGGCCATAGTACAGGATGATTAAATTGCCATGGTAAAACCTGAGTAGAGGCCGCCTAAGCCTGTGCTTCATGCTGTGTGAATTGATGACCAGAGCTCTAAGATGAAGTCTAGAAGCTAAAAGCTATCTCCCAACAGCTTAACCAACAGCAACAAGCAGACATACAGCAGCTGCCTGCATAGTACTCAGCTCTTACAGTCTGTGACAAGATCATCTAGGCTATAGCAAAACAAAGTAAAAATGCAAAATTAAGCCATTTCTGAATAATTTATATTAAGTCTGGCCTGAAAGAACAGTACCTGCTTACATGGTCATTTACAGCTCAGAAGCTTTCGTGGAAACTGTTTCTTTCCCCAGTTCCAGAGCCACTGATTGCTAAGTTACAGTTGTGTTGTACTATGCAACTGTGAAGAAATTTCAATACTGATAAATTCAATAAGCTTCTGACCTTTCTCCAACACTGAAGCCAGCTAACCTAGAAAGGCTGGCACTTGTACTGTTAAACAGTCTCTCTCTATGCTGAGCACACGGACAGTATGCAAAATGACTACTGGGTATCGTCATTGGGCTGTGATAACTCCTGAACTGTACCCAAGAATTGTTTAGGAGACAGCTAGTGTGCCCAGGCCAAAAATGAAAAAAAAGGATTGTACTAATAATTCAGTAATGTAGACAACTGAACACTGGTACGAAAAATGTTGCCTGACACTGTTTAATTTACTAGAATAAGCACAGTATGAGTGTACAGACTGACTTAATATATGTTAAAACGTCAAATATATGAACAGGTTTCCATGTTATCAAGCAGTAACCACGATAACCAACCAGGACAAAGCAGAATTAAATTTGTTCAGTCAAACACTGCAATGACACGCTATAGTCTTTTAAACAATTTTTTAAAAAACAACAGGGTCCTGTACTACATTTATGAGAAACAAGAGCTACTTAAAGCAAACTGGAAGTAATAATTACATTAATAATTACTTGTGAAGTAGTTATTACCTACACCTGAGCAAGATCGGGGTCTATCCTTACCACTGCCCAAAGCCTTGGTGTTAATAGCACTTTGCTCCACACCACTTACTCTGAGGAACCATCTTTTCTTTATTTCTATTTAGGGCAACTGACAGGTGCATTACTTATGGTCCAGTCTAGTTAATTTAGTGTTGGGTTACTGACCTGAAATCAGCTCCATGTGAGCGGATGCCTGCATTTGCCCATAGCCCTGTTAAAGCCTCTAAAGCTTCATAGGAGCACAAGACTCAGACAAAATGTAGCTCACTCCAAGCTTGAGGATGTAGTATGGTCTCAGAATTACATTTAAACAGAATTCATTTTTCTGCTTCTATTTTAAGAGCTTTGTTTATCGTAATGCTCCTCTAAGTCAAAACAAAACAAGCCTTGTTCTGACTCTGGCTTTCAGAGTGACTTTGCGAAAATTCTCTATCCTCCAAAAATCATACCTTCTAAGCATCTCAATTCCTTATGTAAATTGAACTAGACAGGAAGGTCAGTTAGCAGAGAAATAACAATATTTAAAAATAAATCCCCGTCATGCATTGGAGCTATCCATTAGGGAAACATTAGTGAGATACAAATTTATGTTTCCCAGCTTGCAGCTTCGGACTGTCTATTTTAATTTTGTTCATATGTCACTGGTTATCTGCAGTGGATTTAATATTCTGCAATACCACATTTTATGTGATCTCTCTGGTCCTCTTTGTCTTGCTTTCTGTTTACTACTCTATGCTATTATTTGGTTTCATGAAGGAGCTGGACTATTACTCTGTTGTTCCATTTCTGCTGCCAGGATAGTTTTGATGAATACAGCTTGAAAAAAATTAGATCATAAAATGCAGTACATTTAACAGAACTTTTTTCAGCTCTTCTAAGAGCTTTCATTTCTAATCCAAGAACTATAAATGGTCTACACACCACTTTTGTCTTTTTAGTGTATTTTTTCAGATTGTTAAATACGAAATACATAAGAACAGTTAGTTCACCCTTGAAGAAACACATTGAGGTTGAAGTTTTTCAACGTTACTTTCTAAATTTATATTTCAAGGTATTTTCAGTTCCAGCATGAACTGTACAATACAATGGGGCAGAGCTAACAGGATGATTTAGTATCTATCTCTAGCTACAATATTTCTCCATCAGTGAAAGGGCAACAATATACAAGGGAGTTGCAGAAGTCTCACTTTCTGTGGAGTCTACAGGGTACAAGCTTTTGTGTTGTATGCAACAGTGTTCACATTTCTGTTACTGAAATTATTATCTCATAACACCACACCAGGGTGTCTTTCTAATGACACTTTTATGCAAAATGTTTGATTCAGAAACAAAACCTATTGAAACCTTTAAAACAACTTATGCATAGTTAAATGAACAATTGATCCTAGCACACAGTCAGAAACCTAATCATCTTAATCTTAATAACCCACAGATGAAACTCACAAGCAATGATTATACACTGTGTGGGCTGCTTTCCATTCACTTTGGAGATTTCCATAATAAAGCTCTGCCCAGAATCGAAGTAGTTCACTCCTAAGGGCTACAGGCTAGAAAGTCTCATTTTTGTAAGTATTTGAAAGGATAATTCCTATTTTTCCCTCAAATAATTTAGGCCTGAGCATTTATCAGAATCAGAACCATTAAAGTGAAATTCACCAGCGGAAAGAGGAACTTAAAAATCTATCACTAGTTTTGCTCAAGGAAGTTGTCTTCTCTTCAGAAGTATATCCTTACCAATTTGAAAGAAAATTTGTGACTTTTCAGATTTCTGTCTAGCTGCAAGATGATTTTCCCATTCATATTAAAAATGTGTAAAATACACAGATGTCAAAAATAGCAAGTTTACAGTTACCAGTAATAGTTTATGATCCACCTGAGATATCACAAGGACTGTGGTTTTGGTTTTAAATATTTTGGTTTTAAATATTTTTCCTAAATGTAATTCAGAAAACAATTACCAGCAGAGACAATAAGAAATAAATAATGCTTAATCACACACAGACAACCTTCATCTCTTGCGTTCAGCTCTGGAGCCCTCAGCACAAGAAAGACATGGAACTGTTGAAGCGGGTCCAAAGGAGGGCTACAAAAATGATCCGAGGGCTGGAGCACCTCTCCTATGAGGACAGGCTGAGAGAGTTGGGCTTGTTCAGCCTGGAGAAGAGAAGGCTGCGCGTAGACCTGATTGCAGCCTTTCAGTAGTTAAAGGGAGCCTATAGGAAACATGGGGACAATCCTTTAAGTAGAGACAACAGAGACAGGATGAGGGGTAATGGTTTTAAACTAAAACAGGGTAGGTTTAAGCTAGATATAAGGAAGAAATTCTTTACAATGAGGGTGGTAAAACACTGGAATGGGCTGCCCAGAGAGGTAGTGGAGGCCCCATCCCTGGAAACATTCAAGACCAGGTTGGACAGGGCTCTGAGCAACCCGATCTAGTTAGTGGTGTCCCTGCTCACTGCGGGGGGGTTGGACTAGATGACCTCTAGGGGTCCCTTCCAACCCAAAACTTTCTATGATTCTATGATTCTATGAAATCAGCTTCGTAATAGCTTTATCCTGATGACTTCTGTACTGTGTTCAGTTCATAGCAGAAAGAAAGGCTTATTGGTTAGAGACATGTTTGGTCAAACAGAAAAGATCTTGTTCTGTAAACACGGGATTAATGAAGCCTGTTTTCCTACAGATTTCTGTCCTACACTCTATGCTAACACATGAGCTGATGGTGGCACACACACGTGCTGACTGGCCAGTGAGGTTTTGCATGGCTGGCTGAAGATGGGGAGGAACTTGTGAGGATGACTTAAATGGGACACTCATGTTGCAGCCTTTCTGTTGGGAATTTTCAGTTCTCCCTTCTCTGTTGTGTAGCTGGTGTCTGGTTTTCACCACGCTTGTAGAAAGCCAATATGACCTAGATCTCTGCCTCTTCTGTTGAAACTGGCTACTGGTTGAAAAGTCAATTTCCTTTAGGAAAGGGAATAATGTATAGACAGAAGTACGAGCAAACAAACACAACATACAAGCACAAAGATCTTGTTTGCCCAAAAGATCAAGCTAAAAAGTATATTAATGTTTCCTACATTACCAGCATTACAGTATACCAAACAACACTAGAAAAATATCTATTTACCTTTACACTAAACACAGATTAAGAGAAATAACTGACAACTTCTTTTTCTGTTCTGAAGATGTGGACCCTGGTCTTGGTCCTTGCTCTGTGTCCTCACTCTGCTTCAGTAGTGCAAAGCGGCTCAGGGATTTCGCCCCTACACAAAGGTAACTTTGGATTAGCTTAGATTGTTGTAGTGGGCTTTCTTAAACGCCAGTCCCATAGAAGATGGAGTAGGACATGCAGTTTCAATTTCTTTGCACCCTGATAATCTCCACTTCCCCTGACATTTGCTCACATCCAGAGAAGGCTGGCACAGGGGAGGCCAGTTTGTCAGACAGTTCAGATTGCATTAAAGGAGTTTCTCTGTACAGATGTACCCAGGCCCTATGAAAGCCTCTTCTGCAAGTTAAACAGTGCTTTCCCCTTGGCCCAGTGATGCTCTGGATCTGAGATTTATTACCCTCCCTTTCAGCATGGGTAGTCCTTCACGCCTGTGCAAAGCAATTTATCCGTCTTACTGGGATACTGTACACTTGCCTTCCATGGGTTTGAAAAGACTACACTATACAAGCCGCAGAACAGGGAAGAATCCCATTCCTTCATGACTAAATGTAACTGGGAGAATCATCATTAACTTCGTTGCCATGGTGCAGTTTGTAGACACTTTTCAGTGAGGAGTGGCAGCTAAGCCACCTTTTATAATCAGGAAGACGAACTCATTTCTTGTTTCCTTCTGGTTTGTATAGCTTCGCTACTCCATGTTTTCCATTCCTTATTTTGGAATGATCTTCTAGCTATACACATATTTACTACATTATGTGAATGCCTATCTAGATCAGAAAACACACATTTTTAAAAATATATTTCCTAGAGTGTCTTCCAAAATTTAACTTTCAGGGAGACTGCAACATTTATGGTATTAGCAAAGTGATAAGTAGAGTTTTCTTTCTAGGGTCAGAGTGAAAATTTAGTCTTATTATTAAAAAGTTTGCCCCAAACTATAGACTTTTCTCTTAGTTTTGCCATGGGTTTGCCAAGGTTTTTTGGTAAATAGTACCATCTTTCCATATCGCACTTACAGAGGAAAGGAAGAAAATGTTTCTTATTCACTTTCTCACCTACACCTTCTATTTAGATTCATTCTGTGCAAACCTTGTAGTTAGTCATGGAGGTGATAAGAAGAGGAACAGTAATAATATTGGCATGGTCGTAGCTCCAATATAGGTCAGTGGCCAGTAAATTTGAAGTTGTGTAGCCTCCACAAAATATTTGTGTTTTCTGTTCATTTCACTGTACAGCTTCATGCATCATAATTTGCACCTTTACCGTCACCTTTCCTGTAGCTCCAGCAGAAAATCCAAGCACTCCCTTAAGCTACCATATTATAGAGCATTCTATAAAGCTGTGATTTGTACATATGTCTAGAGTTAGCAGATAGATGAGGTGCAGTAGATGGCACTCGAGTACATAGCATAGTTTTGGTCTTTGTAGTATCAATAAAATCTGTAGTACGCTGCACATGGTTTCTTTTGTGTACATCTTTGCATGAAGCACTTTATTGATATTCAAAGTTCACTTTGCAAATCAGCACTAAAACGCGGGACAAGGGTACATGGACTGCTGGTGGCCCTGGTATGTATATGAGGTTTTGCAATCCAGGGCTCACAGCCTAGAATCTTTCATGTAGGTTAAATTCACTTAAATGCTGAGCAGAACTTAGCAGAAATATGTACGTAATAAGTACACATCCATGAAATTAGACTCATTTGTAAAGCCTGCAGGTAATACAAAGTCATCTTCTCCTTTCAAATGAATAGTCAATTGTTATCTCCCAAAGCACATCAGGATTTTTAAAATTTTAAAATAGATATTCAATCAGCCTCACCATTACTACTGAAGAAGGCCACTTAATTGCGAGCAAGTAATGACTAATGAAGCTCCTTGAACTACTGAAAACCATATGCTAATAAAGGAACATTGATAACTTATCATTATTTCTTCATTTTTATGTATTCAGGTGCATAAATAATTAGGAGAAAAATTGCAGATCCTTTTCTGTCAGAACCATACTTAATAAGATACATAATACCATACATAATGAAATACAATTCAACAATTCATACCACATGCATAGTAGCATAATCAGTTCCATATATTATATATATTATATATTATATATAATATATATTTTATATATATATATGTATGTATTATATATATTATTATATATTATTATTAATATATTATATTATATATATTATAATTTTGCTTAGCATTTCAGCTCTTAGTCACTTCTGTCATCCTTAACATTTTTATAAATTAATTGCACCGTCTTTCACAAAGCTTAGTTAAACCAGACTGTGCATAGTGCCAGATTGCTTCCAGAGTCTAGCAAAGTTCTGCTTGAAAACTTTATTTCTCCTTTGAACTGAATTAAAGTTAGCTCTAACCAGAAATTTGACAGCCTTGAAAGGTAAACCCCAGGTCACACAGAATGTGAAATGTTACACTGTGGACAGCATCTGACAATGCTAAAAGAGTAAATGCAGGTTACAACTATAAGCTGAACTTTTCTTTAATGCAGAAAAGCCTTTCAGTATATAAGCTGCTGTGTTGTATAACAACCTTTGTTTCCAAAACAATTCATACTGATGTATCTCCAGACAATCACGAGTTCAGCCCTGACTGAAAAGCAGAGTTCAAAGAAACGAGGTCCCCACTCAAAGCAAACTCTCACAGTCTCCTAGCACTAAAACCCAGTCTTCACTGATTTTACTTTCAGTTACTGACCAGCACTAATTACTACATGAAACTCTAGGCTGAATCTCTAATGACATACTATGTTCACAAGGACAACACGGCAAGATCGCCAAACATATTTCACAGCTCAATAGCTTCAGACAAATACTTTTCAAGCTAAACTCAAGTTCTAATAGATGCCCTATTCTTTACTAAGACATTTGACTGCACAGCTGGACACCAGGTGGTTGCTGCCATCATATTCCACTGTCTCCCTGTCTTTTCCAGAAGTCCTGGACTACTTATAAAACATGGAAAAAAGATGGAGCTGTGTAAAAATCCAGCTTGAAATATCTGTAGGTAATATGACAGTAACTACACACCAAACCATGACTTCCGAGTGAGAGAAAAGCATCATGAGTTTCTTAGCCAACAAGAGTACCCTGACCAGGTCCAGAAAAAAACCTGTCATTATTATTTCACAGAATCACAGAATCACAGAATAGTAGGGGTTGGAAGGGACCTCTGTGGGTCATCTAGTCCAACCCCCCCGCCGAAGCAGGGTCACCTACAGCAGGCTGCACAGGACCTTGTCCAGGCGGGTCTTGAATATCTCCAGAGAAGGAGACTCCACAACCTCCCTGGGCAGCCTGTTCCAGTGCTCCATCACCCTCAGAGAGAAGAAGTTCCTCCTCATGTTCAGACGGAACTTCCTGTGCTCCAGTTTGTGCCCATTGCCCCTTGTCCTGTCACTGGGCACCACTGAAAAGAGCTTGGCCCCATCCTCCTGACACCCACCCTTCAGATATTTGTAGGCTTTTATAAGGTCCCCTCGCAGCCTTCTCTTCTTCAGGCTGAACAAGCCCAGTTCCCTCAACCTCTCCTCGCAGGGGAGATGCTCCAGTCCCCTCACCATCCTTGTAGCCCTCCGCTGGACTCTCTCCAGTAGCTCTTCATCCTTCTTGAACTGGGGAGCCCAGAACTGGACAGAGTACTCCAGATGGGGCCTCACCAGGGCAGTGTAGAGGGGAAGGACAACCTCCCTCGTCCTGCTGGCCACACTCTTCTTGATGCACCCCAGGATCCCATTGGCCTTCTTGGCAGCCAGGGCACACTGCTGGCTCATAGTTAACCTGTCGTCCACCAGGACACCCAGGTCCCTCTCCGCAGAGCTGCTCTCCAGCAGGTTCGTCCCAAGCCTGTACTGGTGCATGAGGTTGTTCCTCCCCAGGTGCAGGACCCTGCACTTGCCTTTGTTGAACCTCATCAGGTTCCTCTCTGCCCAGCTCTCCAGCCTATCCAGGTCACGCTGAATGGCAGCACAGCCTTCTGGTGTATCTACCACACCTCCCAGTTTGGTGTCGTCAGCAAACTTGCTGAGGGTACATTCTAACTCTTCATCCAGGTCGTTGATGAAGAAGTTAAACAAGACTGGGCCCAGTACTGACCCCTGGGGGACACCACTTGTTACCAGCCTCCAACTAGACTCAGCGCCGCTGATGACAACCCTCTGAGTTCTGCCATTCAGCCAGTTCTCTATCCACTTCACCGACCACTCATCCAGCCCACACTTCCTGAGCTTCCCCAGGAGGATATCATGGGAGACTGTGTCGAAAGCCTTGCTGAAGTCAAGGTAGATAACATCCACAGCTCTCCCTTCGTCTACCCAGCCAGTCATGTCATCATAGAAAGCTATCAGATTGGTCAGGCATGATTTCCCCTTGGTGAATCCATGCTGACTACTCCTGATAACCTTCTTTTCTTCCACTTGCTTGATGATGGCCTCCAGGATAAGCTGCTCCATCACCTTTCCCAGGATGGAGGTGAGGCTGACCGGCCTGTAGTTCCCTGGGTCCTCCTTCTTGCCCTTTTTGAAGATTGGAGTGACATTGGCCTTTCTCCAGTCCTCGGGCACCTCTCCTGTCCTCCAGGACCTCTCAAAGATGATGGAGAGTGGCTCAGCAATGACATCCGCCAGCTCCCTCAGCACTCGTGGGTGCATTCCATCGGGGCCCATGGATTTGTGGACATCCAGATTGCTTAAGCGATCCCTCACACAGTCCTCCTCGACCAAGGGAAAGTCGTGCTCTTTGTAGGCTTCTTCTCTTACCTCCGGGGCCTGGGATTCCTGAGGGCCAGTCTTAGCACTGAAGACTGAAGCAAAGAAGGCATTCAGTAGCTCTACCTTCTCTGCATCCTCCGTCACCAGGACACCCGCCTCATTCAGCAGCGGCCCCACGTTGTCCCTAGCCTTCCTTTTGCTGCTGATGTAGTTGAAGAAGCCCTTCTTGTTGTTTTTGACATCCCTTGCCAGCTTCAATTCCAGGTGAGCCTTGGCCTTCCTCGTCGCATCCCTGCATGCTCTCACTACGTTTCTGTACTCTTCCCAAGTGGCCTGTCCCTTTTTCCACATGCCATGCACCTTTCTCTTCTGCCTGATCTCCGCTAGAAGCTCCTTGTTTAACCATGCAGGTCTCCTGCCTCCTTTGCTAAATTTCTTTCTCAGGGGGATGCATTGCTCCTGTGCATGGAAGAAGTGTTGTTTAAAAAGCGACCAGCACTCATGGACCCCCCTACCTTCGAGAGCCCTGGCCCACGGGATTCCTCCCAGTAGCTCCTTGAAGAGGGCAAAGTCAGCCCTCCTGAGGTCCAGGGTTTTGATCCTGCTTATCGCCCTGCTTCCTCCACGCAGGATCCTGAACTCAACCATTTCATGGTCACTGCAGCCGAGTCTACCTCCAACCTTCACGTCCTCCACCAGTCCCTCCTTGTTTGTTAACACGAGGTCCAGCAGCGCGCCTTTCCTTGTTGGTTCCTCCACCACTTGTATCAGAAAGTTATCATCGATGCTCTGTAGGAACCTCCTGGATTGCGCCTGCCTAGCTGTATGGTCTTCCCAGCTGATGTCAGGGTGGTTGAAGTCCCCCATGAGAACCAGAGCCTGTGACTGTGAGGCTGCTTGCAGCTGCCTGTAGAAGGCTTCATCAACCTCCTCCTCCTGGTCAGGTGGCCTGTAGTATACACCCACCGTAATGTCACCCGTGTGAGCCTGTCCCTTAATTCTAACCCACAAGCTTTCAACTCCTTCTTCACTTGCCCCCAGGCCAAGCTCAATGCATTCCAGTTGCTCCCTCACATATAGAGCAACTCCCCCACCTCTCCTTGTTGACCTGTCTTTCCTAAAGAGTCTGTAGCCATCTATGACAGCATGCCAGTCATGCGAGTTGTCCCACCACGTTTCTGTGATGGCGACCAAGTCGTAGTCGTCCTGCTGTATAATGGCTTCCAGCTCCTCCTGTTTATTGGCCATACTACGTGCATTGGTGTAAACACACTTGAGCTGGGCTGTCAATCTCACCCCTGGCCTTGGCACTCCAAGCCTAGGCTCATCCCTAGTGAGCTGGGCAATATCCCCTTCCCCCTTCGAACCTAGTTTAAAGCCCTCTCAATGAGCCCTGCCAGCTCGTGGCCAAGAATTCTTTTCCCCCTTTGTGATAGCTGAGCTCCACTTGTTGCCAGCAGGCCCGGTGCTGTGTATACCTCCCCTTGATCAAAAAAGCCAAAATTTGACCGATGGCACCAGTCCCTGAGCCACCTGTTAACCAGCTGAGTTTTCCTGCCCCTTTCAGTGCTGTCCCCTGCCACTGATGGGATGGAGGAAAACACCACCTGCGCCCCTGATCCCTCAACCAGTCGCCCCAGTGCCCTGAAGTCCCTTTTGATGGCCTTGGGATTTCTTTCTGCTACCTCGTCCCCGCCAACCTGCATTACCAAGAGGGGGTAGTAATCAGAAGGCCGCACCAGACCAGGGAGTTTCTTCGCAACATCCCTAACCCGGGCCCCAAGGAGGCAGCAGACTTCCCTGTGGGATGGGTCCGGTCGGCAGATCGGGCCCTCTGTTCCCCTCAGAAGGGAATCACCTATGACAATGACCCTCCTTTTTTTCTTAGTTGAGGCAGTCGTAATTCTTGGGGCTGTCTGACTCGTTCTAGGCAACCCCCTGGATGGAGCCTCACCTTCACCCACATCCTCTGTGGCCAGTCCCTCACATTCCAGAGCCCCATACCTGTTGCTTAAGGGCAACTGAGCAGGTGAGGGAGGCTGGGGGGAAATTCGCTTGCCCCCCTGAGCAGGGACCCGTTTCCATTCCCCCCCATCTCTTAGGCCCCCTCTTTCTGCTCGGTGGCAAGAGGGATGGGGGTTCTCTGCTTTCTGTGGAGCCGCCTCCTGCTGCCGCTGCCTCAGGGAGGGCAGGGTGCGGCTCCACCAGTCGATCTCCCTCTCACACTCCCGGATGCTCCTCAGCCTCTCCACTTCCTCCTTCAGTTCTGCCACCAGGCTGAGCAGGTCATTCACCTGCTCGCACCGAACACAGCCGTTGTCTCTGCTGTCCTCCGGTACGAGTGCCAGGCTCAGGCACTCCCTGCAGCCAGAGACCTGGACACCCGCGTTCTTGCGTGGGGCCTCCGTCTGGGTCCCCACACTCCTTCGAGCAACACCTTTACCACGGGTGGTAACCATGGCTAGAAATTTCACAATCATACCAAAAAGAAACTGATAGATCTGAGAAATATTAATGAACACTCCTGATGATCATCTATCACAATATCTCTCTCTGCTGCACAGTATCTGTCTGGAGAGAAGGAACTTAAAAGCAGATGACTGTAAGTTGCAAAAGAAAATGTAGGTAGACTGACAAGGAAAAAGACTCAAAAAAATTAAGCTTAGGACAGAAATCAAACATGAGGCACATAGGAAGAGGTTTGGAAACACAAAAAATCCCAACATAAATTTAATAACTAGAACCTTGGTCAGGAATTTCTCCTGGGGAATGCACTGAAGCTGAGAAAAGGAGTGGGAGGCCTAAGGAACATGGCGTGACTGGAGGGGCCTGGCTAGAATTAAAATAATTTGGAAATCTGAGTGCATATTAACTCCTCCATTTGAAACATTACAAAATTAATCGCACACCCCCACAAAAAGTAACTTTTTTGGTAATTTATTTGTGGGGATGTTTCTTTTAGGATAGTAAGTATGTTAGTCAAATTACTCCAAAGTACGCCAAGAAACCCCATGTAACTTCTACTATATGTGTATGAGTAGTAACATAAAATTGCATGTTGGGTTGGCCCCAGCTGGCAGTCAAAATCCCATCCAGCCACTCGCTCACTTGTTGCCCCCCCTCAGTAGAACAGGAGGAGAAAATACGTAGAACAGGAACAAAAAATCTCATGGGTCAAGGTGAAGACAAGGAGATCCCTTACTGATTACCATCAGGAAAAACAGGCTCAGCTTGGGGAAAATTAATTCATTGCCAGTTAAGATATATATATTTAATCACTGATTCAGGTATTGGGAAAGAAAACCAAACAAAAAAACTCAGCATACGAATATCTGGGGAAAACATACTCAGGAGAAACACCTTTCCTTCCCCAA
This sequence comes from Opisthocomus hoazin, assembly GCF_030867145.1. NCBI lineage: Eukaryota > Metazoa > Chordata > Aves > Opisthocomiformes > Opisthocomidae > Opisthocomus > Opisthocomus hoazin. The sequence continues at coordinate 46,896,568 of NC_134421.1, read as the reverse complement.
ATTACCTGTCCAACTTCACCCCAAACTCCTCTCCTCCGCTCTTCTTATTGCTGCAGGTTACACTCAGTCGCTTCAGTGAGGCTATGTGTGGCACAAGGAATGGCAAGGTTGGGGATATTATGGCCGTTGCACATGGGTTTTCTTCTGCCACTTCTTCCTCCTCACTCTTTTCCTCTGCTCCACCATGGGTCCTCCACCAGCTGTAGTGCTTCAGCAACACCTGCTCCACTCTTCCTTCTCCTCCTCTGACCTTGGTGTTAACTCTGCTATTTCACACCCTTTTTTCTCCCTTCTCTGCCTGTCCAGCATTTTCTCCCCTTTCTTAACTCTATTTTCCCAGCGTTGCCACCATCTTGGCTGAGGGGCTCAGCTGTGCCCTGTGGTGGGTCTGTCGGAGCTGGCGGGAATTGTCCATGTCCAGAATGCAGCAGTCCTAGCCTCTCCTCACAGAGGCTGCCCGGCATCCCCCACTGCCAGCATCTTGCCATGGACGCCCAGTGCAACTTCAGAAATAAGAGCGGTATGTTAGTACAGGGGGAAAGTGCGTGTGTGAATATATAATACAAGTTGATATATTTTGTATATATTTGTGTCTACAGAAATGCAACACTCTAAATGAACAAAATCAAGTCAACTTATACTGGTCAAAAAACTGCCAGAAAAAGTTAAAAGGAGCTGAAAGATTCTGCCTTCAATGTATTTTAATCATTTTTTTTTTCCTATGCTTGTAATCTTTATAGTCAGTAGATGTTAAAAAAGACTGTCAGATACAAAAATGCCTGCTGAAGTTTCATTGAAATCCAGCACAAGTTAATGGGACACTGCAGATGTGATTGCCTCATGCCTGATATTTTGAAGGATTTAGAACTTGGCTTCTTTTTTGAGTCTCTTAACAGTATTAGATTCCAGCATGAGCTAAAAATATTGTGTAGGTAGTCATGATGTCACTTCTTTTGTATTCCTTGTAGAGCTGATGTGTGCAGCTGGAACCATATAGAAGATGAGAAATTACTGCGTCATTCGAAGTCAAAATTATTATGCTTGAAATGCTGCAACTGTAGGCTCTCACAGGACTACTGGCCTCCAGGCTTATGGAAGCTAAACATACTGCGGCCAGCCAACAGAGATTAGTAAACGTATTGCTTGTGCTTCTGGAAAACCGTCACTGGATACTCTCCCAAAAGAACAAGTTCTGATCTGTATTTTAAGTAGCAGCTGCTCAGCATGTTAAAATATCCTGCACAGGTTTATTCTCTTTTGTTTTCCACAGAGTTCTTTTAATCTCAGTTACCCACAAAAGTGGGAGAGAAGTGGAAATGTGACATTAAACTGAGTGGTTGTTGGCACTTTCCAGAGGAGACAAGAAGAGCCCTGGAAGAATTAGGTGATATTTAAGCAATGAAAGTGTGTTGCTTGCTTTATTTCTTCTCCCATATCCACACACACACACATGCTTTTTCACTCTCTCCTGTTGAAAACACACACACATACACATGCACACACAAACACAAACCTCCTACCAGTGCTTTTCTGGGACTTAAGTATTTGTCAGAAAATTACAGAGCCAGTGCAGCTAAAAAGAACATCTGGAGATAGTCTAGTCCAACCCCCCTACTCAAAGCAGGGTCACCAAGGGCAACTATCTCAGGGTTGCATTCATTTGGGTTTTGAGTATTTCCAAAGATGGAGGCTCTCCAGGCAACCATGGAGGTCACATGCTCCAAGCCCTTCCTCATGTATGTGACCCTTTGCTATACTGGCTTCATTATGTCTCTGTTCCTCTTCTACAGGGGAGCCCAGGACTGTAGGCAGTGGTCCAGCTGTGGTCTCTCTGGTAACAAATATCGGGGAAGGATCACACCGTCAACCTGCTGGTAGCATCCCTCCTAATGCAACCTTCATCATTTTTGTCTCTGGTGCACATTGCTCACTCAAATTCAACTCCTTGTCCACCAGGACTCCCAGATCCTTCTCTGCAAAGGTGCTTTCCAGTCAGCCCGCAGCCTGTACCAGTGCATGCAGTTATTCATTCCCAGATGCAGGATTTGGCTTTTCTTTTTGTTGGAGTTCACGAGATTCCTGTTTGCCCATTCGTGCAGCCTGCTCTGGTGTATCAATAACCTCTCCTGAGTCTGTGTGGTCTGCAGACTTGCTGAGGATGCACTCTATCCCATCATCAAGGTGATTAAAAAAGGTGTTTAACAGTAATGGCAGCACTATCAACCTCTCAGGTACACCACTAGTGACTGGCCTCCAACTAGACTGTGTTCTGCTGATCACAACCCTTCAAATCAAGGAGTTCAGCCACTTTTCAGTCCACCTTGATGTATGCTTATCTAGCCTGTAGTTCACCAGCTTTTCTATGAGGACATTATGCAAAACAGTGTTGATAGCCCCACTAAAGATAATAAACTGCCATTACTTTCCCATGATCCTCCAAGCCAATCGACTTGTTGGAAAAGGATATCAGGCTTGTTAAGTGTTTTATACCCTTCATTAATCTGTGCTGACTGCTTCCAGTCACCTTCTTGTCCTAAACAACTTTGGAAACAGCTTCCTGCAAGGTTTGCTCCAATACCTTCCCAGGGAGCGAGGTGAAGCTGATTGGCCTGTAGTTCCCCAGATCCTCCTTCTTCTTGAACATAGGAGAGACATTTGCTGCCTTCCAGTCCTCAGGAACCTCCAGCACAAACTTTCCAAGATAATTCAGAGTACCTCACAATGACATTGGTCAGCGCTTTCAGCACTCACAGAAATGTCTCAACAGCACCAAAGGTGGCCTCTTCTTCTTTCTGATCGGGTGAGCTCTAGCAGACACCCACACCAATTCCGGTATTCAAATGTTCCTTTTTTAGAAGCGATCATGCCTTTTCTGTTCAATCATTTCCACTGAACTGCCAGAGCAAAAGGAGAAGCTGTAGGCTTAACCCATTAAATATAGCAAAATGACACATTCTGGCTTCACCATACTCTGATCGGTGTGCTGAAGAAATGCACTAATTGACATATGCAACATGCAATCAATATGTTAACAGAGGGTGCTATTTAAATGTGCAGATGTGACAAGAGTATGTATCCTTTGGGGCCTGTTAGATTCTTTCTGAATCAGAATGGTGTTGGAATCCCTCCTAATTGTCTCCAGAGGACAGCAATAGGGTCTTAGAAGCAGACACCTTCTAAAAAGATTTTTGGAACAGCATTCACACAGCTAAGCCACTTGTGACAGACAGCTGCACGTCCACACATTAAAAGCATTTAAACTGAAATAGTCCAGAGTAGCTACACCTCTGCTCATGAAGCAAAACAGACTGTGATAGGCATGGAAACATTCATTCTGTAGTCACCACCAGCTGTTATACAGCAGAAACAAGGACGAAGATATTATCTGTACTAGCTGAGGGTTTTACAGCAAGAGTTTCCTGTCATGGGCAAGAGAGGACCCAGATCCAGGCTGTGACCCAAGGTCCCATTCTGGCTCTTGGTTTGCTCTTAAACTAACACAGCCATGTCCTATGGCTTTCTTATGCTGGATTTCCCGCTATAATCTCACTGCAATATTTGAAGAAAATCACTGAAAGCATCCGTTAAGAAGAATACAAAACAAACAGTCACTTCTTGTTCGAATTTTTTTCTTCTGCTTTCTTTCGTTTGTATTTGACATTTTATAATATATCCATGTGGCTGAACACACTAGGAAAAAGCCTCTACTGTATTTGACAAGTACATTTTCAGTGGGGCTAAAATAAAGTGTGATTTACCTTCATTTTCTGCACATCTTTCACACAGACTACAGGTCTGGATAGGTTTTAAGGAAACAGTAAATAATGTCAGAGAATGGTGGAGCATGTTTTGTTACAGAAGGAGAAAAGATCCCACTAAATTTAGGAAGGTGTATCTGAGAAATGTGTCAGCAGTGCTCTGTGTGTGTGAGAAGGCTGGTGACCATGAGCAAAGAGAAGAAACAAAGATGAAAAACACAGTGAGTGTGGAAGACACGACAAAACTATCATATAAGAACTTAAAAAATCAAAGGATGCAGTTTAGAATACAACTTTAAGACGTAAGGAATGACCAGTTGCCTATTTTTACTTAAGAAATTTTCACTTAAAACATACATTTGCTGAGGATAAAATGTTAGAATGTGGGAAGGAAAAATTGAGAAAAGACAGCATAATGTAGATAATGTACAAGATTTCAGACTTCTTGATAGAAGTTATACAGGAAAAGTAAATAAAAAGGTAAAAGCCAAAGATCGCACCATACCAGCAAAGAAATGTTATGAGTTTAGAAAGAAAACACATGAGATGAGGAGGCATCTGAAAATGCTCTTCTCATAAAAAAAAACCCCAAAACTTGAAGAGCTTTTTCACCAAATAAAATTTGTGAGAGCCGGAGATGAAGAGGTTAAACATAAAGGTAAGCTACATAGAAGGTACTACTATAAGATTTCAAACATAAAACCATCCCTTTGACCTGAATGGATACAATATCTGGAGGGTAGGAGAAAGAAAATCATGCCATCCTGATTTCATGGATGACCAGGAAAGCTCAGATAGAGAAACCCAAGTTGTTTGAGAAATTTACCTTGCAGATCACTTTTCAGTGTGGATTTTAAGAGAGACAAAAATAATCTGAGAGCACAAAGAACAGTGGTTTTCCATTGTTTTCAGGAATAGAAATCATGACTATAGATGACCTACCATATGCATTGGGCAACAGCTCCTAATTCTTCAGCTTCTTAGTCTAAAGAGATCTTTGACACTTTCTTTACATAAATATCCTGAAAAATATGTGAATAACCACCACCTTCAATGTCAAATAACAGGAGATTCCATTAGTGTCTAAAGGCTGAATTGGATTAAAGGTTCATGAGTAGTGACCAAGAATCACTATCTGAGAAACAGAATCATTAACAGCGTGGCATAGAACACTTTTCCTCTCTGCAAAGGTGTAACTACATCTAAAACCACTCCACATATCCTTTCCTTTCTGGCAGCAGTTCAAGCTACGTGCAACTGATGCTTTAGCACACAGAGACAAAAAGTACAGAGAGCACTAAGAAAAGCATAGATTCAGCTTCTTGAAAGCCAGTCATACATTTCTGTTGCATGTTTAGCACTGTATCTTCAGAAAGAGCCCTGGATGGGCACTCCTTTAAATGTGCATTGATACATTAGTGCAGACAGAAATAGAGATCTTTGTGAATCATATGCATGTATATTAATTTTCTGTTGAAATGGAATACATTTATTTTCAAACATTTTATTTGAAACTATTCCAAAGAGAATTTTACAGATATATTTTGGTAGCTGAAGTACAAATAGGTTCTGTGAAAAATGTGTAATAGAGACTTCTTTGCTCCTTCTTCCAAGTCTGGTAGCTGGGGATTTAATAGTCCTGGAAAAACAAACTCCTTTATGCCAAAATGTATAGCACTCGTGCAGCATAACTGACTTTTTATGTCTGAAGTGTTAGGGAAATGGCATGGTCTCAAACACTACTCATGGCTCCAGTAAATTACTGAAATAAACTCTGTCATCTGCTATCCTAAGCCTCCAGTTCACAGTCATTTGGGGAGTGGAAATTATCATCATACAGTATTATAAAAGCACTAATTTTTTAAGAAAATTAGTGAAGTTAGGTTTTGTTATTTACGTGCTGTGAAGATGTGATGGTGTACAACTACAGTAGATGGATGCATTGCATTACACACCTAGCGATCTTTGGAAGTTCAAACTACACGTCTTTAAAAGAGGAATAAAATGGAAAGGAATGCAGTATGTAACATTGAGGTTCAGTTCCCATGATAAACAGCTCAGAAAAAAAAAAAAGCTGAATTTGCTATAGAATTATTTGGCCTCACCAGTTATGATCCATAAGTAATTTTATTTACAAGTTTCTTTCATCTCCTCGTAATAAATATAATTCAATTGTCCGTATCTTCAACATCAACACAATTAATTGGTATTAGGGGAAGAAAACAGTCCTTTTTACTCCTTTAAGGTTCATATGCATAATCCTAGACATAGGAATAATTGAAGAATTATAATTCAAATAATTGCTCAGCAGAGTTAATGATATCTCAGAAGTACAAAAAGCTCAAAATGCTGATGTGTCGTGCACAATATTTACACCAACCTTTGAGAGCAAAGGTTTGTGTTGAGGTCTAATGCTATGTTTTTCCCTAAAGATTTACTCTGTGTGTTATACAGGCAGCCTGAACTTGTCAGATTTGAAGTAAAAGCTCCAGGAAAGTCAGAACAAATTTTATGGGGAAAAAAAACCAAGAACACAAAAATTCCCTCAAGATCTAGTAACATGTATATTATCTTGAACTTTTAACTAGTCTCCCAATTTTCTTCCCCAGCATGTACCACCATGAATAAAACTACTTTTATAAGCATTTTTCTTGGTATTTTTGTTTTTCTTCCTCTTTTCTTCTGTCAGAGGGCATTCTCCTCTCTGAAAAAAATCAATACAACATAACACATTTTAGCTCTTCTGTATCAGTGGTTGATCAACAAAGAAAGCTTTGCAAGAAAAAAAAAAAAAAACACAGAAAGAAAATGTGGTATAGCTTCAGGGCCTAGTCCTGCCAGGTGCACTGCAAGCTAAGAAAAAACTTCATTTTTTAACTTCTCAGAATCAAGCTTTCATTCGGTTCTGAGTTGGGTGGAGGATACTGAACTTCTGTGATCCAAAAGTATCATTTAAATATATGTAAAAATAATTCAACACCCAGAATTTTATATCCCTGCTGTTCAGTCACTTTTCTTTTTTAGGAAGCACAATTCTTTTTGCTTTGTTACAATTTGTTAGGCTGCCACAATTTCATCCTTTAGAGAAGAAAAAAAATCTTCCAAGAAGTGAAGCAGAAGTCAGGAAAATACAAAATGAACAACAATTCCTAGGAGAAAATGTGCATTTCAATACGTAGCTTTAATAGTATGATTGAACAGACTGAACTGGTCCATTAAATTTAATTAATCCTTGCAAACCTTTCATTCTGAACATCTGCTGCAACTGCCCAGGCCCCTGCTTCAGTATCTATACCTATGTAAATCATTCTGCCTTACTTCTAAGCACAAGAACAAAGTTAAAATTTTACATTTATATTGTAGCTGAGTATGAATCTTCCTTGACACTGAATATTTTGCACTTGCCTTTAACGTTCTATTGCTAAAAATGAAAGGCTGTTGTATTCTCTGTATCAAAATAATGCTTTTCCTATTTTGCATGCTTCCTGGGTCTTTAAAAAAATATTATAGATGTTTGAACTTTACATTTTTTATTATGTATTTCATGCATCATTAATTTGAAAAGAATTTTTAATTATAATACTTATTATACTGAAATGGAGTTGTTTTAGCTTGTTAGGAAAAAGGGTTGTTGTGTAATTACCGATACATAACTGAACTTTTCCTTGAACCATGCAATTCCTACACTCTAATTAGGTCTCCATGACTCATTTACATAATTTTTTAATACTCTGATGGAATGGAATTTGCTGTCCTCACTACTGGTGAACAATTCATTAGCAATAGTAGAGGAACTGGAAATTCGTGGTGAAGATAGCTCTCACTAGTCCTTCTACTGCATCTAAACTAATTCATTCTGTTGAAATTTCAGTTCTCACTGGCCTCTTGCCTCTGAATATTCAAGATGCTTATCAACAACAAACTTACTACCTCAGCTTCTCACATCATTTAAAATGTAAGTAAAAAATATTCAAGTGCTCAGCTGAAAGAGATATGGAAAAGTGTGGTGAGCGAAGGAGGTTTGGAGGGCTGTAGGCTGTTTTCAGTTCATCTGCACGTTGACATGTTCTTTCCTAAAGCTTTCTCCTGTCTGTGTTCTTACACCGAATTCCTTACTGTGGTATCTCAGAGTCTCTGTTTCTGTGGGCATCATGAAGAATGAGAGAAGTCTTGATGTAGTCCACTCTAACCTGCAGTCACAGAAAGCGATATCTGCACCCTGTCCCCTTGCCTAGAAATAGAAGATCCTGAGGGCAGAATTAAGCAGAAGAGAAGCGGTGGGCATTTTAAACACATGACTCAGTGGCAGCAGTGTGTTTTAGTCTAAATGAACATCCAGAATTTGTTTGTCCAGTCATTCCAGTCACTCTAAGGACTGCCCCATTCTTTCAGCTCCTGGCAGATTTTCTGATTCCCTTTTATTACCTGAAATTCTAATACTTGTCAGCAGTCTGCAAGTGAAAATTCCTGTATCCCTTAGTTCCCAATTATCGTTTTCCTGGAACATAGAAACAAATCATCAAAGCCACTAAATCCTTCACTCTGATAACTCCTTTTGTCTAGATGTCCAATCAGTCTACTTATCTATCACTTGAGGAAGGAAATTGTAAACACAATCACACTCACACAATCATTGTAACTGAATCACGCCTTTTGCTCATTAGAATGTCGTATTTAGAGATGCTGAGAGAAGTTCAAATTCTCCTTTGCTAAACTCTCTCTATTAGAGTAAAACTTTAAATATATGTCCAAAACTGTTATCTGGCTTTCCCTTTGCACTGTAACTACCTTAGTACTTCTAGATTTCTTAGGAAGAGACCTTCTACAATGCATTGCTCTTTCCATTACTTTTGATTTATAATAGATGTGACATATGTATTTCATTCCAGTTTTAAAGTCTTGTATATACTGAGATTACAAGGAATTCTAATATGGATGTTGATATAGAAATCAGTCATTTTCCTCCCATTTAAGACGTTTTTTCCTTCTAATTACTGTGTAGTAATTTGAGCTCATGAATATATGCTTATTAAATATAGCTGTTTAAAACTTATTGAAGTGGGTTTCTACAGTTGTGTGCTCCAGTAATTAACAATACTTTCCCTATTACCTGATGTTTCAAATGTATAATGACCTCAAGCAAATTTTTGTAACCCCACTAAAAAACTTAACACCTATGGAATCATACAGTCTCTCTAACAGGTGAGAAATATATGTTTCTGCCTTATGACACTGTGGACACTCTTCATGCAATGCTATTGAAGAGGACTCATGCATATGAATATGATAACATTATTGAAATGTTCAATGCTTAGATTTTTTTATGGAGTCTTATACTGTTTTATTTCAGTACTTTACTATTTTACTGTGATGGTGATGAGAATTATTACCACTTTTTAATGTTGTGCTATGTCTTTAATGTAATTAAACACTACAAGTATTCATGGAGAGGACCATTGCAACCGAAGTCAATGAGGACATCCTTGTTAATCTTAGTGAGCTGGGGTCACACCTGGACAGAATTATATTTTCATATACGTGCTTTCCAAACTGAAGAGAGACTTTCTTTCGATGTTCTCATTTCACAGCTCCTAAGCACAATAATTTCAAAGAATATTCTTTACACTTATGGAAGGAAATTAAAATAGTTGTTACCTCTGGTAAGTACTTTCTATTTCACATAGCTTCAGAAATGTAGTGTCCATTAAAACCTTTTATTATGAATCTGCTAATTAATGACTTTGCAACTGTTGTTTACAATTTATTCATCATGAATTTGATGCAAATTTGCCTTTATTTCTATCAATATTCCTTGATGGTAAGGCTGGTGTACTGTTTGCATATATCTGACCACATTAAAATCTAAATGACTCCTTTGTGTTCTAGCATTTTAGTTGTTGGTGGAGCAGAATATTTATACCTGGATTTCAAATGGGGAAAAACATCACATTCTTGTAAGGGCAACAAAATTTTAGGAAGATAATGCATTCTGAGACATTCATCCATACAAAGGACAGGTGAAATTCTTGAAAACCTATTATTGTCTGCAACCAGAAAAAACACTGCACTGTATTAAAAGTATTGTTAAATCAAAATTATTACATTTCCATTATTTAATTATTTGAATATCCTTAGGCTTTTTACATGTATAAAGAATTTTCCAGTAGTGGGTAATCACTGGAAAAACAGCTTGTTTAAGACTTTTGATGGTAGGTGTTTGCATGCTGGAGAACATTCTTCGTATAAATGACAGAGGAAAAAGCAGACTCAGTCAGATAAAAGAAGATAAAGAGTAAAGTGAGGATAAAGAGTAATAACACAGAAGAAAACTGTAAACAGCTATGCAAAAATAGCTTGTGTAGTTACATCAACCAGGATACAATTTTGAAAACTGGCAATCTGCAATCATCAGAAGAAAAATGACTTAGAAACAGATTGTGAAATCTTGGAAAGACCATATTGAGCTATTGAAACGAGTTCCCTGCAGCCAAGTCATGCAATCCTCTTCATAATTTCATTAAGATCCCTCCTTAAACCAGTTAAATATGAAACTGTGTTAACAACAGAGTGCTCAGAAACTTCACTTTTCAGCTTGCTAACAACCTTACTCTGATTTTCAACATTTCTCATCAGTTCTCGCACATTTTCCACAGCCAACATTTTTCATTTTCATAAGCAGATGGTCTCCTTCCTTGGTGTTTACCCAGGTGATGATTAATCAATGAAGATTATAGGAACTTTAGCTTTCCATTAGCTCCTGTCTCCAGGATGCTGCTTCTCATGTCCCTAATCCCGTATGCCAGGTTTACAAGCCAGGAAGAAGTGGTGCTGACATACAGGCAACTCTCTCATGCAAAGGAAGGAGGAAATGGGGCTTATTATCTCTTCTGCTCACGCCTCCTCCCTCCACCTCCCTACAGCACATAACTTGTGTGAAAGGAGACTTCAATGGTATTCACAAGTGGCCACCTACCTTACATACTTTTCTTCTACTTGTAGAGAAGAATAATGTCCTCTGAGAGCTGTCACTAGGCTGAACAGGCCAAGCTCTTTCACCCTGTCCACACAAGGGCCTCTCTGCTCCTCATCACACTATTTGTTCTCCAAAGGGACCCTCATCAACACCTGATTTCATAATTTTAACACTGTCCTAACATGTTCTGGATATAGGAACAACCCATTTTATTCCATCAAAATTTCACCACAGTGAGGGTGCCTGTTTGTACCGTCCCACCCAAAACTAGACACCGAGCATGTCCGATAATATATTCCATACAATGAAAAGAACTCCTTGACTTCAGTGGTCTTCAAATCAGGCTCAATGCCCAGTAAGTAATAGTTTTACAAGTGTAAGTTTTTTCATTAGCTCAACATTTCTCATGACCCAGGGAACCCTGGATAAGCATTCAGTATTTAAATAGCATGCAAACAATAAAGAACATCATTCTCATTTTGATAATCATGTACGTATCAGCCACAGCCTAATTGATATGACAGAACAACACTCCTAATTATACCCATTGTGAATTTTTGGTTTTGGATGGAATATGAAGTGGCTTTGTATGTTTATAAATTGCTGGATTAAGGTGAGCTTCAAATTTCTGCAGGCTGATCTCACATTAGTCCTTTGAATGACCTGTATTTTTAATTTGGCATGAAACGACTGCAAGCTACATAGTGAAACTAATGAGGCTGCTGCAACTGTGCAGGGCAATAATCAACAGCTACTTTATTGCTGGAGAGTGTATTAAGTCTACGCATGATATGAACTGAGAAAAGCTTTTTGTTTCAGAAAACAATCTGATGTGTGTTCACACATTTTCTCAGAAAATAAATAACATTACAAGCAGATATGGTGAATGGAAAAGGGCTAGGATCATAAGTTATTTTGATGTAGACCTGTGACAAATCAAGAAAAAATTCTGTAAAGCAAGTGCAAAGAGAAATTCAGAGTTGAAGTACAATCCACATTGACAAGCAGGAACAGAAGAGCAGCCAGTCATCTGTGTGGTGGCATTTCACCGTTGGCAAGGTTGAGATAGAGCCTTTCTTACATGCTGCAGTCCCATGCACTGGAAACAACTGTCTGTCCTGATGCACCCGTAGACAGGCACAAGACCAATGTGCTGCAGTGTGATGGCAAAGCCAGAGTCCTACTAGAGAACACACTCAGATGCATCTTCAGGGTCTATCTTTGTATTGGGTGATGGTAGACAGGTGTTGATAGTGGTGGCCTCTGTGAGAAGAGGCCAGGGGCAGCCCCAGGCTGGATACAGCCGATTCCAGCTGGCTCCAATGGGGAACTTATGCTGGAGGAGAGGAAAAGTGTGAGAAGAAAGGAGTGGCAGAAAGAAACCACCGCTTAATCACCATCTGTAGCCCTCATCCTCTCCTGAACCACTCATGGGGAGAGACGAGCGAGGAGAGTGAGGGAGTGAAGTTGAGCCTGGGACAGGAAGGAGCGAAGGTGTTATTTTAATATTTACCTTTGCTTCACACTATGTAAATCTACCTGAATTAGCAAGAACTTAATTTTCCCGAATTTGAGCTAGTTTTGCCCATGACAGTAATTATTAAGCAATCTTCCTGTCTTTATCTTGAACCATGAACTTTCTCATCCTATTTTCTTCCCCCTTTCATGCTGAGGAGGGGGAGTGAGTGAGTTGCTGGCTGGGTTTGGCTGTCAGCTGAGGCTGACCCGCCACACTCCATCACTCACGTGCATCCTGCATTCAGAACAGCCTTTTTTGAGTGACCAGCAGTAGTGATCTGGACCACTGTACACCATAAGTTTGTGATTCACGTAACAGTTAATTTGAGTAGGTGCAGGCCTATGCTTTGCTGTGCTGTCCTGCACATATAGCTGTGCCTTCAGGCCTGTGCTGTGCCGCACTTAGCCCTTGTCCGCAAGATAAACTCAGAAGGCTAACTGTAATGGAAGAGCCTGTAGACAGCTCTCACTTGGCACCACCGATGACACCACATAAGAGTCCTTGGCTATATCTAAAAGTGAAGTAGCATGTTCTCATGCAAACATCTTTTTGTCTGACAGTAGAAATGATGAATAGAGATGTTTTCTTCTAAGGAAATCCTATTAGAGCTCTAAATGCTGGCAAACCTCTCCACGGATTGGGTCTGTACTGTATGCCATGCCCTGCTGGGAGGCCCGTCTGATACTGCTCATTTTGGGATTCCCAGGATCTGAAGATATGTAAGATTATGTATCTTTTTTTCAGTATTACATTAGCTCTATAAAATTATATTTTAGAGAATATTGTTGTGGTGGGTTAGCCTTGGCTATCAACTAAATGCCCAGGCAGCCACTCACTCACTTTCTTCCTAGCAGAAAGTGGGGATAAAACAGGAAGAACCGCAGCAAGAAAGTTCATGGGTTGAAGCAAAGACCCAGAGATCAGTTACCAGTTACCATCACAGGAAGAAAAAGACTCAGCTTGGGAAAATTAATTTATTGCCAGTTAAAATGGAAATATAGGTACTAACTTAGGCAGTGAGCAACAAAAAGACAAATATTAAACCAACACCTTTCCTTCCTCCTTTTCCAGACCTAACTTCACTCCTGACTCCCCTCGCCGCCCCAAGGAACACAGGGAGGTTGGGAATGGGGCTTAAGGTCAGTATGCAAAAGTTTCCCTCTGCTGCTCCTTCTTCCTCACATCTTCCCTCTGCTCTGCATGGTTTCTTCCATGGGCTGCAGGGAATCTCTGATCCGATGCCTGGAGCACCTCCTCCCCTCCTTCTCCTCTGACCTTGCTGTTTCCTCTGCTGTTTCTCACTCTTTTTTGCTCCCTCTTCCCTTCCCTGTTAAGTATTTTCTTCCCTTCTTCAAATTTGTTATGCCAGGGGAGACCACCAGCATGGCCAAGGGGCTTGGCCATGCCCCGTGGTGTGGTCGGCTGGAGTTGGTTGGGACAGGCTGTGTCTTTCTCCATGATGGTAGGCCCAAAGAAGTAAAAAGAGAGGCCCCAGTTCCTTGTTTGCTAGTATTTTAGCAAAATAGTTTTGTTCAGTAACATTATAGCTAGCACATTATAGCTGGCAGCTGAAATATACTTTGATTCATTAGAGTTATTTCACTCATCAGTCGAAACTGTCAAGATTCATCTTTCTTCTTTCACAGGGCAGGAAAACGAAATCCTAGAAGTCTAAGTTCTTGTTATAAAAGTGCTGATATATAAGTCACCTTAGCGTCATGTGCTAGCAGTTGAGAAAATTCATGTGGTAATGTCCAGGTACATGAAATTATCCACATGGATTATTATAGGGCTGGATAAGTTGTTGGATCCTTACTGTCCACTGAAGCGTTGAAGGCAGGAAGAAACTGATTAGGAACATGTAGGCACAGCTTCATTAGCTTTAGGGGCTACACCTAGCAAAGTCCAATAATTGAATTCACACACTAATACAATTTTACTCTCACGCAGTGCTTCTAAGAAAGGTGGTGACATTCCTGGCCCCAGAGCTTCCCGCTAATATAGCATAGAATGTATTTCATTTCTCCTAAAGCATCACAGCAAGCAATGGTGTTCCCAAGAACTTAATGGAAAGAGCAGGGCAGGATATAGCTGAATGGCAGGGGGTTGTATCAGCTGAAATCTCCAAGTTATTTAATGTTCAGCATTTCAGCCTTCTTCATTGTTCCGAGTAGATTCAAGCTCCAAGAGAGCGTTTTGCAAAGTCCTGTATGCTCATTTGAATTTGCCATTTGGACCCAAGCTTCAAATTAAAATTAATGGTTCCAAAAGAGTATAAATGCCCTACCTTCTTCATGCTTCCCCTCAGTGATCATCATTCATCATATCCTGAGTGTGCTTTGCTATTCTTTTAAGCATAGTGGCCCCTGTAAAGAAATCTCCCTTTATGATTTCTGAAGTTTATAGTTGTTTAGCTACTTAGTAGTCTCCAAAATTAGTAATAAATAAATGATGTACAGTACAGCTTAGTGTTTGAGAATGACTCCACTACCTATCAACAACACACACAAACCCAGCATCCCAAACACACTTGTGTTCCCCTTCAGTGTTCTTGTCTTCTGTTGCTACTGCAGTTAAATGCAATGTCATGCAATTAAAGTAGATATGCAGTTTTGCTCCCTGATCCAAAAACTACACTGACCTAATCTTTTCTTTATTTGGTGTTGTATCTGTTTTCAGGCTTTCTTATTTAGAGAGGATGTGAGAGGCTATATTTACTCATATTAACCATAGCACTTCACAAAGAATAATGAATAATTTCCTCTAAAGATTTTTTTAACGCTACTAGAGATGCTGAAGTTTGTCAGTTTCCCCAAGTAACATATTTTCTTTCTGTTGTAGATCTGCTACCTATTCTTGTTATTCAGGATTGGAAAAGAACCGCCTTTCATCAGTCCTGCTGAACATGTGGTACAAAGCTGTGTAGAATTATGCATAAAGAGCAGTAAACACGTCCATATGTAGATTGGTGTATGTTATCAGTTTTTAAGTCTCTTCAACCTACAGCAGACCAATACAGAGTAGCTCTGAGAATATAAATTTTGCCCTGAAAATACAACTCTTTCCTCATCTATCACCACTTCACACTATTAGTCCCTATCCACATGTCATATTAAAAACCTGTTACAGAGACACCTTGTTTGAAAAAAACCCCACATCTTAATAAATAAAACTAGATATAGCATAACTTGATGGAAACTTTACACTATACAACAATAAAAAAATACTCATTGTGATTCACAGATTTTTTTAAAACACCTTGAATTGTTCTTCCTACAACATTTGTAAATTAGCATAAAATTATTCAGTCACAGCAGTTTGTGCTTAAGCCATTACTGTCAAAGAGCAGAGTGTCTAAAACAAACTGTGCCAGAGGAGTAGCTGAAAAGGACAGAGAAACTGAATTAGCTGTGTGTTAATGTTAATTATTAAGCCACAATGGTGTGCAGTATTTGGGCTGTTTAAACAAGAGAAACGATAGCTGTTATAGGCAGAAGGGTTAACATGCAAAAACAAATCAGCACAATAAAGCATACATATGCTGCACATGACCTGCAACTGGAAAGACATTTCATGTGAAGAGCTTTTGCCTGTGTTGATAAGATTGGGCACAAACTGAGGCACAGGAAGTTCCGTCTGAACATGAGGAGGAACTTCTTCTCTCTGAGGGTGACGGAGCACTGGAACAGGCTGCCCAGGGAGGTTGTGGAGTCTCCTTCTCTGGAGATATTCAAGACCCGCCTGGACAAGATCCTGTGCAGCCTACTGTAGGTGACCCTGCTTCGGCAGGGGGGTTGGACTAGATGACCCACAGAGGTCCCTTCCAACCCCTACTATTCTGTGATTCTGTGATTCTGTGAAGATTAACATCAGAAGCATAGAGACTATGTAGCAAGAATGTTCATTCAAAATCTATATGGATTAGAATGTGATAGTGTTCTTAGGCTTCTGTTATTTATTTTCACCAAGCATTTTTATGACATGAATGATCACAGCATATCTGTTTTCACTGAAATGTTCAAATATTCACTGAAGAGGTATGTAAAGCGTGTATTCAGTCACACATATTGTACAAGCTACTGTGCTTTTTAGTCATATAAATGTGGCTATACAGAAATGAGCCAAACTTACAGACAACCTGAGGTCTGGAGAAAGGCCAGTGTCACTCCAATCTTCAAAAAGGGCAAGAAGGAGGACCCAGGGAACTACAGGCCAGTCAGCCTCACCTCCATCCCGGGAAAGGTGATGGAGCAGCTTATCCTGGAGGCCACCATCAAGCAAGTGGAGGAAAAGAAGGTTATCAGGAGTAGTCAGCATGGATTCACCAAGCGGAAACCATGCCTGACCAATCTGATAGCTTTCTATGATGGTGACTGGCTGGGTAGATGAGGGGAGAGCAGTGGATGTTGTCTACCTCGACTTCAGCAAGGCTTTCGACACAGTCTCCCATAATATCCTCCTAGGGAAGCTGAGGAAGTATGGGCTGGATGAGTGGTCGGTGAAGTGGATTGAGAACTGGCTGAATGGCAGAACTCAGAGAGGTGTCATCAGCGGCACTGAGTCTAGTTGGAGGCCTGTAACTAGTGGTGTCCCCCAGGGGTCAGTACTCGGCCCTGTCTCGTTTGACTTCTTCATCAATGACCTGAATGAAGAGTTCGAATGTACCCTCAGCAAGTTTGCTGATGACACCAAACTGGGAGGAGTGCTGGATACACCAGAAGGCTGTGCTGCCATTCAGCGTGACCTGGATAGGCTGGAAAGTTGGGCAGAGAGGAACCTTATGAGGTTCAACAAGGGCAAATGCAGGGTCCTGCACCTGGGGAGGAACAACCCCATGCATCAGTACAGGCTTGGGGTGGACCTGGTGGAGTGCAGCTTTGTGGACAGGGACCTGAGAGTGCTGGTGGACAACAGGTTGACCATGAGCCAGCAGTGTGCCCTGGCTGCCAAGAAAGCTAATGGGATCCTGGGATGCTTTAGGAGGAGCGTGGCCAGTAGGTCGAGGGAGGTTCTCCTTCGCCTCTACACTGCCCTAGTGAGGCCCCATCTGGAGTACTCTGTCCAGTTCTGGGCTCCCCAGTTCAAGAAAGATGAGGAGCTACTGGAGAGAATCCAGCGGAGGGCTACGAGGCTGATGAGGGGACTGGAGCATCTCCCCTGCGAGGAGAGGCTGAGGGAGCTTGGCTTTTTCAGCCTGAAGAAGAGAAGGCTGTGAGGGGACCTAATAAATGCTTATAAATATCTGAAGGGTGGGTGTCAGGAGGATGGGGCCAAACTCTTTTCAGTGGTGCCCAGTGACAGGACAAGGGGCAATGGGCACAAAGTGAAGCATAGGAAGTTCTGTCTGAACATGAGGAAGAACTTCTTCCTTCTGAGGGTGACAGAGCACTGGCACAGGCTGCCCAGGGAGGTTGTGGAGTCTCCTTCTCTGGAGATATTCAAGACCTGCCTGGACAAGGTCCTCTGTAGCCTGCTGTAGGTGACCCTGCTTTGGCAGGGGGGTTGGACTAGATGACCCACAGAGGTCCCTTCCAACCCCGAACATTCTGTGATACTGTGAACAGGGTTTTTTTGTGACATAACTGCGTTCCAACACTGACTGTCTGAAAAAAAGATTGAATTATTACAATTTGACACATCTGTACTAAAAAATAGCATTATTTTTTGTTTTAACATCTTGTTTCTAGTCTTAAAGTATTTATATTTGCTTTTGTGTGCTAGATGAATCTGATGGTACTGAAACACTGAGTACATTCTAGTTACTGTAGCCCAGTGGTAGTTCAGAATGTCAATAATTTAGTTACTCTCATCTTTCTACTGACAATTAGTGTGTACAAGTTATACAGTCAATTTTTTAAAGGATGTCTGAGGAGTAATACAAAAGTAAAAACGTAGAACAGTACTAAAACATGTTTCCAAGAAAGCTTGTAATTTGCAGGAAATCTGTGAGTTGCTTAGTGTAACACAGAGTGCTGGGGAAGAAAGTCTTCAGCCAAACAGCTTGGCTGCACAGATTTACAGGCTACTTCTGAGTGATATGTGGTTTTGTTCACTTTCCCATTGCCACCCATTATCTAACAGTGCTAAGTCTTCCTATTCAGAGAGATGATCCTTCAACTGTCAAATCTATATTCTATTATTTTCTCTATTGCTCAACCTGTCTTTTTTAAACATGACTCCTGAATTTCACTGCAGGTTGATTATTAATTTTATCAAAGAAATTCTTGCAAAGCTTTTCTCCAAGAAGGAAACTTGTTAGATAAAATCAAATTACCTCTTTGGAGGAGGAAAATAGGCTTTTTAACATAAAAGCAGATAGACATAAAACAGTGACTCAAGTATTAATGTAAATGTAAACCATAGTGAAATTTTCTCTACATTCTGATTTGACTCTTTTTCACATGTGTTTTCAGGACATAGAGATATCTGATCAAACTTATGTTTTCAAATACAATTAAAATTCTGATATCAAGTTCTTATCAGAGCTCTATGCTGACAACACAGTACAATTACCTTGAACCTCTGGTGCTAAAACTGTCTCTTCAGGACATTAACTCACATTCAGGCAAATACAGACTAATCACCATACAGAAGACACAAAAATTGCCAGAATTTCTGGGAGAGTGCTTCCTTCGATATTATTAAGGAAATGAAGCTTTGACTACCCTGCAAGTTAAGTTATTTCTACAGAAAAAACAGCTGTCGTCCAGCCTTTCTCCAAAGCAAGTTCTTCTTCTGAGAGCACTGCGGCTTACCAGGTTGATGGGACATTGCTGAAAGCAAGCATGAGCTTTGCAGGTTCCTCACTTTCTCATTCCTTGTGTGAATAGGCAGCAACTTACAGCTTTAGCTAGGAGTTTAATTAGAAGTGAGACTCACTATGCCACCACAGAGATGTAAGGGGTGTTCTGCCACCACCGCCACTTCTCTCCCTTATCAGGGATCCATAGCACAGTAGGTGAGCAAGAGTAACATATGTAAAACTTTTTCATTGGAAAGGTGAAGGTAAAGCTCAGGCAATGCAGTGTTTGTCATGGCTGGAAGTCAGACCTGTGGGAACAGGATATGTTAACTGACTTGACAATTTGTGTTTGCTCAGTTCACTCATGAAGTTAACACAGTACATTGCAACAGCACTTACCAGTCAATCAGCCAGACAGGCCATAAAAGGCACATCTATTTTCCTGCCTGTTTACACCGGCTATTTGTTAAAACAATATTAAGATAAGGCAAAAATAGTCCTTGCAAAAAATCTCCACTAGGAATTTTTTGAAGGAAAATCCTTCATGTTTTTAATTTAGAGTATGTGTGAAGATCACTAGAAATAGATTGGAACTCCACAGCCACAACCTTGGAGGCTGAGTAAGTTTCTCAAAGGAAATCTTTCTGCTAGCTGCAAGGCAGGAAGGGAAAGTATTCTCACTTGCTAAAATCTGTGCATTAACCTTTCTCATCTGTGTATATAGCTACATCTTGTAACAAGGACACATATATATACTAACAAGGGCTGCAGTTAAGACATAAGGCATGTTTTTATTTGGGCAAGAGAGAGAAAGAAAAAAAGTAATGCAATTCCTATTGAATTCTGTGTTTGTATGATTGAATTGATGAAGCAAAGACACACTAACCTTGTTTTCTTTATTTAGGAAGGTATTATCCTTGGTCACTTTTTTGTTTCCCATGGGGAATGAGCTAGCTTTTGTTCATGGAGCCATATTAAATCTCATTCTTGCAGCAGACCTTGCTTTCTTTTATAAGTAAATGTTCGGACACTGTCTCCTCCCAGTGAAAAAAAAAGGGGTTTTTTGGTTATTTGGGGTGAAATTCTCTTTCTTGTGTCCCACCTGCTCCCTCCTTTAGACTCACAGGTTATTTCACTTCTTAAAAAGGCTACCAGACCTGTTTTGTTCTGTGCACCTTTCCCTTTCTGAAGAGTACCATAAAGTCAGTCGCCACTTCTTTTAGGTTCCTGGTTTTCTGACTAGTTTTCCTTTTATTTTATCACACTTTGAATCTTTGAAGACTTAATGCGTTATTCTGACCTAGACAGTAATGACAGAGATTTCCACACTCCAAGCTGTTAGCCTATACTTTTGCATATTCTACTGCATTGCTCTGCACTCTGCAGTGCTGACCCCATCTCATAAATACTGTAGACTTCAACAAAGTCTTTATTACAAAAAGATCCTACACATTAAGTCTATTTTTATTTTTCTGCTCTTACTTTTTTCTCTTTTTGTCAAAAATTTACATCATGTCCCTGGATGAATTGATAAAGAAAGTTATACTTCTTGCTTTCTTTATTGCACTGTAACTCCCACTGGGATTTATCTTTTGCTTGTGAGCATCCCCTACTGTCCCTCTTAGAATGAGTTGTTCAGATAGGATTTTGCATACAACAATAATACTAATTAATAATAATTCAGTAATATACATACATACATAACATAACAACAACAGTGTAACATAATCCATATAATAATAAATCAATTGTCCTCAAATCTGGACCCAAATGCCAAAACTGTGAGAGTCAAACTCTTCAAAAGAAAATGAGAAAATGTTCAGCAAATGTGACCAAGGCATTTTATGTTCAATTCAGAAGCACTGGGAGTAAATCTTTCTGTAAGGAATCAATAAACTCACAGGTTTATATGTTTACACTACTTGCTGTAAGGTTCTTTAAATAGCCTTAGTTGTATTTCTTCTATTAGTAGTACCTCACTTCCCAGATGGCGAAGATACAGCAAATCAAAACAAACTGCCTTCTTCTGGCACTTTTGCTCTGTCAGCTGTCTACTTTGCAACATTTGCATATATATGCCAAATGTCTGTCTGACACATATGAGATATGCCAGTACAATACACCAAGATCTGCAATAAGATTTTCTTAATGGGACTAAAATCTATACTCACAGTGTGAAAACAGATTTCATTAGGCAGTTGGGCCTATACATTCTTCAGGTTTGGAATCACAATCCTGAAGATCCCTGAAAACTTTCAGTAGACTGGTATAATAGACATAGCTATAGTTGGACCTTGTAGAATTTTAACAAGTCATTTCAATACTGACCAAGCAAGAATACCTAGAAACTTATTTTGGTTTCAGTTATGCACTCACTGCCATAGAAAAATTAACTCCACAGGAATCAGGAGATACTGTTTAAACTTCGTTTAAACTTCATTTAAACTTCACTTGTAACGTGGAAATAGCTAAACCAAGACTGACTGCTCTACAGTTGTATTACAGATGTGCATCTCCTGAGTACTAAGAAGCAGGTCGATGATTTAGAGAGAGTGATTGATTCTAGTGCAGCAAATGGATTTATTAGACCATAGCATAAATCGCCGGGTGACTCTCATTTTCACAATTCTTCTTGACCTGTCAAGTTGTTGCCTTCATGAAGATCAAATGTTCATTGTTTGTCATGTAACGCAGCATTGCCTCCATGATGTATGCTTCAGCCTAGATATTATCACCTCGTATACTGTATCTCAGAGGTCTGATGGGCATAACAACAATGAAAATCTTAGGACTAAGCTGCTTATGTTGACATCTGACCAAGTCACCAAAAAGCAACTGTGAAGATCAAAGTTACTTACATTACAGTTGAATGAGCATATATACATAATTAATCCTTTTATGAAACCCGTTGAATAATTGATCGGGGAAACTTTAACGGGTTTAGCCAAAGAAACGTGCAAGATGCTTTATCACAAAACAGAGCTGTTGTCAGCATTACCCTTTTTCACTGTTGCTATTATTATACAATATATGCTTACACAGTATAATGCCACTTTCAGCCATCTAGCTTTCCCCTTCTATTTTTGTTCAAACTTTTTCTTATACATGTCATAGGGAAAAAAAATCAGGATCAAAGCAGCTGAAATTATTTGAAGTGTTTGTATCTCCAAACATGGTAATAATTTAAAGCCTCTTTCTGATGTGTTTAAAAGTAATGTACTAACATCAGATATCCCAAAACATAATGGTTTGAATTAAGATATTAAGTTGTAAGCTTGCTTGCATTCTTCTAATGCTTTGTTGTATAAAATAAAATATTTTTCAATCACAGTGTCAAGCCCTGTGTTCATGTGCCCTAGTTTAGGCATTTAAAATATTTATATCTGAGTTATCTTGAAAATTCCTCAATTTTCAGGTGATTCATGTGGCCTGTCTTAGACAACTACCTTTGGAAAGTCCGTATATCCTCAGAAGCTGCTCTTTTCTCTTGAGTGATTAACATATAGATCTGGCTGTCTTAGACATGAAAGCCTAAGTCTTGTAACTCTAAAATTAGGTGGAAATTAATAACCACCCATTCTTTTCACAGTATGATAAATTATCCTCTCTGTGTACCTCTCTGAAATACCTGAAATATTTGGTGACATTGCTGATTTAAACATGATTAGATCAAATGGTAATCAAGAACAAAGACGTGCCTGCAAAATTCTTGTACTATCCATACTAGTACTTTTTGAAATTCCAAAATCTACCTTTAGATGGACTAAGTTGAAAAGGCTACGATGACTGTTTGATAGGACTAAATAAATCCTTTATAGATTGCATGTTGTGCTATGGAATTTCAACTATTCTGTAAAATCATAGAAATATTTGTTGGAAACTACCTCTGAAGATGGCCTACTTTGGACCTTAATCAAGCAAAAGTTCATCTGCTTCCTGCTTGGAGCAGGACTATTGACAGAACTAGACTGGTTCAGTCATGACTTTGTGTAGCAAAGTCTTGAAAATCCCAAGGATGGAGAATCCCTGCATCTCTCATATACCTTTTCCAAAGCTGAAGTACCCTCCCAGTGAAGATTTTTTCCTAATCTGCATGCTGAACCTCCCAAGCTACTACCTGTGGCTCCTTCAGTATCTACCACCACCATTACCAAGAAGAGTTTGACCCCATCATTCTTGTAACTCCCTTTCAGTTAGCTTCAGGCTGCAACCAGAAAGTCAAGCCAATGCCAATGGACATTCAGCTCATGTGCTTTTTGTATACTGAGGAGGACATTTCTGCTTTCATGTTTCTAAAAAAGAAAAAAAAAAGATAAATTGGGGGCTTACAAGGAAAGAGTAGCAGTGGAGGTTGGGAACTTCTTTCTTTTCCTGCTGAATTCTAGAATATAAAGTCTTTCACCTTGATAAACAGAAGTTATATGTTTTTGTAAATCTTTATACTACAGAATTTTGAATATTTTATCCAGTCAAGTGACAGAAACAATTCCAGATTATCTATCAATTTGGCAACAACTTTAAAAGCTAATAGGAAAGTTAATAAAATACTGAAGTAACTATAGATTAGATTGAAAAGATCATATCCTTTTTGAGTAACTAACTTTTCTAAAGGAACTGTGATCTCTGCATGGTATTCCACAAGCACAGGATACACGAACATTTGTGCACTGCTTGAGAAAGTACAGCTGTGATGTCGTAGCAAAAAAAGATGTCTATTTTTCACTGAGCACACACATTTCATGAATCAATTCTCAATGTGACAGGTATTTCAACTGTGCAAGAATGCATACACCATTGGCATGAGCTCACATGAGTTCCTATGAAACCAAGATAAACAGGAATCTTGTGTATGTTCTAGAAAAAAAAACCTAAGTGAGCTGCTTCACTAGCCTGAGAATAGAAGGAAAATTTACTACCATGTACTTCGTTTTGACTATGATTATTTATAGTTGGCAATAAAATGGACCATGGACTATCGGCTGGCCCCAAGGGCAAGTAGCACACCTCAACTCATACCCTCATGGCTCTACTCTCACCTCCCACCAAAACAATGTGGTGTCATCTTTACAAACTTTGGGAATGCTCCCTGGCAAGTCTTTCTTACAGATTCAAAAACTAGCAAAATTCAAAGATGAGTTTGTGATATCTGTGTATCAGCACCTCATTTACCACTTGAATGCAAAAGACGCAAACAGCATAGAAAGAAGCTGGTCTACTGTCAGAGCCGACTGCAGGTACTTCTGCTGGGGCAAAAGAAAATACACCCATGCCTTTCTCCACTGAACTTCCTGAATCTCCCACCAAGCTATGTGAAAGGAGGAGAACCTTTAGTCATTTTAGACTGCTACTTTAGCGGGCTAAACAAAGCTTGATTTTGGAAAGCCAGAATTAGCAATGTATGCTATCATGGCAAGGTGTATTACATTTCTTTATTAAGAATATGTCTCGGAGGTGGCAAAACAGGGATAAAATGAGACTTCCAAGATCCAAGGTAATCCAGAATTTGACAAACAAATGTGGATTCTCTAGTTATATAAGTTAGTTCATCAACTGAATTGACTTGAGTCGAAAAATTAGAGATTTTTGACTATTAAAGGAGTGAGATTCTGATAAAGACTTTGAAGCAGGAAAGCAGAGAGCTGATGTAGGAACCTGATACCTTTTCAGACAGGACTATATAATGATGCTGCCTGCTGTAACAAGACATTGGGACTTCAGGATCAAAGTGATCTCTCCCAGACCCATGTTCTTTCTTCCTGCTTTTAAATATGCACTTTTATTTCACTGTAGAAGAAAATGCCCAGTCTCCCCATGCAGCATGCATTCAATCTTAAATAGTAGGAACAGCATTTTGTGTTTGATTCATCTTTCAGTATTACCCAGTCATTTATGTTTTAAATTATATGTGAACAGTCTATCTCAAAAAGAATGCCACTATTTCATTTCTGAGGGTTATATTACATATAATGAGATAAATGCTATAGCTCTTATCATAAAACAGTAATACTTTGCATTAAGAGAAATAAATTTCCCTTTACTGATGACTGCCTTTTTTCCTGAGATAATTTGTACACAATGATTTCTTTTAAGGAGAGGAAGATGTAGTTAGCTATTGTAAGATAGCGCAGCTGGGTAAAAAAAATACACACAATAGTAGACAAAATTTCATTGTCACAATGTGATTCATTCTACTTTGTATTTCCTTCTAGCAATTTTCTAATTAAAGTCTGGAGTTTTAAAAGGATTTTTTGTTCTGAGACTGCATAGCAATGATGGACTCAGAACAGATTACCAAGCAAACACTATGGCTCTGTGAACACTTCAAGCTCATATGAACTTGTACAGTTCTCTAACCTTCCCCTCACTCTTCATTCTACATCAGTCCCTTGCTCCCTCTCCCTTAAGCCAGCAAAAGCACTTATGGAGCCACGCAGCAAACGTGACTGAGTTAAACTAACCCTTTTTTCCCCCTTTTTTCTGCTGGATTACTTTTAACTTAGGTCTATTCCTGGCCTGGTTCACTGTCCAGCTACATAGATACCAATCTCAGCACTACTGACTAGATTAAAAAGAAGAATGAGCACCCACATTTAAGCAGAGGGCTAGTTCACTTCTTTCAGTATCTGGATTAAAGACCTCAATGAATTACAATGTGAATGTTACAGAGAACATATCTGTAAAAACATGTCACTGGAAATAAATAATATCTCATGAAATTTAATATTCTGCATCAAAGAATCATTAAATTAATACTAAAGTTCTTCATTAAAAAATAATTTGGTGGTATTATACACTCAAAACTCAAGAAATGTTCGTATGACATTCAACTATTTGTCCAGAAGCTATTTCTCGCAAACTATATTGATGTATTTCCCTAGGCAATGCAATCAATCTCCAAACTCACATATTTTTGGGTGTGACTACTACGTGACTACTCAGTGGAAGTCAGACAAAAAAATATTGTCTTCAGACTGTGGTAGACTGTATCTACTCTGATACAATTTGGAGGTTTAGAGCTCAGCAGAAGGCTCTGCAGGTGCCCACACTTTACATTTTGTTGTAATTCCCATTATTTTAATTTAATTTATTTTAATTTAATTATTTTATTTTATTTTATTTTATTTTATTTTATTTTATTTTACTTAATTGTATATTCAAATGATGAAGTTTATTAAATTGAGGGGGGGGCTTTCCTGGTACTGTGGCCCAGTCACTTGTCAGATCATTCATCAAAGCTAACATTAATTGTGGATTTAGTTGACATGTATAGTAAAAATGTCAGTGGCAGGGTATTTTTAACACATAATGGCAGCCACAGATTTAGTGCCCTTCAGAATTAATTCTTGACAGTTATTCTCCCATTTAATTTAGGACAGAATTTTAAATAGAGAAGTTATGATCTGATGACTAAATGTTCCTTTTTGTCTGATTTGTATCAACTATCAGTGCACAGAGGCATTACCAGGATCTATTCAAATGTATGAATAGTTGTGCCATCTATGAAAATATGCGAAAACTGCCTGAATAGAATGAACCACTGATGAAATGCCTGTTCTTTTGTTTTAATTTTTACTGACATCCACTGTTAAGGCATCTTATAGGAATTTGCAGTCTGCAGGATTGTGCAGTGCTGGACTGTAGAATAATTCAGCAGTTCTGATTGATTAGAAAAACTGTTTTGTAGCAACTTGGCATGTCAACATTTTAAATTTTAAATGAGTTACACATTTCACTGAACCATTCCAAGCGATGAAGCTTAGAATTTTAATTTTGATTAACAGGGAGGAGGTTAGAAAAAGAAACGTAGGCCAGTATAATAATAAAATCTTTTATTTACAAACCTGATACCATGGTCTAATCTCAGAATAGTTATTTTAAAGCAATTAATAATCTTTTTTCATTGAGTGCTGATTTTTTTTCCCTTTTTTATGCTTACATAGCAAGAGGTGGAATGCCACTATTCAAGTTTTCTATTTTCCAGGTAAGCTAGAGGCAAACTCCTGGACTCTACCAGTAAACAGTGAGTGACAGGTCACTTGCCAAGGCTCTTGCCAGTGTATCAGCACACAGCTCACACCATCTGCATTGTCAATGCCCCACAGCACTCACCAGCTGCCCAGCCACAGCTGCCTTGCATCCCCAGGAGACATCTCTCGCACTTGTGGAGTCGGGCAGATTTTATCCTACAAGAGCTCAGAGACTGAAGCAAATATTTTTATTGATTCAATTTGTCAGACCCTGTGCTCTTACAGAAAGCACTCTGATTGAGACAAGTTGTCTTTTACTTGGTTGAGATGAGATGTTTCCAGAACCAAAAACTCCTTCAACAGAAACCTTGAAAATGTCCACTCTTATGTTCTCACTCTAATGCTTTAGATTTATTTGCCTGTCAGCCTTTTGTCTTCTCATCCTCGTTTTGCAGAAAGATTCACTTACACTTGTAAAGCAGCCTAAGTAAGCTTGGGAACTGCCACTGCAACATAAATAACAGGCCAAATTTAGGAAAGTGCCTCCTTAGACAGGCATTCCTAGGCGTCCTTGATTTTAGGTGTATGCCTCAGCATCATGGATCTCAAAGTACAAATTTAAAGTGTATGAAAAAGTGTTAGGGATGAACACAAAGGTGTCTTTAAAGGCATTTCTATGACTAGATCCATATTATTTATGTCTGGATAATTATCATAGTATCATAGAATCATAGAAAGTTTTGGGTTGGAAGGGACCCCTAGAGGTCATCTAGTCCAACCCCCCTGCAGCGAGCAGGGACACCACTAACTAGATCAGGTTGCTCAGAACCCTGTCCAACCTGGTCTTGAATGTTTCCAGGGATGGGGCCTCCACTACCTCTCTGGGCAACCGGTTCCAGTGTTTCACAACCCTCATTGTAAAGAATTTCTTCCTTATATCCAGCCTAAATCTACCCTGTTTTAGTTTAAAACCATTACCCCTCGTCCTGTCACTTACCCCTCGTCCTGTCACTAATATTATAATAATTATATTATAACAATTATATTATAACAATTATATTATAATATTTATATTATAATTATATTATATATTATAATATTATAATATAATTATTATATTATATTATATTATATTATATTATATTATATTATATTATATTATATTATATTATATTATATTAATATATGGTATTAATATCATAATTAATATTATGAATGTCTAAATATAAATTTTTAAAACTGAATAAAATGGGACTGTGGTATGTCCTTAAGCATTGATCCATGCAGAACTTGTCACACATACTGATTTTTTTTGTTCATGTTCTTACTGACATATTTTCACGTAGTGCCAGCTAGACTTCACTGCCTGGACACATGCTGAGCAATTGCACAAGTGAGGTTATTTCCACAGGGTGGTGAGGAGCAGTTTGCACCGGCTCTGGCCTCCTCATCTCTTGCATTTCTCAGCACTGCCCCAAGAGGCTTTTCACTCTGAAACATAACATGTCCCCTTGCAGACCCCAAAGGCATGAAGACATGTCCTCATCCTTACGCTGCTGATATCCCTCTCTCATGGTTTCTCACATAGTCCAAGGATTTTTTCAGACTCTCTGATTTGGAAATGCAGACTGATGAACACATATTCTGGGACCAGAGAAGGATACAGAGAAAATTTCTGTGAAGTGAGTGTATAAACAGCCAGTTTTGACTGCTTATCTCAGGGCAATGTGCCCTTGCCTTGAAGAGGGTTAATTGGATAATCGCATCCTGGATTGTATTAGGAGGATTGTTGCCAGCAGTGTTGGGAGAGGTGATCCTTCCCCTCTGCTCAGCACTGATGAGGCCACTTCTGGAGTGCTGTGTTAAGTTCTGGGCTCCCCAGTACAAGACAGAAGTGGAACTACTGGATGAAGTTCAGCAGAGGGCCACTAAGATGATTAAGCGACTCGAGTATCTCAGCTCTGAGATTAGAGAGCTGGGACTGTTGAGCCTGGAGAAGTCTCACATATCTGAAACGAGGGTGAAAAGAGGACAAAGCCAGGCTTTTTTCACTGGAGCCCACTGACAGGATAAGAGGCAGTGGGCACAAACTGAAAACAGAAGAATCTCTCTGAACATCAGGAAACACTTTTTTACTGTGAGGGTGACCAGACACTGAACAGATTGTCCAGTGGGGTTGTGAAGTCTTCCTCCTCGGACATATTCAAAAGCTGTCTATAGAGAGTCCTGGGCAACTGTCTTTAGGTGACCCTGCTTGAGCAGAGGACTTGAACAAGACGACCTCTACAGGTTCCTTCCAACCTCAGACATTCTGTAAGTTTGTGACCTTTTTTCTTTGTATATGTAGCAGTGTATTTACTAGGTTTTCCCTTGTGGAGATGCTGCCATTTTTTAAGAATTATGTTCTTCAAATATTCAATAATGTGGTCAAAACTGAAAACTACAAAACAAAAAGGTCAGTTGTGATATTTGCAAATATGTATATATTTACATTTCTATTGAGGGATTTGCAATTCTGTCAGGCACTTTTTATCAGAGGCAAACTCTTACCTTAAGGTTAACAGGTCTTTACAACCAGATGTTTACGACCCTTGCTAAAATCTCCCTGAGAACTATTTACCACATGTCCTAAACATGTCATTGTGCTAACTGACACCAAGCATGACTCCAGAACACACTGGAACAGGATGCATATGCACAAAATGGAAGCACACACCTGAGCAGGCAATGCAGTATACCCATCACCAAAAAGCTACAGATACGTTAGTACTTTCTAGTGAAAAATATTGTTGAATCAGAATTTCATTTTATACTAAAAAGAAGCTTTGAAATACATGTGGACAATCTTTCTGAACATTGCTACAGTTCTATGTCAACTGCACTAGACATATGAAATACTATTTTAGTAGACAGATAAATTTGCAAATAAAAAAATAAAATAAGAAAAATTCAAAAGCTCACCTGTTCAAGAGATACCATTCTCTTGCCAAATCTCAGCTTCCATAGTCACTAATGAAAGATTATCAGATACTGGTTTTGCTGTTGTTTGATTCTTCAGGAATGTGAAAACATTGCCTAATGCTCTAAAATTATAATTTCTGCTTGAACGGTAAATATTTTTAAAATTATGATAAAAACTAATAAAAGTAGTCAATATAAAAGGAACTTTTAATGAAAAATTGACTGTTACTGTTAAAGATCTATTTAGTTGGAAAATGTTTTTCTTTGGTACTCAAAGCTGCTCATTTGAAGTATTTTTGCAGGTATAAAATCTAGCAATATCAAGTGGTCCTGTCATAGCAAATAAATTAACAGGGGTTTTTTGCAAGTTTTTTATGAATTAAAATTCTCTCTTTCCAAAATAGGACTGCAATAAATATAATTCCTCAGCTCAAGGTTAATTTGGGGGTCATAATCAAGTACGTAGAATCAAAACTGTTTTCTTTATATCAGGATTCCCAGGAAAACAGATTATTCTGAAGGTAACTACTTTTCTTATACTTTGTTTTCTAAATGATGATTTTCCAATATCAAAAACTCATTTTTAACTTATATACATATATATACAGTTGATCATTATTGCTTTGCTTTTTGGATATCCTGAATAAAATTACTTCTGGTGCCTTGCCACTCGCACTTTACATATATGAAATGATAGAGATTAAATAAAATAGCCATAAATTATGCCTTTTCTGTTGATATGGAATCCTTTAATTACATAACACTGAAGAGTTCTTTTCACATTGCTTCAAAGCAAATATTATTACTGTAGCAATTTAGTTTAGTAATATACCTTAGACAGGAGTAGAATATCATACCATTGCAGTAATTCACTATAGATTATGTTAGGGTTTTACTGAATCACAGAATGCTTTACTGTAAGTTTACAACACAGTTTAATTCCTTTGCTCTCCTTACTAACATCACCAGTGTGGAGCAAGATGGGAACAGAGGACAGTTAGTGACAGATAGGTATCCACATGCAAGTTTCTCATGTGCACTAAGGTTTACTCAGTGGAGCTTAAGTCACTACAATCAATGTAACCTGGAAAGTGGGTTCAAGTTTCCCCAAAATACATAAGCTAGATCGGTCAGATTCAATATTTGAGCACTTGTGCTTGTTATAAATATTTATATTTTTCCTAGCTGGTATTACAAAACATTTGAATACTTGATATACAGGTATCTGATGTGACAGATCCTGAGATACACAGAAACCCCATTAGGATTTATAAGTGTTCCCAAACAAACATCACGTACATTTTCCTTTCCTCTGGATGTTCCCAGGCCATCAATATAAGATTTGTTTGATTCATTAGTCAATTCAAAGAATTTGCTAACAATACTGGCAGAAGTGGTTTGTTTAACATTTTGTGCATAAAGAAGAAAATATGATATTAAAGTTTGAAGACCATTTTAAGGAAGGGTAATCTGCACTTTCAGCATAAGCCAACTTTACATCAGTACAGGTTCACTGGATTCACTCTCTAATTGCCCCATAAAAAAGGAAAAAAACCACCCAATCATATGTTTGTATACATTAGATCGGTCATGCTATAAGGAAACTATGAAAGATCTTCTTTCATGTTATAGAGAGGCTTGACCCTTCATCCTCAGATGGCAATTTATGCTATGAATCCGTTACAATTTCTCATCTTCAAGTCTGTAGATGACCGTTTCCCCAGTGCACGATAACCCAGCATATTCTATCTATCTTCTCTGTATTGAGTAGATAAAACTCTGTACTGTGATGTTGAGGGTGCAAGACACAGATTAGAAAAACATTTCAGTCTGTGAATACAGCATATTTCACTACCCTACCCGAACCGCACCACCCCAGTGTTCCTGGAGGGATAGGAAAAAGGGGATAACCATGCAATATGCTTCTGGATCTGGAGTCTGTATAGGCAACGTGTGGGGACAAAAATGGAGGCTCTGTAGCTCTGTCTCGTCCACAGTGGGGAAAACCAATGAAAAATGGGTTATTCCCTCTGAAGGAGCTCAATGGATCTGTTCCAAAACGGGCCTTACTCCATGCATATCTTTGGCTGTGTTTAATGCTTCTAGCGAATATTGTATCCAAGTTATTATTGTCCCGAGAATCCTATATCATGAAGAGAAAATAATCTATGACCATTGGGATGCGGAAAAACCTTGCATTAAAAAAAGGGAACCCATCACTGCTATCACAATAGCCACCTTGTTGGGTATTGGGGCGGTAGGGGCCGGGACAGGAATCTCATACCACAACAGCAAGGTTTTAGCTCCTTAAGAGCCGCTGTGGACGAAGACTTGAAACGAATAGAAAAGTCAATTACGGCATTAGAAAAGTCCCTGACCTCACTATCAGAATTTGTGCTGCAAAACAGAAGGGGCATGGATATTCTTTTCTTACAGCAGGGGGGGAGCTCTGTGCTGCATTAGAAGAAGAGTGTTGCTTTTATGCTGATCACACTGGAGTCGTGCAAGATACCATGGCTAAACTAAGAGAGGGTCTCGAAAAACGCAAAAGGGAAAGAGAGACTCAGCAAGGATGGTACGAATCGTGGTTTAATCATTCTCCCTGGTTAACTACCTTATTGTCAACCATTGCTGGACCCTTGATATTGTTAATACTTGTTTTAACCTTTGGGCCCTGTATCCTGAATAAAGTAATTGGGTTAATAAAAGGCAAATTAGAAGCGGCCCATTTGATGCTGTTAAAAAGACAATACGAGCACCTGGAGGGAGACGAAACCAGCAAGGAAGAAACCTTAGTTCTCTCTTTAGCACGAGAGACAGTTGCATGGTTTGAAGAACACATTAGTACAAATTAAAAGAGGGGGAAGTTGTAATAAACCAAAGCATACAAGATTTGTTGTCAAACTGGTTGGAAGGTGAAGGAGGCCCCCCCCCCCCCTTCCCTCTTACCTTGGTATTTGCTGTATTGTTAATGTGCAACCCTTGCATAACCACTTCCTTAATCATTGTCGAAAGAATAAAGTGGGGATTTCTATGTACTGGGTCAACATGACCAAATAAGGAAAGGAACTGATCCACAAAGCGGAGGAAGACTACGGCCTTCATCCTCACGACCACCAGAGGAACCAGAGCGACCCCCTAGCAATAGCATGCGCAGCCACAGAAGGAGACCAGGATGTGCTACGTGGAACCGGAACTACTGAACTATAAAAAGGGACTCTGGGGGAGGTGGGGTGCGCACCGTTGGCGGAGCAAGAGACTCCCCGGCCACCCAGTGCTGTTTTGCCTGCTTCATCGCTTGCTTAAAAAAATTCTATTGCTAATAAATTCACACTTGATTAATTAACAATTGGCTCCTCAATTTGGATTTGTCACGGGAGGCGAGCATCTATAACACGTAGTTAAGTAAGGAAGGAGTATACTGCTAATATAAGCGCGTAATGCGATGAACTAATCAGAATGTAACAAGTAATTTCTTTGGTTTTGTAAGAGTATATAGTTGTTGAGACTCTACTAAATGGTGTGCTAGTTGTGTGGAATTATGACCTAGCACCCCTATCTGCCAAATATGCAATAAAGACAATACCTCTACTCCATGTGTATATTGGCACATTGCACATCAGGTAAACAATCCCACTTCTGGGACAACATAATGGTGTCTGTTTCCCCTCTGTTTACAAGTATTCAAATAACGACAACCTCGTACATATTAGATGGATCTTACCTAGGTATTAGATTAGGTATTTGTTATCAGATTTTAGAGAGATGAAAGATATAGAAAGATACATTTTAGATTAGAAATATATTTGATTACAAATGACCCAAACTACATGCACGATACAGTTTTACTTTTTTAATAGCAGTAACTTTAAAAAATTATACAGGTATCTTCATTTTATAAAAAAATTTTCAACTATTCTAATTTATATATCTGAAAGACTGTAAAGATTTGTTTGGATTGACTTCAAGCATTTCTGAGCCAAAAAGGATGATCAAAGTTTTAAGTCCATTTCCTACTCTACAACACACCAATAGCCAGTGGATACCGATTTTGATGAAGTAACTAGTGTAAAAATACTATGCTTTGGGAAAAATCAAGAAGAAAAAGAATGATTTTTAAAATATTTTTTTTGCCTGTTTCTCATTTATTTATTTTAGTTGCATGCTGTACTACTAGGAGTGTGCTAGCAAGTTCGATTTAAACTAGGGTAGTTTGAAATATTCACATAATTTGGTGGAAGGACCAATTTTATATAGTACAACATTTCCTTGAACTTCTTACTAATTGCAGGGATGCATTCTTTAAATCCTACTCAGTTTATCCATGATTCTAGAAAATGTATTTGCAAATCTTTCAAAATAGATTTTTCTTGCAAATTTAACCCCCCAAAATTTAAATATTATTAAAAAATATACAGTCATTAAGTCAAACCTTAGAATATCTAAGTTTTTTTACATGCATGATGTAAGATATAAATTTCATTGATGTTGATTTAAAATCTATTCTTCTAGTGGTCATTGAATATTTTAGTTTAATAATGGTTTTGTAAAGGCATTTTCAGCGGATAAAGCTCTAGGAGATACTATTTTGTTCCTATTAACTTGCTGGCAAAATCTGTGCTAATTGATTAAATGTGACTGATTCTGAGATGCTATTAGCCATAGAAACAAAATATATTTCTTTCATATGTCACTCATGGTATTCATTGCAACTCTATTTCTGAATTGTCTTAGTCCCTCAGGGAATTTTCATCACTTTCCATTGACATAACAATTGTTTTTTAGCTGACAGAAGTTTGATGAGTCTCCTGCAGCAACTTCACTTAAATAACCTGTAAATAATAGGAATATACCGGTCAAAGCAATTGAGATAATTTTTAAAGGACTTTTAGCTTTTACCTTTTGTCTGGCTGCAGAATAATTTCATAAATTTGAAAAACCAATGACTCATATATAGAGCAGATGAGGGGACAGGTGTGATATTTATATGGAAATTACACCTCAGTGCCTAATGATTAATGACAGTTGTAGAGATTCTGAGTTTGTGATATCTTCTTTTTGAAGCTAAAAACATCAACTTTACAACTAGGGTTTATGCCTTCTGACCAGCCACCTGTTGAATTAAAGAATAACCTTTGTACTTTAAACCACAGTCCAGCATTTTTACATACTTTTTCTAGCTCTGCCATATTCAATTGTTTTGTGCTGCAGGAATGGACTGACTTAAACAACTATTAAAAATATTTACCTAAAATGAGATTTGCCTGTTCATCTTCCAATATGAAACACTTTATTTAGTTTCTGAATGTGACTAACACATTTTGCAGCTAAAGAGAGTTCTTAGAAGCTGATTGTAGTGGGAGCTGTTGAGATGAGACTTTAGATAAGCCTAAATGAAAAGGAATGATTAGTTCCTCTCCAATTTGTTGATCATCAAACAGTTTTTATTAAAATTTTAAAAACTAGCATTTCTATGATCAAAGGATAATAGATGCTAGATTTTACATACGTAGAAATTTTACAAGCTATAATTTTAGGAACATCACAAAAACAGGCACATAGCTATTCAGCATGGACACATTTGTTTATACAAACCTGATCTCTGACATGAAAGTACTAGTAAGTATTTTTATTCCACTCAATTTCCATTTTAAAAACAGGGATTTTACTTCAGTTTATAAAGGAACTCGCCTCATGGAACTTCTGGTGCGAAATGAAGTCTTGGAATGCAGAAGAAAAAAAATGGACCTTCACCTTCCAAAAGTGAAAGTCTGGACATGAAGCCACTGCATAAAACACATTTCTTTATGGACTCCTCTGTCATCCATGGAAGAGAGGCTTAGACTGGGCTGACAATCACTTTTGCTACAAATTGTGAAGCAAAATTTTTTCAGGTGTGTCACACATATTCTCATGAGATACCTGGGGCTTCTGAATGATTTCCAAATGTGTTCCTATACATCAAGAGGTTTTCCTGGTTATTGCTGGTTGCCTGAAGATCCTTTTATCACCATTTCGCAAAACAAGGCTATGCATTTTTCATAGATGTATGTGTTGCTGCACATCAGGTGAGCTAGCCAGAGGAGCTAACCTTCTCTTGAAGGGTTCCATGAGCTCGTCATTAAGGATTATCGTACCCACAGAAATAGAGTTAACTGCCAACATTAGACAGACAAATTAAAGTCATCTTTAATAAACACCAGGGCAAGGTGGAAGCAAAACCACTTATTTATTTACTAAAATCAGAACAAACAAAAGTTTACGAATATTTATCAAGAGAAACACACACACACACAACTTAAATGAAAGGACCGTCCATCAGTCTTGCATTTGTAGTTATTTAAGTTAAAAAAACTCAGGGCAGAAGTTAAAACATACCTATGCAGGGCACTTGGACTGATCATCATTAGCTTAAACATTTAACTAGTACATCACCAGTGCCTAAGTCACTGACTGGCAGCCAGCTATTTTGAATATGTGTTTACTGAATTAAATAGATGGCCATAGATTTTAGCTTCTAACTCAAACTATTAGTGGTTTGGGAGGTTGTATGAAAACACAATTTGTGTTTATGCCCTTAAGCTACATATAGAATCATAGAGTCATAGAATGGTTTGGGTTGGAAGGGACCTTAAAGGTCATCTAGTTCCGACTCCTCCCCCCCAGTGTAGAATCAGAGAATCATTTAGGTTGGAAAAGACCCCTAAGATGTTTAATATGTCAAAGAATAAATACCATTTTTTGTCCAAGTAGGGCGTCCAGTGACCACTAGCAGCCATGCAGACAGCAGGACATGAAAATTTGGGGAAAATCTGATCTTAAATTTCTAACGAGGATAAATGTTTAGGACATGTTACCTGTTCTCCAATAACATATTACTTATTACATTTCAGTCTGAAAAGTCTGATCTGCCTCCAGATTAGATTCTTCCCCCTTCTATTTCTTCAGTATTTGATCTGATTTTATACGGAGAAAAGAAGCCAAACAAAACAAAAAATAAAACTAAAAATATATAAAGCAATAGATCCTCATATTCTCTCAGAGATCTCTAAGGTGCTTGAGGCCTTGCTTCTTCTGATGAAATTTTTCAGGTTCTCCAGGATCAATAAAAGAACTAAATGTTCAGACTTGACTGAATATGGCTTTCATTTCATTTTCTTCAAACGATGCAGTTACTTCTGATAAACTGGCCTCAGGATATATCACTCACTATGTAGATTTATATTTTCTAAATAGGAATTATTAAGGTGCAGTACTACCTGAGGAACTTCTGTGATTACGTTATTACAACTTCTTGTGGAAAATTATATCAGCCTTGAACACTCCATCCCAAGCTAGACAAAGCAGAAGTATCTTCCAGCATTTTGCAGCACCTCACAGTTTCAGAGTGTTAGTGTACTGAATTTATCAAATGCACCAAACCTGGTATTGATCCCTGAATCATGTCACAGAATGGATTTTTTCATATATATATGTCTGGGACTAATCAAAAGCACTGAAGCCACTAAGCAGATATTACCACACGTGTTTATAATCCTGTGTTCCCCAACAAAGGATGGAAGGATATTGTTAAAAACATCCATTGGTGTTCCAAAAGCCAAAATAAATCACTGGGAGAGTCAAAACAAATTTTCCCCTCATTATTATCATGGACAGCAAATCCATGGGGAAAAAAATATACAAGGAGCCTGATTCTGCAGTGCTGTCACTCCATTGGCTTTGCTCTACAGCAAGGTGAAACAGGATTAGGTCTTTATGACTACATAGCATTTAGTAGATGCCATTGCCATGGTCAAAATGATGCATTTATTATTTTAAATTATTTTAGGGACAGAAAGGGTCATATAAGATATTCAAATATTCTTTTTAATCATTTAAAATTATTTTTTAAATTAAATCATGTGATATAGAGGAATTCTTTACATTTTATCTTTATTGCCCAACCTTACTTAGAAGTTCTGGGGAATAAACAGCACTGAAAACAGATGGCTGGATTTACAAAGCTTTACCTTATGCAGTAAAAAGAGGTTCTGTGCAGATGGACCTGTAGATATCAGTGCCAGTATTGTACCTTATCCATATGGACTGCAAGATTTATGGCAGAAGTAATTATTTTCAAATTCATCCCTGGATACAAGGTAATGCCTCCCTGTTTGTATGCCTCTACTATTTCTACTTTCTGGTATTAGAGAAAAAGGAATGATGTAAAATAAATATTAAAGAAAGTGGGCTTGTTCAGCCTGAAGAAGAGAAGGCTGCGAGAGGACCTAATAAATGGTTATAAATATCTCAAGGATGGGTGTCAGGAGGATGGGGCCAGACTCTTCTCAGTGGTGCCCAGTGACAGGACAAGGGGCAATGGGCACAAACTGAAGCATAGGAAGTTCTGTCTGAACATGAGGAAGAACTTCTTCCCTCTGAGGGTGACAGAGCACTGGAACAGGCTGCCCAGGGAGGTTGTGGAGTCTCCTTCTCCGGAGATATTCAAGACCCGCCTGGACAAGGTCCTGTGCAGCCTGCTGTAGGTGACCCTGCTTTGGAAGGGGGGTTGGACTAGAAGACCCACAGAGGTCCCTTCCAACCCCTACCATTCTGTGATTCTGTGATTCTGTGATAAGTGACGCACAATACATTAACTAGTGTTTGAAGGTCTTTTCAGAAAGGACTCTCTTTCTCTGAGCATTATGCTTGAGCATGACAATATACAGAATGCAGGTGAGCACGTACTGTGGCAGCTCAGTGATTTCACACCAGAAGACTCAGGTTTCTGCAGACAGAGTTTTATGTGAAGGAATGCTCGGAGCTAACAGGCAACCGACAGTGAGTTGATGGCATTATCTAGGGCAGGAAAAAGTCGGCACAGCACCTTTAAGAACCGAAGTGTGTATTCATCACAATGTTGTCCTCCAGGACTTGGCATACTCACTGGTGTAGTGAAAATATCCTTAAATCACATTTATTACTATATCTTGCCTCCCACTATTAGCCAACTACAGGTTCTGCAGCATGTTAGGTGAACATCAGGTGTAAGAACCACAGGATGGGCTATTCTCATCACTCAGAGGAAAGACTTCTCCAGGGGTTGCCTTAAAGCCTGAGAAAAGAGTTAGGAGGAGGTCTCTACTGAGAAGCATTGTGAGTGTATGAAGACAAAGGTTAAACACAGCACTAACACAACAAGTTTGTAGCAAATGCTTTTCTATGGCTTCCCACCACTGTTTGTACATGGGAATATCCACATTTCAGACTCAATGAGCACAAATTGCAAACAGCTATGGAAAAGGAAATATGGAAATGTCATTTCTTATATTCAGAAACACAAAGGGAGAGGTGTCCATTCCTAGATGTTTTTATGTTGCCCTTTTAATATGAGTATGATTTAAAGCATTGATGATTTCATTTACAGATCTCTAAATAGATAGTACACATGGTTTTCAGTTTCTACTGTATCTGATATACAGAGTCATAAATAAAGGCACTAAGACCCAATGATCTTTAAAGGAAGGAAATTAGGTATGCTACCTTTGCCCTTTAAATTTTCCATTGCTCTTCAAACATTCCAATTTTCCCTCTTCTGTTTTTCAGTTACATCTATGAAGTTTACATTGTTTGATCCCACACAATATTGAGCTATTCTCTAATGCTAAATGATTCAGGCCTGTGGGTGCCTTCAGGAACAAAAAGGTTTAACTAATCACTATTTGTAAAGTGGTTTGAGATTCGCTGATGAAGAGTACTAAAAAAAACAAAAAATGTTATAAGATGTTACTAAAAAGCAGTCTCTTGTACTGTTTAACACCTCTATCTGCATAAAATAGATCACATTTACAATAAGTTTTCAGATTTTATCTCTTGTCTTCAGGAATGACAAAAATCCCATGGATAACAGTAACAAAAATATATAAAAATAACACCTAACTTAATAAGAAATATCTGCGAGAAGAAAACAATATAGAACAATACACATTCTCCTGCACAGAATCACGTATGGAGTATTTCAGGCTAGGCATAGCAACAAATGCTTAGTTTGGAATACTTGCAGAGGGATATACATTACAGAGGCATTTGTTTCTGAAACCATGGCAAAAATACACTGGTTGCATATAAAGATTTTTTTTTTGTCTAGCAAAATAAATAATTTTTATGTTTGAAAATAACTTTTGCTTTCTACTGAGCTA
Source organism: Opisthocomus hoazin (assembly GCF_030867145.1). Lineage (NCBI taxonomy): Eukaryota > Metazoa > Chordata > Aves > Opisthocomiformes > Opisthocomidae > Opisthocomus > Opisthocomus hoazin. The sequence continues at coordinate 46,856,470 of NC_134421.1, read as the reverse complement.
ATTTTGTCCTTCGCCACCACAGGCATGATTTGCTTAAGCTGAAAGGAAATAACAGCTGTGAAGTTGTTCATATAGAATGAATGAGAGTATAGTGTAAAACAAGATACCTACACCACAACAAGCAACAGAACATTGTTCAGCTTAAAGCCCGAATCCACATTACATCCGTGATTATTTACTCAGAGTGTTTTTGTGCAGTGTGCCCTCAGAGGCCCAAGAGCTTTTGGTTAAACGTGTATTCAAATGCCACTAAAATTTTAAAACCAAATGGCCTTATGAAGAAAGTCACAAGAAAACAGAGTAAGCATGATCATATTAACTGACAAATAGATGAAGTATAATTAATAATTTTTTAAAATGGAAGTAGCACTTACCTTTGAAAATTACTTATCTATATGTGACGTATTTAGCAACTTAGCAAACTGCATTTAAGGAGGACTGTTTTCAGTTTCTGCGTTACATTTAAAAGTTTCACTTACATAGTTACACAGTAGCTATAAAAAAGTCTATCAGCCTGATTATGGAAGAATGTCAGTTTCATAAAAAGCTACAGATGAATGATGTTACTCCTCAAAGCTATTATTCTTCAGACTGTTGAAAATATCAATATAATTCCCTTTGCTGTAGTCAGTTTTTCCTCTGAAGATTAAAAATCAGCTCAATTTATGCAGAAAAGAAGTAGGAAAATTTCATGGTCCTCATTTTGGCACAGCAAAGGCCCTATAGCATTTTGAGCACATTACAATGTCTATTCAACTGCATCACATTTTTCCTGAAGCACAGCACAAATAAACCACCCTCCAAGCCCTCAGGACAAAGCTATTTACACACAACTAGAAGCTATTGTACTTTCGCACTGACGGCTGAAACAGCTCAAACAAATAGGGAACAAATCTTCCACACTGCTCTATAGTATTCTGTGAGGGAAAATAGCAATCTATGTGGATGGATTCTGACATAAGGATGTATGAATGGTATCAGGGAATATATATTGTAAAGAAAGCAGTGCCCTGTGAGACAGGGGGTGGAGGAATGTAAAGCAAGGGAGAAAAATGGAAAACATAGACAGACAGTTTAAACTAACAGAACACTTTGTTCAAGGAAAGGAGGATTTTGTAGACTATTCCAGCTTCCACATAAATAAAGAGGTATAGTGCCTGCTCTGGGTATACTGTAGTAAATGCCTTCAACTATTCAAATAACTTTCTTATCAAGGCAGTACAAGGTGTAGCTACTGTGAAACAATCAACTGGAATATTTCTCAGCTGTTTGATAAATTTTGTGATGCTTTCTAGCAGTTTCTTTCCTAGATTGGGTTAAAGACTTTGTTTAGGTTATTAATTCCATGTGAAGGCCTGCACCGTATTTGAAAAGAGGATTTGTTTCTAGTCACTACTAGGGTGGTATTTCAGACATGGTTTTATGCATCGTTATATGGATACCTGGTGTTTACCACTATTTACTACTCTTGCCTTACTGGTCACTGACATTTCTTCTTCCCTTAGGGTCAGGACTTGATGGCTATAGCCATTCCAACTATAACCTTAGGCATCTAACCGCAGTGCTAAGTGTGGAATGATACTCCAGGTCACTTGTCTGTAACGAAACTCCTCTAGCTGTAGCAATTCCTGGTAGACTAATCTGAAACACAGCAATGCAGTGGAATATTCTCTCCACCATCCTCTAAGCCACAAAGTGGTACATCTCAGTTGGGAGACTCCCTAGACGTAGCAGATTATCTGTGCATTAGCCAGCTTGTTTCGTACTTCTCCACCAGACGTTCCCTTAAGGGCAGGTTTTGCACTGGCTTCTGTAAAGCAAAGCCAGTTGCACGAGAGGCCGGCTGGATTTTCTCACTGCCAGCAGACTCTGCATTTGAGAGTGAGCCAGAAATCTAGGCTGGCTGCACACCATGGAAGAGCAATGGCATATGCTTAGAAATAAATGTTTCAGCCTCAAATCTTTTCACCAGCAAAGAACAGCTTCGGTCTGGCTAAAATGCTTACAAAACTTGTGTTGACCTCACTGAATTGTTTCAGCAGAGTGAAACACTTGAAGTAATTATGAAAAATTGTTTGCTCTGGCATTTACTTAACATTTTAATTAATATTTCAGTGATTCAAAGTTTATTTAAAGGTTATTCATAAATATTTTCTGAAAGTAAACTATGGAAATTGTCTTGTTCAGGCTAAAAGTCATGTTTCAATGTGAAACAACATTCTTTTCTTGATCAGGTGTTCGCACAAATGTTAAATGCAGTAGAGGTGGTTGTAAAATAAGGGAGTAGCTCCTAAAAACAAAAATACGAAACAAAATTACAAGCCATTATGAAATGAAGTTGCAGCGCATTGTGCATTTATGGTTGTGGTTATTTGCCTGCTTCGTGACATGCGCTTCCTGTCTGGATTACTTTTTGCATGAGACACTACTCCTTCGCTATGGTGAATTGCAGTGGTAGATCTTACAGATCCTAATCAATCACTTCTCATGTTTACATTTGAGTTAGTGCTCTGGATTATCATTCCAGTCATAATTCTGCTAAGGTGAATTATATTTTTTTTCCCCAGATAAGAAGTAGTGAATTTATACATAATGTTTCAAGAATTTTAAAAAACCTCTTGACAATCTAGGCTGTTTTTTAAAACTAAAGAAAGAAAGAAAGAAACAGAAAAGCCCACTTCTCTGATACACTGAGCAGGAAAGTAAGAAATGCCCAAATATCTTATTTAAATGATTTTGAACTAAAACCTTTGTGGTTTTTTATTCATAATTCATCTAATTCTTAGAGTGTGATTTGTAAAAATAATTAAATATTTGTATAAAAAGGCCAAAATGTTTGCATTTTAATTTCTCAGAGGAACCCCTAAAATGTCTGGTTTATACAGACTTGAACCACTGCTTTTGTTTCACTTTAGTGTTTTTTCCTTGTAGTAAGGTAGCCAAATAGGAATATTGAATGTAAATATAAGAGATTTTATTGTGGTATTTGTAGATCAAACAATTTTGTTCATAAATTTTTTAGCTATTGCTTTAACTTAACTGAAAACTTATCTGGTTCAAATAAAAAAGGGGCATATTTGTTACTCAAGATACAGAGGTGTGTATAATAAAACCTCTGTGTACAAACCCTAAGTGTTTTAGAATAAGCAGAGCTCTTTTCTCCCTTTGATTAGAAAGGTCCTTTACTCAACAGGTAAGGAATTAACATAGCAGTGTTACGTCTTCTTGGAAATTATTTTTTGGTCATATAAGAAAAGCAGTAAGCCTGTTTAGCCCCAAGCATGAGTTCTTCACAGTGTCCTTTGGTGAATCTTCTCCTTGCATTTATTTGACTTATCCAAGTTCCCTTTTTCTTGTGCGAATCTCGTTCCTCCTGGAACATCTCTTCTCTAGAAGATATCTATTGCCACTGAAGTGCTATGAGAACACCTACAGTACAGCCAGCAATCACAGAACTATGGCCATGTCTTTGTTAATGTCCCTCCACCTTTTTCTCCATCTACTTCTCATACAGAGCATCAGATGTTCAAACTTTCCTGATAATTTTCTGAAAGTCTACTGGTGTCCTTCTTTCTGCACAGAGCTGTGGTCCCAGCAAAATTTTAGTTACTACAGCATGCTTTCTGTCTCCTGCAGCATTATCACTGGAGCTTTTATTTGCAAGCATTGGATTCTTTTCCTCTTTTCAGAATATAACATCTGCATTTTCAGCACACTGCTCCCCTAGTGCATATGGAACATTTCACTATATTTCAGTGAAGAATTTGTAATTGTTAAATCGAGTTCATAGCTGGGAAAAAGGGGGAACCTTCCACTTTTCTGACAGTCTTGAAAGGGAACATCTGCATAAGGCACCACCTTGAATTCTAGTATGCATTTAAAAGGTTTTATTTATGCATCACAGTATGGACACTAAAATAAAAGTTAATGCTCAGAGTTTGTTTCTGGTGTGGTTATTTTTATTTATTTTAGGTTGTAATTTTGACTTCATGCAATGATTATTTCATATCTCAAGTCTTCACTAAAACCATTCTGAAAATCTTTCTTACTGGAAGTTCATTAACTTGATAATAAATAGAAAATCCGATCAAGGCTTCTGTGTCCTATTCACGCTTAACTGAAATGTACTGAGTTTGGAAGGAGGGGAGGCAGAAAACAACAAAGATTCATCTGTGACTGTAAAAAAAAAATGGGCTATCTCTCTTCTCATTACTGTATGAAGCATGCAACATAGAGTTGTACCACAGTATCACATTCTGGAGATCATCATGGCAACAATTTCAGAATTATTTTAATCATTAAAAATTATGTCAGGAAACACGTGAGGTGAAAATGCTTTCATTTGTAAGAAATTGAGCTGTTGGTTTATTACTCTTTTTTTTTGTTAGGAGAGAAGCTTTTAAAGCTGCTTGCAGTGTTAATTGTGCATTTCTTTCCCGTCTTGCAGAGAATGGCATAAAATCACTGATGTGTTTGTTTTAGTTTCCAAAAGCTAATGTAAGGGAATAAAACCTACTTAGCATGAAGTCAATCTTGCTCACTGTAAAACACTTTTATTGTTATGATACATTTCTTCTACATAAGAAAAAAAAGTAAGGGGAAGCTAAAAAAGAAAACAAAATCCATTTAATTTTTCTGATTTAAAAAGAAACAAAATTTTTATTTTTTATCAAATACTAGCCCACATTAAGCTATGAGGGAACATCAGCTTTAAACTGGCTCTTAGTGCTGAGACAGCATGAATAGATCACCAGTTCCACTCAATCGAAACAGATTACTGACTGACAATACAGACCAGTACACAGTTGTAAGAGTTAAAATAGGCTAAAAATTACAAAATTATCTAGCTTTGTTCAAAAGAGACTGGGGGGAAAAAAGTTCTATCGACCATATCATACCTAAGTCATAATGCAGGAAATTAAATACATTTCGTTATTAGTGGTGGTATTCCACGCTTACGGAGTGGAAAAGCAACAGTGTGTATATGGCGAAGGTCAATGTTAGCAAAATCAAATACCTGTTGAAAGGACATTTTAACATACATTTCACTTGTAGACATTTGTTTTATAGCTTCAACACACTGTGTTTCTGTATCTGAAAAATATGACTACTGTAATTGTGTGGTCTAGCTACGTCTGTTGTGTGACTAGCCCTGTAAACAAGGAGCGTAAGGAGCTTTGACACACATGTTCCTTCCATAGGCTTTTCATAATCCATGTCCTTATGTCCTCAATACAGCCACAAGCCATTGCTGGGTTTTTTTCCCCCAGGGTGAGATAAAAGTGAACTCATAAACTTGGCTTATTCTCTTCATTCCCATTTAGCCTTTGCCAGAGTATTGCCTTTGCCATTTTTAGGTACAGAATTTAATCATATAACAAGCATCTAATTTTGATCAAAGGGACACATGCCAGGGATTCATTCTGCAGCCTTAAATCAACTCTGGAGATGTTCTGCAAATGTCATTGTGATGGGTTGACCTTGGCTGGCCTACCAGATGCCCACCAAGCCACTCTATCACTCCACTTTGATCAACAAGACATAGAAGAAAATACGACAAAGAGCTCATGGGTCTAGATAAGGACAGGAAGACCACTTACCAATTACCATCACAGGCAAACCAAACTCGACTTGAGGTAAAATAATTTAGCTTATTGCCAATTAATCAGAGCGGGATAACGAGAATAAAGAACAAATCTAAAAAACACCTTCTCCTCACATCTCCTTCTTCCCAGGCTCAACATCACTCCCAGCTCTTATATCTCCTCCCCTCCCTGTGCAGTGCAGGTGGATGGAGAATGGGGTTGCAGTCAGTTCATAACGCTTCATGTCTGCCACTCCTCCTTCCTCACGCTCTTCCCCTCCTCCAGCGTTGGGTCCTTCCCACAAGATACTGTCCCCCATGAACTTCTCCAGCATGAGTCCTTCCCGCAGGCTGCAGTTCTTCACGAACTGCTTCAGTATGGGTCCTTTCCAAGTGGTACAGTCCTTCAGGGATAGACTGATCCAACATAGGTCCCACACAGATCACAGGTCCTGCCAGAAAACCTGCTCCAGCACGGGCTCTCCACAGGCTGCAGCTTACTTCAGGGCACGTCCACCTCCTCCAGCACGGGGTCCTTCACGGGCTACATTGTGGATATCTGCCTCACTATAGACCTCCGTGGGCTGAAAGGGGACAGCCTGTTTCACCATGAGCTGCATCAAGGTCTGCAGGGGAATCTCTGCTTCAGCACCTGGAGCACCTCCTCCCCTTCCTTCTTCGCTGACCTTGGTGTCTGTACAGCTGTTTCTCTCACATTTTTCTCACTCCTCTGTCACAGCTACTATTGTGTAGTGGTTTTTACCTATTCTTAAATATGTTATCACAAAGGTGCCATAAATATTGCTGATGGGTTTAGCTAGTGGCAGGTCCGTCTTGGGGTTAGCTGGAACTGGCTCTGTCCAATGTGGGGATAGCTACTGGTGCCTTCTCACAGAATCCAACACTACAGCCCCCACACCCACTTAAAAAAAATGGCTGCATAAACCCAGTACAGTCATCAGCAAGCATCTCCTTCCATGTACAAAGCTATCATTTGCCACACCTTCCTCTGAAAGCTGTACCTGCCCTTTGGAGTATCTCAGCTAATTCTGTGTATGAATGCAATTTGCTCTTGGGTGCCCCACTACTGAGTTTGTTGTTATTTTGAATCTCCTAACTACTGAACACCCGTTAATACAGTACAGTTGAGAAGTGACAAAGCAATGACACCTAAAGACAGATCACTGTTTACCAGATTGGAACAAAATATCCTATCCAAATAGATGCTGATATGGTTTCTTCAAGAGGATCGAGTATTCCTTCACTTCGTTCTTACAATAGGAGTCCATTAAAAAAAACACTCTAGTTGAAGATATCCCTCTATCAAAAAAAAACCTTTTAGTTGAAGATACCCCTGCTCACTGCAGGGGAATTGGGCTAGATGACTTCTAAAGGTCCCTTCCAACCCAAAGCTTTCTATGATTCTATGATCCTATGAAAACCCAGATCTTTCAAAAGATCTTTTCACATCTTTTGAAAATCAGGTTGAATGGACTTGTCTCTAGCCACTGCTCCCCTTGTCTTTCCTTTTAATTCCTCTTTCTAATTTTTTGGTATTATCTGCACTGCATCTCTGCTGAAATATTCCTGTCTTCTTCCCTCAGTTTCTTCTTATCCATGGTGACTTTCCCTGGCCACCTCAAAATCATTTTATGACATTACACAACCACGTAAAAATACTCCATAAGTCTCAACAGTTCACTCCAGAGGCTGATCCCATTAAAAGAGACTCCCCAACAGGCTGTGAACTGCAGCAGCATGGATGAGTGCATACCATGTGGACTCTTCTGTCTGAGTAGGAAACACAGAGGCAGACTACACTTTTGCCTTCTCAGTCTCTCCTCTTTCTGTTTCCCACCTATTTCTCCCTTTCAGGGTTAGCCCAGGATTTTGCTGCTTCTTTTCAGAGCATTGTAGCCCAGCGTTATTTGAGGCCATTCAGTACTATCTGTCTCTTTATTTTTCTTTTTTTACTTTTCTTCTTTGACACAGCTGGAACCTACATTTTTTTTTCTGACTTTTCCTCTATTACCTCCAACTTCATCTTTCTGTGTATTAATTGTTTTCTCACTTATTCTTTTCCCCCCCGTCTCCTTTTCTGAGGTCCCTATACCTTAACGTGCTTTGCTTCATGTTTTGTAGCAGATTTTGTTTTTTTCACATCTTCATTTTCATTAAAATTTTGCTAGATGGAAGAATACAGGTCAATTCTGTTGCAACTCCACAAAGGGCTAAAGTCTAGATATTGAAGTACACTGGCATCAAAAACCAGATTTTGGTCAAAGGATATCTGTGATACCATCATATGTCTGAAGAAATGCTAAGAATATTGAGAGGTAAGAATAAAAATTCAACTTAAAAAAGCCTGTGTTATTCAATAAACCTGAGACCTTGCAGGTGAACACAGGTTACCCAATACACCATGAAAAGGATTCCTTGTGTACTGTGAGAATGAACCAGACTTTGAAACTTGCTGCGTCTGAATGCAATCCTGGTATCAAACTGCCCCTCACATGTCAGTATATTGAACTGCAGCACTTCTGTGGAAATTGTTTGAAAACAGTACTTTTTTCCTCCTCAGACCTGTTCCCTCTACATCTTCAGTGTTACACCTGCACACTCCAGGGAAAAGCCAAGTTTGCTGCTATTAGACTTTGAAATTAAAACATAGCAATGAAAAGCTGAATTAGATTCTACATCCTTATGAATCATCAAAAGAACTGGTATTTTATGTTCCAGGTAGTTACAGATAAGGAAACAAAAAGTTTCACCCGCCTCTATTGTTTCAGAATTTAAAGAGATTATGCCTGAAGGCATTTACTGATCAATAGAGCTGTTACTACAGTTTCTAATAAGTGAGAAACAGGTAACTTCAGGGAAGTTTACAGGCATGTCAATTAGAAAATCTTAAGCACATCTACAGAAGACTCATTGTAAAACAGCAAAGATAGTACCCAGCATTTTGTCTTCTGTAGTCATTTCTTCAGCATGAATCTTCCCCTCAAAAAGAGAACAGCAACACAAAAGTAGCACTGACCCCGTTATTAACCTACTGCACTTGTTCTACGAGAACAGCTGCTGTCTGCCTCAGAAAACAGCAAATTGGCACCACCTTAATCCCCATTGCAATGAGTGCCTTGCAGCTTCATCCTGAGAAATTCTTGTGAAAGACAAAATATCGTCTAATTAATCCAAAGGTTTTTGTCTCTTTAAATAAGCAGTTGGCAACTTTTTTACACCGTGACAGCATAGCTTACTATACACTGTCTGCTGCTTGTCAAAAGAATAGACAACGTATAAACACTGAAAATAAAATTGCATGTGTCTTATCTGAGAGAAAATATGTTGTTTATTCAAAACTCAATGAACACTTCATAGAAATGGAGAGTGTTCTGCCCCAGCAAATTTAGTTACTCAAACTTCATTTTACTATGTTGTGCTGGGACAAAGATTTATGCCTCCATTAGAATAATATAGAACTAGTATAGACTACATTGTTTTTAAAGCAGAAAAATGAGTCAAGTAATGTATTACCAGGGCCAGTGTTGAACAGAACCAGCAGACACAAGCCCATTGCTAAGTGTTTCTGGAAGACTGTCCAAGTACTCTACTCAGTTTTGAGCTCTATTGCAATGGATAATTGAGTTTTCCTCTTCCCTGTGGCACAGTAGAGACACCCTGGTTCTAGTAACTGTTCTCCCAGGTTAATCCTGACCCAGTGGCTCCTCTTCTTTTCTATCCTAATCAAGTCAAAAATATGCTTATCTCTCAAGAGCAAGTTACAATATATTTAGTGCTCTTTAGAAGCTCTAAAGATGTCTTCATATTAAACAAACAAACATAAGCCTGTTAAACACTACTACATCTTGTGGAAGCAGAAGTTATTGTCTCTACCATTCTTCCAATTGAGGAAACAGCCTTGGAAGACCACAGCTGCTGCAGATTATTTCATTTCAATTAATTTCAGCCTTCTGAAATGTAGATATCTACTTTTGAATCAATTGTGCAATGTTTTCTTTATAGACCAAAAGACATACAGGCAATTCTAGAGTATGATTAATTTTCAATGACAAGAGAATGAGATGATTTGCACCCTAGGGGTGACTACTACTCTTTGCTGACTCTGAAGGGAACCTGAGGTGACTAGCCAGGCAGTAGATACCTGCACTATATACTTCAAAATTTAACTGAAATTAATCCCACCCTGTTTGTCGTACTCCATTTTGTCAGAAAAATTATAACTTACATTTCAGGCAGGGAACTAAATGTCTATTTCTGTTTGCATTGCCTCTGACTGCATTAGTGATTTGCTGCATCATCAACAACATTATCTGAAACTAACCAAGAACACAAACAAACAATCCACACAGTGCAGAAAAGGTGTCATCATTGTTATTCGGGCCAGGTAATCTACAGAAGAGGCAGCTGTCAGGGCTTTATCATACCAGAAATAGGTCAAAAAAGTCTTATCTACAAGTTCCCTTGTAGGCGTGCTCTAATACGAGCCTTTCAGTCAGTGGATTTTCCCCAAACCACTACCAACTTGAACATATTACAGACTCCTGCCCTCCTGTCATCTTTCACATGAAAGGTACCATTCTGTTGAAAAATAAAACAACTAAATGTAGGTTTCTGCATACCGGTATCTACATGTGCCATAACCTTACATTTTAGTTGATGCAGGCAGTGATTTCTGGAGAGCAATTCAGCAGTTTAGACCCAGAAGCTCAATTCAGTTATCTTAAGACAAGCATTTAATGTCATTTGAGATGGCACAGAGTATATGAGAAGTTCTCTAAGGTCCAGCAAATATGCTGCAGGATATATAAGACGTCTTTCTTTCCAGAGAAGCCCCTGGGGCCAGGCAAAAAGCTGTATGATGTCTCAAATGGTGGAGGTAATCCGTGCTGAGGTAACTGGATAAAAGCCAAGATCTCTACCAAGATCTCCATTGACACAGAAACATTTATATGTGTCTAAATGTCACATTGAATCACCTCAAGTGGAATCCAATCTCTAGTGCTGCTCTAGTGGATATCTAAATAGAGCATAAAATTTTGGTCTCTTGATCTGTATTTGAAGCCCTCATACAGTGTCACCTACGACTTTCTGATATTCTACAAGCATATGCAAAGTGTTCTGCACTAGTTCCCCCAAAACATTTAGCTCAGTTAAACTGTGTATTAAATGAGGACAGTTTATCCAGAATTGGTCCATTACTAAATAATTTCTCTCTGGTGAATAATAACAGTTTTCAGAAAATTATGCAAGAGTAGGAGGAAAAAAATGTGTGATAGCTTAACCACCGGTAAATATAGCAGAACTTAGCCAGGTGAGAAATTCTGAAATTGGATTAATATTTAATTACAACATCATTATTAAAAATTACTTCTGTTCCAGTAGCCCTACACTTGATTTCCTATAGAAAAACTGAGGCTATGTACCAAGCAGCACATAGCATATGGTCTGAATTTGGAATCTCTAATTTTTGGTAATACTTGGACAGAGATTTTCTGAGAATCCAGCATCTTTAAAACTCCTCATGATTAAGAGTTCAGGTTCAGGTATCTGTGATGACTTTTTTGAACACAGATAGTTTATACAGTCATCCCAAAGAAGCAATTTTATCTATTTAATTTTTTTCTTCTCTGGTAGGAATTCAGTATCGGTACATATTGGATTAAAGAACATGGAGAAGCATTATAACCACAAATATAGCTATCATGATTACTAATAAAATAAAAATGAAAAACTATGACAATAGCTAAAAAACTGTAGAAAATATGTTGCCACTGGCTGAATATCATATTACCAGAAAAAAAGTAGCTTATGAAAACCTAAATGAGGAAAATCATGCTGTGTTTAAAATAATCCAGTTACTATATTATTTTGTAAACTGTGCTGTTATATGTTACAGGCAGCATTCAAAATAAAAATGTGGAAGTCTACATGTGAAACAGACTTCTTTGCAGTATATGTGAAGTTTTCTAGTTTGCATATGTGAAGTGGCTATTTTATTGTCATGTACTAGTCCATTTTGAGCACTGTTTACATATATTATTCCAGAGAGCCACAATGCAGTAGGATGTAGTTTCATGAGGATGTTTTGTATGCTGGGCTGGCTCACCACTAAAAATTAAGCAGACACTTCAAGCAAAGATTACTTCAGGGCACCAGATGTCCCTATCCCATCAATTGTTTTCAGCAGGTCAAAGATGCAGATAGCAGAGGATGAAGTGGGATGAACCAGATGACAGCTAATTCTGACCTCTTTTTCCTTGTGTGATGGCAAAGGCCACAAGTCCATCTACTCAACCCCTCCTCTCCTAAGCTCTCCATCACATATATACCTGTTGCTTTTCCTTCTGTCTAAGCTGGCCTTGACATCTTTTCTTCACACCTCAGTGGCCAACATCAATTCAAATTCCACAGTAATTTCACATGTTTCTTGCAACTTAAAAATTCATTATATTATCTTTAAAGATATGTATGCCTTAGTCCATTTTAACACAGGCTACCAAGGGCAATCAGCTGACGGAGAGACATATTTTTTATTGAAAGGTTTCTGTTCACTTCCTTTGCAGCACAAAAAGCAAAGCCCATCTTTAAACAGGATGTTGAACAAGATGATGCTCATAATTCAGTAGGTGACATATTTTTTCTGAGCCAGGGTTGGATCACTGCCTCAGCATAATGTTTTAAAAGGTCCCTTTTTTACTGCAGGTGTCATCTTTCAAAATTAATCCTACTGGTGACATTTTTTCCACTGGTGGGCTCATGTTTTCCATTCTATCTTTCATTCACACTGTTATTTATTTCTTAAGCAATTTCCTAACATTACTTTGCCATATTCTTGATAACTCCTAGGAAAATAAAAATAAACAACTGCTGGAACCATAAACAAGTAATTTAAAATTGTGATCTATTTTGTGTATGCTCCATATAAGCTCTTTGCAGCACTCACCCTGAACAGGCTTGCAAAATTACCTGGCAGGCATTTCCCAGTGTGTGCAAATTATGCCAAAGGCTATTATAAGCCTCTCTCTTTCTTCTTCACTTCATCATGAAGATTTCCTCTTCACAGGGAAATAAAATGTAGCCACAAGGAATGGCAGAAGAATTGGAAAAGAAGCTGCCAGCAGACCTTTAACAGGACATAAGCATGGCCAAACCTGACAAGTAATTCTTGTCCATGCCAAAAGAAGGTTGCCGGTTCAAACAGTAACTGAAGTGAAGTTCGGGTTTGGGATGCTTTAAAAGGATCAGTTGCCAGTCTCTGCTCTCCTGTTTGTAAAATCTTCCATAGCAAAGCCCACTGTGGAGATCAAAGGAAACTTTCAAGTCAAGATGGTGACAGCCACTCTGGATAAAGGCAGAAGGTCAGAAATTATTATCTAAACCCTACTGCCTAGAAGAAACAATTCCTCTGCCATAAAAAAAGTCAGTAAATGGCATTTTCCAGGATATTTTCCAGTCAGCTAAGTGTAAATCCCCTAGGTCAAGTTTTCATTCTTACATAAATGTGCACAGAGGAAATAAAACATGAAGCATACTGGCTTAGTCATACTTTCAATTACTTTCGTTGGTCATATTTATTATTCTGGTGGTAATACGTCTACATGCATCCAAAGTCATAGGTTTGGACCAATACTCTGCCTTTTTTCTCCTCATGTTCCACAAGGAGTTCACATGTTGCTCTTGCTCTCTATTAATGCAGAGGCCTTTGAACTGTCTTCCCTCTCTGTCATGCAGCCTTGCCCAGTACTGACTCAGCATCATCCTGTAGAAACAGAATGTACAGGGCCCTTAGGACTCTACTTGTGGTCCTGTTCAGCTTTCCTTCTCTTTGCTTACCCCTTCCCTTCTGTATTCTGTCTTGTAAAACTCATTTTGACTCTTTGCCTGCTTTTCCCTTTTTCCATTTTTTCATTCTGTTCTCTTTCATTTTTCTCTTGATTCTTTTTTCTTCCCTCACTTTTTCCACATGTTCTCTTCCCCCTGTGTCCTCTTCTTCATGCTTTCTCAAGCCTCACTCTACCTTTGTCTCTCTTCTCATGTCTTTGTCCAGTTTTCAGTGTCAGGCTCTTTCTTCACATTTTGTCTTGACATTTAGAAAGCTCTAGAATACTCGACTTCAGCTGATCATTAACCTATGAATCCATTTATTCATTCCTAGTTCACTAGGATTTTTCATTGTTTTTCTTTCCAGATTGCTCCTGTAAATTAAAAGGCCGAGACTAGCCCATTTCTCTCTTGGCTAGAAAAACCAACAGATTCATATCATGCAATCTTAGTCCGTTTACATCAACAGCAAGCTCACAGGGCTCATTACTGGAGTCTGATGCTAGCAGCTGCAGCTGGCAGACGAGGATCCACAATTTATGAGTCCTGACAGAGTACTCGGATGGGGTTGGTATGCTGACATCTATGTCCTGTTGCAAGGAGAAATGTAACTGTAAAAAAAGGTGTTAACCATTGCATTAAGGCATCTGTCCCTCTGAAAGAACTGAAGGGCTTTCTTTTCCTCCTAACCTGTGCTGTTGTGCTACAGTTAAGACAACCGTTTGTTCATAGCCTTTTGAGGACTTGTTCATGCAATTAATATTGTTGGTGTGTAATTCAGTGGAATGTTGTGAAAAGGCATTAGAGGACTCTAGAGATCCTGAGGATCAGTGCTTTCTGTTTTCTCACTCTTCTACCACTGTTCCTTTTCATATTTTAGAAAGAAGATTAAAATTTTCCTGGGTAAGGAGATGAAAAAAAAATAAGATCACTGGGGAAGGAAGTTTATTTACTAACACAGTCTGTTTGCAGATTACACAGGGAAACTGATCTTCCTGGCCTCAGAAGGCAACTGTTCCTAGTGATATGTAGTTTCATATGAAGCTCCTCAAACTTCATAAACTTTAGAAAACTCTTATGGTGCTGTTGGAAATGCACCTAGCAGTTACATCATCATAACGTTTACAACACAAGCGTATTTCTTTTCAGGTTTTCTTTGACATCCTTTCGCTATATTGTATATCACAAAGCATGTATCATTCAGTCATGTTCCTGCCACTTTCAAAAAAACTGTACTACAAGTCATAGTTTAAAATTGCACATTTTTAAACTCTGCTGTCTTACTCAGCCTTTGACTGTTATCAGGCTTCCACTTCAGCATTGCATAGCTTGCCCAGCAGGCTAGAAATGTATAATTGCCATTTTCTTGCCAATTGAATGATTTTCAGCAGCAAGCACAGAACCATTCTCAACGTTCACTTTTAGGTCATTGGTATGTTTTGGGGCAGCACTGGAAGTCCAGTCTTCCTTAGGGGGATAAAATAAATTAATTTTAAGACTTCTGAAATTGGTTTTCCCCTCAGTTCCTTTTCTTTTGCTGCAGGGAATGACTGCTGCCTGATCCCATTGTGACCAGGCTATAGTACCAGGAAGCATAAGTGCTGAGCTTAGCTAGAGGGAATATTGGCTTGAAAACAACAGCAACAGTTTATGGCTGAGGTTTGCCAAAGCCCTGGGTCAAGTGGGTGGGCTTCCACCAATTTTACATTTCGGAAGCATATTCCCATTATGCACATTATATAGTAATATGCACAGTATTATTAGTGGCAGTAATATACACTTTAGTGTATATTTCTATGCCTACCAATAACACTGCAATTAATTTTCTTATGTGGTGTATGATGCCACATGGCAGAAGGCAGAGAAGTTTATTCTCAGCAATAGTAATAGCATGTGAATATAAATACAGACATCAATTTAAGGTAGTGCTGACATGCCCTACACCTCCCATATATCAAAAACTAAGTTATGTAGGTATACAGCAGAGTCATCTCTCACTTACAATAATTTTATTCTTATCTACCAGCACTGATTTTAATGAAGTTTCTTTGATTTACACTGGTTAGCAAAGACAGTGAGGTCTATGTTATACAGATATATAAAAGTAATGGACTGAAAGAGGCAGACACCTAAAAAACTGAGGCCTTAAAAAATGTGGTTATGTAGAAGTACACACTAAATCATGGTAATTTGTGAGTACTTGTCTCAGATGACAGCCATGTTAGAAACAGTTGAAAACTTATCTCTAGAAATACATGACAACAATTACTACAGTTATATACTTTCTGGATAAATCCTAGTGGTAAAAAACTGCACGTATAAACAAGGCAGTATATCTGTGTACAACTGCTGTTTAAGTGAATGGAGTAAATATTACAGTGTACTAGCAAATTCCATACAACCCTGTATTACTTCCACTATCAAGCTTGATATGTCACGTACCATGAAGAAAAACATTTGCAATGAAGGGTTGTAATTGGAGAAAAATAACATGTGCTTGGGATCAAGCCAGAGGAAAACCAAGGAAGGACTCACTTCAAAAGCACTTTCAGCTACAACTTGTCTTTTTCCAGAAAGATCATAAACAAATGAAACATTGTTACCAGAAAATGCCAGTTCTCAAAATCAGAACTTTCCATGGAAGAGAAGATTAGTGTTTATTCAACTTTGACAAAGCACACACACATACTGAATTTTTCTTTCCACTTCACCTTATGATCCCTCTGGCTTTCCAGAAACCCTGCAACTTCTGACAGCCTTTCCTCTTGCTCATGATACAGATTCCCTTGCTTGAAAGTCTTAAAAGAGACATCAGGGAAAATATCCATTCAGCTCTAAAAAAAGCTGAAAAATCTAATATCTTATCTATATTCTCTATAGTATCATTTCAGCAATCGCAAATCTCAAACAGTAACTGGTATAAAATAAAAAGTCAACAAGGAATATTTATTACCACTGTCTAGGAGGAAGTGGGATTTTTCCCATAGTATATTTTCAGACAATCTAAAAAGAGATATCACCTTCAATTTATTACTATTTTGTTTTGTATGCCACATTTAACATAAATTCTTTTGCACTGATGGGAATTCACATTATTCAGTAAATGCTGAACTTGGTAGCTTAAGCATCCAATTCTTAGGGCAAATAGAGTACATCTGAATTCACACTGCCTCCATCTTAAAATGGAGAAGTTTGAGCAAAAGCATACATGTATTTGTTTAAGCTATTTCTTTTTGGCTTTGGTGGATTTGTCCTTTAAAAAATAATGTATTTTTCTATATGATAATCTTTCTGTGTCTACATCATTGCTGTACCTGAGAACTGAATGCTAATGTCTCTTTGTAGACAGAAAGAGCAAAAAGGTTATTCTTGTTGTTCTTTGGTTTGGTTTTGTTGGTGGCTGGGTTTTTTTGCTAAAGATATATGTTTAGCTACTCTGTATCAGTACCAAACTACAAGAAAAGAAGTTCATGAACAGATACAATGCAAAATTCTTCTTTCTTTTGCAGATATGCTAGTTTTCTTGTGGCTATACACTAGATAACATGTTACAGCAAGCTCGCATTATGCTGTGTAGGTGCATAAGCATTTGCGGCTTTTAGTTAAATGTAAAAACAGAAAAATAATAAGTGAAAACTTTATTATATTTGGAGGAAATGACTTGCCATATTCATCAGGGTTTTTTAGTTTTATATATGTCTAAACACACACATACACAAAGTGCAAAGGGCTACAAGGTCTTAAATTAGCCTCGGATTTTTTATGTTTCACACGTCTAAATAGGAGCCTGCTTATAAACACCTTATGTTACTGAACCTCCTTCTTAGCCTTATTCCTGTTACAATGTAAGTTGCTCAAGAAATTGTGACTTTGATATGTCCATAGTCAGGAAAGAAAAGCAAGATGACAGAGGCTGATGATGAACAAGGAAGGTAAATAAATGTCCCTGGGCTGTGCTTTTTATTATTGTTGGGTTTCACTGGATTATAAAAAAGGACAGTACTAAAAATAAATCTGAGCAAATAGCACAGTTTACACAGTGTTACTATGTACGAAACATCCGTCTACTCACAGGAAGTCACTGGCAGGCCGTATCATCTCTTCATTTAGTGCAAGGGTCTTCATTAGCTAACGATCATGATTTGCCTTTGCCAAGTTTCTAGAAAATGCCTATCTTTTTCCTATTTACTCCTCCCATTCTACAATAACTATTTCAGAACACTACTCTGCTTTTGCTTTATTATTTAATTTATATATTTTTAACCTATACTATGGTATAGCAACAATCTGGTACAGCTGCTAGGTTTAAAGCTGGTCATGTTTTAAAAGAACTTTGGAGCAACAACAGTGTACCAGTCCTAATTTCACAATTGATTTACTGGATAGATTATGCTGTGCTAGGACAATTTGAACTGTCTGAAGGAAGTGAAGCCAGAGTTGTTTGTCTGACTCAGACCTTCTGCACAGTTGATGGGTATCGCTAGTCTGAGAGAAAGAAAGCAGAGATAAAGTACCAGGACTGGCTGAAAACCATGTTTGTATTTCTGAAAAAGAAAATTAGCTCCTATTATATGTCATTTCTTAGTTCAGGAGGCAGAAGTTCATCCACTTCCTTGTACATAAATAAGATTGCATCAAAATTATACTTGATTCTCATCAGTTTATTTTCTTGAAGAAACAACCTATCAATTCCTCATTTACTGGCTGTTTTTACAATAATGTGCGCTATTAGTTTAGCCATTGTAAACACAACTATATATGGCTAAAGACATGTAATTGAAATATTCACCACAGAACAAAAATATTTCAGAATATTTAGTTTGGCAGAAGCAAACTAGACTTTGACTTTCCCCTGAAAAAATATTACACTAAATTTAGCAGTCTTGGGACAATTATGTGTCCCAGAGATGTATCATGGAAGAGAAATACTTTTCAGCAATCTATACTGATTACAGTCCATAGAATTACTGTCTGAAAATTAGATATTAGGAAGTTTTATTATTCACCCACTGCTCTTGCACAACAAGACTCTTATTCAATGGCTAAGAGCTTATGTACTGTTCTTTTCATTTCACCTTATATTTGCTCTCTATTTAAATAAGATAGCAGAGACTTTCTAGTGTCTGTGGTTTTCTACCTTTTAAATCCTAAAACACAAACAAACAAAAAAAAAATGAACTCCAGTAAACCCACTACTATCTGTTCACAAATTTAGAAAGCTGACTTTGCATAATTATTTTTTTATCTAGGAAAGAGAATCGTAGAACATTTCTTTTAAACCTCTCTACTAGATTTTAACTAGATTAAACTGGCGTCTCATCAGAAGCATCATCTGGTACCAGAAAAGGTCACATTGTTGACCGAATTTCAATATCCAATACAGCAGCATTCCGCACTTTGACTCACAGATTTTTGTGAAGTCTGTAATACCTATAGACTTTCCAGATTCACATATGTTTCATCATTGCTGGTCCACTTTGTGTGGACCACCTCTCCTACAAGCTCTTGCATCAAAATTTTTTACCTTTATATCTCACTTAGAAACATGCTCTAAAGTGCAAAAGAAGTTAAGATTACTGTTATAAGAAGAGTTAAGATCTGTAAAATGGGCTGAACTGCTGTTTTTACAGCTGACTTCTGCGAGGCCAAATCATGATATGTCAGCACTAAAAGCTGTCATTGAGGTAACCGGAACCACTACCAGATTAGGTCTCAGTCTGGGCTAGAATTAGCGTTCTGATGTGTTAAAAAAATTTGAGATCCTTCTGGGTTCAAAGAGCAAGCTAAGGCCTGTTCCCAGGCCTGGTTCAGATATATTATCTTGAAGGTTGGTCTGCTCTCTGGTGGCTGGGATTAGAAATAAGATTTGGGATATGCAGACTGAAGATCTTTTTAACTGATGGCTAATACATATTTAAGATGAAGAACAATGTGAACAGAACTAATGATTTAATGTTGGTACAAGGGTGGGAAAAATTCCTGATTTATCATTATGCTTAGAGCTGTTAGTAATGTATGAGAAAGCATATTCTGAATAACTCTGTTGGTGAAATCTGAAATGTTGGCAACGTTCAACAAGAGCAGATGTCAACAAGTCTTCTGATTCTTTTGTTTGATGGGGTGTTGTTTGTCTCATGTTAGGGTTAGAATTACATTTTAGCAGTCACTTCGAGGAGCTGTATGCACTGACATGTTCTACAAGGCTCCCATGAGAATGTCAAGGGCTCATGGCACACTGAAAAAGCTTACTGACCTCCTGCTGCAACAGGAGGTCAGCTGTCTGTGATCCAAGGTCTATCTGACTACATCAGAACATTGTGACCTTGGCTCAGTTTTACTGAGAAAAATCTTATTAAGAAGTGAGAAAGTATGCAACAAAGTCAAGAAAGGCCAGAAAGAAAAAAAAAAAAGAAAAAAAAAGACAAGTATAATTGCCTGAACAGTAATAGTTGGCAGATCAGAGGCTCAAGAGGGAAAAAAAGTACTGACCCAAAAAGGTATAAAATATTAAAGGAAAAAGAAAAAAGAGAATCTGAAGATACAAACTCAAAAACAGTGAGGATCAGCTGATTTCAAGGAACAAGAGGGGCCAGCATTTGCACTGGTTGACTAAGGCTTGGTAGATGTCTTATCAGGATCATGAGCTTACCACTGTAGTTTCTTAATGTTAGATATCTATTGCGTGCATTAGCTAACCAGTAATTGCTTTATACACAGAGATGTTTCCTGCTTACCAACTCTTTGCACACCACAAAAGTTGCCTGCATGAAGCAATAAAGTAAGGGAGTAAACAGCTGAGTAAACAAATCTGATCAGTTACTAAGACAACCAAAGTTTTAGTTTTAGCAGTGAAGACTTCAATATCAGGGTCTGAAAGTTTTCATGGAACCTGGAAAATCTGTAGGGACAAAATGAAGTTAAATGTTTGTAAGCCCAGTATTTATAGACTGGGTAAAAGGCAACATAAGCCTTGGCCTCCGAATAGGTTGAGTGTTAAGGTTCCAATTTGGACAAACTGGTTTCACTGATCCATGATAAAAGTCAGTTCCGACATTAAAGCTTGGATAAGAGCATTTGTGAAAGCACATCTTCTACACCCAGTTTAATGCTGGATCCTTGAAATTCCAAGTAAAAGAGGGCTGACAGCTGTAGAGATTAACCACAGTTAACAGTCCAATGCTAATAAGTTTGCCTGCTCTGTTCTTAAGGCTGGGCTTTAGCACAGGAATGAAAGTCAGATCATAAGCTGTGGAATAGCCTCTTCTTGTGGATTCTGAAAGGCCTGGAGGAGCATTGATTAGGGACTAATACTGTAAGGTGGGCTCTGAAATGGTATGCTTCTTCTCACTGTAATTAAAAGCTGGGATAAAACTTAGGGATTATGAAAGTGTGCATGGAAAAGCTATGATTTGTTATTTCTGTATCACTGTCTATGGAGCGCAGAGAACTGATTTTTTGTTACTGTTCCTACTGGTGGTGTAAACTTCTAAGGCTCAGGTTAGGATTACAATCAGTGTTACAGCTGGAAATACCCTTTTAACAGGTGAATATACAAAAGGTGAATAATGTTTTCAATGAGGATATGTTTTCTATTTTGTATTTTAAATCCAGGTTAGGCTTAGGGATAGGGTTAGGATTTGGGAAAATTTAGACTGAAGAATCAGTTTTATGATTCCTAGCAGTCGTACGGGAATAAGACAAGAGCTAACTGTAACATGCAATTGCTGGTCCTGCTCCGTGTGTAGTTATCTTAACTATAATTAATGAAAGCACAAGGTTCAAGGTCCATATCCTAGGGTGAAAGTTTCAGGGCTTTGTTGTCTGATCAGTCCTGCAGATCTTTCCAGAGTGAAGTGAGGGCTGGCTCAAGTAGGAACAATTTGTCAGTTTGACCGCTAAGAATACTTCACTTGGCTTTCAGGATACAGTGTGAATGAGGGTTCAAAGCAGTGTTTGATGAATTATTACACTTGTTACACCTCCTGCAAGGCCTCCAGATCCTGAAAGACTAAATGAAAGATGTCAGGGGCCTTACTTCTTTACTACAGCACCAACTGTCTTGCTAATCAACAACGAAAGGCTTAGGATAGTTAAAATTCAGGTTCATTGAAGCCTAGTCCAAACACCTGCAAAAATCTGCAGTGAAGAGGGATGATGACAGCTCATCACATCTTTTTCGGTACCCGGGAAAACAAGTTTGTCCAGCTGATGATTGTGGTTAGGGAGAATATTCAGGCAAGTGAAGGTTCACAGGTGTATTTACTGATTATTCCACAAAAGCTGCAGAAGACAAGAAATTATGACAGCAGAAGTTGATGTGCTATTACTCCTATTAATTTAAATAGTTGTTCTACCTTAATTTTGGTTTAAATTTTAAGCCAGAGTTAGACTGTGTTCTCAATCCAGCTCTACACATTTGCATTTATTGGTGGGTCCGTTAAAGTTTACAAACATAATACTGGCTGATAGTAAGAGAAATTAGTTTCCAAATGAGATGCAGTTAAATGGCCTTTGATAAAATTCAGCACTGTGCTGGCATTACAAGTTGGCAAAGCAGAGGCTGAGATCTGTGTTTCTTGATTGATCTTGGAAGGTCTTTTACTGCAATTTAAGGACAGATAACAGACCTATTGCTCTGTCAGACATGGGTCTGATTGCTTGGTCTGTAACTGAGATCAGGGTTTGGGAATGAAAACAGAAGATTTTCATGGAATATTTCAGAAAGAAAAATGATGGCTGTATCTATCCGAGTTTTCATCATTTGTATAGGGGGAAAGCTGCACTGCATTAAGCCTTGGTTTACAGTTTGAATCAATGAAAGCGTTGGTCTTAGTGACAGAAAAAGCTTAGGTTGAATGTGGGTTTTTTTTGATGTTGATGAATTCCAGAAGTCCTATGAGACTAAGCAAGTTACTGAAGAAAATAGGAACTTAAGCCATACTGCAATATCTATCTAGGGAGTGATCACATGGTCCGTAAGTCAGGCCAGTGTTTGGGCTAGGGCTGCATTTAGCTACACTGAGGTTAAGTAGGGGAAAACAATTTGTTGGAGTCTCCTCAGTCCAGCTGTTTTAGAAAGAGCTGATTCTAACAGAGGTGATAAAGTTTTACCGTCAAACAAAGGTTGACCTATGTTCGTTAGGTTTAGGATTGGGTTTCAGCCAGGTAAATGTAGATGTATGGACAGTAGTGTTTGTCTACTGCTTTTGGCTGAGATGGAATTAATTTTCTTCACAGTAGCTTTTATGAGGCTATGTTTTGGATTTGTGCTGAAAACAGTGTTGATGATAACACACCAATGTTCTAGCTATTGCTGAAATGTGCTTGCACAATGTCAAGGTCTTTTCTGATTCTCACACTGCCCCACCAGCGCATAGGCTGGGGGTGCACAAGAAGCTAGGAGGTTGCATAGCTGGGACAGTAGACCCCAACTGACCATCACACTCAGCAATAAAACCTGCAGGAAGGAGGAAGAGGGGATGTTCAAAGTTATGGCATTTGTCTTCCCAAGTAACCATTATGTATGATGAAGCCCTGCTGTCCTGGAAATGGCTGAACAGCTGCCTCCAGATGGGAGGTAGTGAATGAATTCCTTATTTTGCTTTGCATGCATGGGTAGCTTTTGCTTTACCTATTAAACTCTTTTTGTCTCAACTGACAAGTTTTCTCACCTTTATCCTTTCGATTCTCTCCCTCTTCCCACTTGGGGGAGGAGGAATTTTGGAAAGCAAGCAGCTGTGTGAGGCTTTGCCTACCGGGTTTAACCCACAACACTTTGCTGAGAGCAGGCCTTCAGGCTGAGTTGAGAACACTGTGAAATGAACAGTTTTGTTAACTCTAAGACTGATGATTACTTTGGATCCTCACATAAAACACATCTTGCTTCACAGTAAAGCTTAGAACTAGGATTCAGGATTGCTGATAAACTTTTAAATTGTATTTTCAGCAAAAAACAATACTTCAGGATAACGCTTAAACAGGTACTAGCTTGAGCTGTTCTTTTAAGCAGTTTTCATGGGCATGAGGTATAGAACTCAAATGAAGTCTGTGATAAAAGGACAAGGACAGGGTTATTGCTTGGGAAGGTAGAAAATCATAAAATCATAGGATAGTTCAGGTTGGAAGGGACCTTTAAAGGTCATCTGGTCCAATTCCCCTGCAATGCGCAGGGAGATCTTCAGCTAGATCAGGTTGCTCAGAGCCCCATCCAACCTGACCTTGAATGTTTCCATGGATGGGGCATCTACCACCTCTCCGGGCAGCCTGTACCAGTGTTTCACCACCCTCATTGTCAGAAATTTCTAGTTTAAATCTACCATCTTTTAGTTTAAAGCTGTTACCCTTTGTCCTGTTGCAATAGGCCCTGCTAAAAAGTCTGTCCCTATCTTTCTTGTAAGCCCCATTTAAGTACTGAAAGGCCAGAATAAGGTCTCCTCTCAGCCTTCTCTTCTGCAGGCTGAACAACCCCAACTCTCTCAGCCCTTCCTCATAGCAGAGGTGTTCCAGCCCTCAGATCATTTTTGTCATCCTCCTCTGGACCCTCTGCAACAGGTCCATGTCCTTCCTGTGCTGAGGGCTCCAGAGCTGGACACAGGACTACAGGTGGGGTCTCACCAAAGCAGAGCAGAGGGGCAGAATCCCCTCCCTCGACCTACTGGCCACTCTTCTCATGATGCAGCCCAGGATACAGTTGGCCTTCTGGGCTGAGAGCGCACATTGTTGGCTTACATCCAGCTTTTCATCCACCAGTACACCCAAGTCCTTCTCGGCAGGGCTGCTCTCAATCCCTTCATCCCCCAGCCTGTATTGGTATCAGGGGTTGCCCCGACCCAGGTACAGGACCCCACACTTGGCCCAGTTGAACCTCATGAGGTTCACACAGGCCCATTTCTCAATCTTTTGAGAAGAGGCCTTCAGGTTAAGTTGAGGACTGACGTCACCTTGAGCACAGGGCTAAAAGTACATCTTATTCTCCAATCAGCTATTGCGTAGGCCTAAACTCTCCTAAACTGCAGAACTTCAGGTAAAAATTCACTTACATTTAGAAGTTAAACAGACAGAAAATTCAGATTTATTTTTTTTTGTAATTTTGTTTACAAATGGACTTAAGACACAGACATAAGCGGTCTTCAAAGGATTCTCCTGAGCTCATTTAAATCTTGACTTCTGTTTAGGCTTTGGGGTGGCTTCAGAAAAAATGAGAAAACAGAAGCAACATAATTTTTTTTTTTTAAGAGATACTCAGAATTGACATAAAGACACATTAGAACTCACAGGGCTGATAGATTCTAACAAAGCCTAGGGACAGGATAACTGTTATGGTTCTGTAATCAGGAGAAGTCAAAACTGATGTTATAGCCTAACTGAAAGAAACCTTTGAGATAGACAGGAACAAGCACATCATTGATCTAAACTGATAAAACTTAATCTTGTCTTGAGACACAAAACAAGAAGAGATCTAAAGTTATAGCTGAAGTTTGGATTCATTTACAGGAAAGAAGTCATAGAAATCTATTGTACTGAGGAGAACTTCAAAGAGACAAACTATACAGGCTTCATTTGAATGCGTCATTTCTTATCTGGTCCTGTTTAATGACCTAGACTTGCCTTAGGTAACCCTAGGTCAAGCTTCATATTATGGTTAAAGTGAGGATTATAGTTCAGTAAGGAAGGTAATGAAGGTTTTGCTTTGTTTTTTTTGGGAGGCACTCATTTAACTAATATCTGCTAGCATAACCAGAACTGTTTAACTTGCAGATAGATAAGCCTTCCTTGCAACCCTACACCTAGCAGCATCTCAGGGCCTGCCATGGACCGAAGCTCAGAACTTCCCAGCTCGCAGCCAGGACATCTCCTCTGCCTGTCTTTATGGCCTTTCTCACAAGGATTCTCCTCCGAGAACTCTCCCAGAAGTTTCTCACTAACCAAATCCAAGAGCCAAGCCCTCATCACTACTTCACTTCCAACGGCAGTGCCACACTCGGCAACTTCTACAAAATCAACTTGTCTCCTCACCTTAACTAGGAATATTCTTGCTTGCCAAGCTGCCTCCTCCTTTTTCGGCTATCTGGTTCAGGAAGCACTGCCCTAGGTTTAGCATAGACATCAGCCAGATTCAAAGGTCAAGCTTATCTGTGACCTCAAACCTACAGGCAGCTTCTTCAAAATACTTCCTTGATCAGCTCTCCAGCCTCCGGTTTACCACGTCCATACCGTTATACCAGGCTTAGCAGTCCCGGTCACGTAGTCCAGGTTTCATCTTTCTACTGTGGGTCTTGCCCAACCAACCTCTGTCCCAATTCTCTTGAAGACCTCTTCTGACAGCAAGAAGGGTTTTACAGCTCCAACCCATCAGCAACTAGGTCCTCATAAAGAGCTAAACCCACACCATCGCTCAGGACTAGATAATTTAGACGACACTGCAATTACTTTGCAATGAAAGAAAACCCTCTCTTCAATTTCAAAGGCCTCTTCTCAAAGCCATTCTTACAGTACTTCATAACATATACCAGAAGGGCCAAATTGTCTTGACTCAAATCACCAGCTTCAGACACACCATCACTCACGGCTCCTATACTAATCCTGGTTACGAAAGACAAGGAGATGGATAAGCCTTCACTCCGCCTTCAGCAAAGAGTGGCCCTGTTGAGACAGATTCCCAAATGGCTTGATTCCAAGTACCAACTTGGGAGAGTTGTTAGCCTTAGTTAAGCCTGAGGTCAGAAATCAGTCCAGAACATAAGTCAGAAGCAACACAAGAATGGAGAGGAGCCTCCTCCAGTTAAGGTGAGGGCTTTCGGTGTTTTTATCGGTACTACTAACTTTATGGATAGTTTAGACAAGTTATAAGTCCATACTGGAACACATTTACTCTTCAGCCTTGACCTATTAACTTCATACGTCTAGTTTGTCAGTTAATAGGTATCCACAGCCTTCTCCAGCAGTATGTATTATGGGGTCCATCTTGTGTCCATGCCCTGACCGCCTTTTAACACACGTCCAACAGTCAACAAGCCACAAAAATCAAACCAAATGATAGTGCCAGGTCTGCCAGACATCGCTCTGATAAATCAGTACAGTATTTCTTCACAACTTTTTGTCCAGCCTTCAGCCCAGACTCACTTATCGTCCCCTAGCCCTCGCTCACACCTAATCCTATAAATCATTTAGGAACATTTATACATGGCAGATCACCTTAGCTATTCATATGTAATCAAAGTAGTTAGGTAGTCAACTGAAATGCAAGCTCTTGTCCAAAATGAACTCTACAAAGTTATGGATCTTGTACCCTTTCTTTTGGAAAAGCCTTTCAATCTTACACAAAGTAGCACATATATTTTATCTCCAGTTCATGTTCTACATCTTACACAGCTCAGGTATACCCAGCAACCCAAGCTTACAACTGTCAACTAATTACATTAACTCGAGGGATTCTTCTGCAGTCATAGAAAAGTAGCAACCAGTTTAAGCTAAGACCTAGTTTTAAGATTTCATTGACATACTTTAATAAATTAACTCTGCTTGCAGACTGAGAGTATAAACTCTGAATTCTGGGGTTCTCCATGTCACTTGAATACGGCTAAATTTCTTCTTATCCTATCTGTAAGGCTCATGGTACCTCGGATAGACTGTCTATTCACAGAGAGGAACAACAATGAGCTTCAATCATTTTTCAAGCTCATGCACATGCTTTGTCGGAATTCCAACTGATAACTAAATGCAACTCTGAATGTTAATACTAGTCTATTCTTACTAGAATAGAACAAAATACAGTAAGGAATCACACATCAGGCCTTAACTCAGAAATTATCCAAGATTCCCAACCTTCTCCGAGCAAGCCCAAGTAACTCTAACCTCACCATAAACCCTAAACATGTCAGTCACAGGACTGAGAATCTCAGACATAGGAGGAGGAAAAAAAGAAATAAAACCAGTAGTTCTCCTTGATAAGGAGCTTCAGTCCTCTCTCAGCCTCGGATTTATCACATTGGTTGTCCTCAGCCTCCAAACAAGATCTTCGTTAACAAGACAGCAGCTCTGCTGCCCACAATGGGCAGTTCCAAAAGAGAACCTGATGTGTCCCAGACGAGTGCCTATCTTCATCTTAGCTTTGATTAAAAATGAAAAATAATTTAAAAAATTCTTCCCCTAATTGTACTTACAGTGACCTAACCTTGACTTAAACCTAAGCCTTCCCCTGGACTAAATGCTAAATGTAAATCAGGTATAGGATAGAAATTAGCCCCATTGAGCCAGTCAGCTGCCAGGAGTGCCACGACTTCAGCCAAGCCCTTCTGGAGCTGCTTGGCAGGAAGCAAGTCAGGTGCAATGGTTGCAGGACAACAAACACCCCACCACCACCAGGTAATAGGAAACTCTCTAGTTTTCTGGGATGAACATAAAACAAATTCTTGAAAAAAAGGTCCTTACTAAGTAACTGCAGAAATTAAGGGACGATAGAGAGTGTCAAGGAGAAAATCAGCAGAACAAGATAAAGTAACTAACAATTCCCCCCCCAAAACATAGCTGTAACGATACACACTTCCCTCTTCTATCCCCACACACATACCCCACACCCCCATTTTGGGGGATTTTAGGTAGGGCAATTTCTAAGCAGCCAGTTTCTTGGCAACTTCTGAAGTAGCATCTTATCCACAGATTGTAGTCATTTAATCTCAAGGCTCCCTCACCTATCCTGCTGAGGAGCAAACTTTCATGCAACTTGCTAACTTTCTGGGGATGGGGCAGGGAGTCCCATAGTGACTCCCAGTAGTTGCGGCTCATTCCCACTCCTCTAGCCACTTCTGCTCCTGCTTTTGTTCCTTCTACTGCTCTTTGCTGCTCTGAAATTTGAAGGCTTGCTAGCAATTTCTCTTCGCCTTACTTCAGCTCCTGAACAAAAAGCACACAAACCATGTGTGTATTATGCATAGTTCTCTTGCTTGCAATAGAAATGCAGAGCTCTCTATTTTTCTTCTACAGAAGACTCAAACTTTCTTCGTCATGATTTTTTTTTTCTCAAGATTGCAAGCTGTTGTCTTCTATTAAAACAACTACCTGTTCCAACCCCAATCACTGTAGATTAAATGGCACAAATTCTTCCATTTTGTGACATTAGTTCCTTCTAGTAGTAATGTGTTTAGAGCATAATTAACAACACACTTAAATTAAATGTTTCAGGCCTACCTGTTGATTCCCTTACTGATCACCCCATCTCTTTATCAGATGTGAACATCACCTCATTATTTTGGTCTCTTTTTTTTCTGTTAGGGTCTTTTCCTCCTGGGGGGATGACAGGTAAAGAGAATGGCTTTCACTTTCCTAGGGCCTGAGCTATCACATGTACATGCCTTTCATCCCCACTCCCTGCCAGATACCTGACAGCCTGACAAATCCTTTTCTATCACACCTGGACAGAACAAACCATACTTCTCATTTTCTCAGCTATCCAAAGCACATCAAATGCGTACTGTGTAGGTGAAGCCTTTATTAAGCCAAGGTTTTGGAGGTTTAGGGGTCTTTTGGTTGTTTTATTTTTTGCTTTGTAAGTTGATAACTTATTTTTTTATTTTGGATAATATAGTTACTGCTTCACACGTTTTGGATGAGAGAAGATGAACTTCTTGGGAGACTTCTTCTGACAAGATGTTTTTGACATCCATGACAAGATCCTTCTTCCATGATGAAAAAGGTGAGTTTTCCCTCCTAGGAGAGATCTGATGAAGACAGCTCAGGTCTCCTGACTGTCTTTCAAATGTCTTTTGATGCACGGTATTTGAATTGAAAAAATTTTTTCTCCTATCTACCAGATGTCAACAGAACGTTTCCTCCAGGTGGGCCACTCTGCAGGAGATCTCTGCAAGGGGGATGAGGAAGGATGAAGGTCATGAAAGCTGTGCTTTCTCTGTAAGCCTCAGAACCAACAATAATTCATAAGTCTAGACTGGCA
Source organism: Opisthocomus hoazin (assembly GCF_030867145.1). Taxonomy (NCBI): domain Eukaryota; kingdom Metazoa; phylum Chordata; class Aves; order Opisthocomiformes; family Opisthocomidae; genus Opisthocomus; species Opisthocomus hoazin. The sequence continues at coordinate 46,827,095 of NC_134421.1, read as the reverse complement.
GCAAAGAAAATAAATAAAAAAATCAATAAACTGTTTAATTACAGATTTTTCAGAATACTGCCATTCCCTGAAAATTAACCTTTACAGAGATTCAAGCAATCAATTAGCTCTTGCTGAATTTACCCCTTATTCTACATATGGGATGTGCAGGATGCAACACTACCACTTGTCATGTCCTACTTTTCCAAAACCTAAAAAGAACAATCGCTTCTCAAACTATATTAAGAATGCATCTTCTCCTGCTGTTCATGGTCCTTTCTTTACACTGTTGAAGACATCTTAAATCTAGTTCCCTGAAACAGAACCTAACCATACCTTAAATAAAAGAATACCAACTAACTCTATTCACTCCAAAAAACACTTCAGTTATTTGAGACACAAATAGTGAGCCTGAAGAATGAAATGCCAAATTTCAGTACTCAGAAAGGGAATACAGACAGGCAGTTAATTACCACCTTTCCTCAAGCGCACTGTCTTCTGCTTCATACTAGTCCTCAAAGGTCTGAAAGTTTGTGTCTTGGCCAGATATGGGCAGGTTTTCACAGACAGAAAAGAAATCTCTAACCCACAGGTCAGCTTCCAGCCAAGTATCTATTGTCTGCTCTAATACCACAGGGACTCTACAGCATTTAAGGAAAAATCATTGGTGTTTTCCCTTATTGTTGTTCTTGGAAATAGCTTTGCTATCTTGGCTGAAGTATCCAGCAGAGAAAGACAGTTGGATACAGGCATTTTTCTTAAAAAGTTTCTGCCTCATGTTGTAGAAGTGTGACAGACTTACAAAATCTGAAACAAGATGCTATAATTACAAGTACCCACCAGTCCCATTTAGAATAATGACTAGAGAAGCACTATATTCTGTGTGCTTTTTTAACAAGGACTAAAAAAAATTACAAATTTAAATGAAAAGTGAAAAATAAATTTTTAATTTTAAGATTTTAGCCTTGAAAGAGAGAAAACAAAACTTTACACCATAAAAACTCTTGCAAGCTACGAAGTATTAACTAATCCCAGATACACGCTGTAAGCTTAGACAAGCTTCTGGGTTGAGCTGGTATTGTAGACAAGGCAGCATCACCTTCTCAAATTTAAGAAACAAACAAGCATTCAAATACCTTTGCTGAAACCAACTGTCCTCTAATTCAATAATCAAGGCTTAAGAACAAGTTCCAGACAGGTTTTTTTCAACCAATATGAGACATACTAATGAAATAACTTTCATTTCTCATTCAGCAATGCGGTAATACTCAAAAATCTTTGCAATCTGTTCTTGAACCAAATTAAGTACTAGAGCACCTGGAGCATTTCCAAATGCAGGGAGAAGAACTTTGGGGTCAATAGGATTAATTCCCAGTTCCTAGGCTTTACTGTGCCAATAGCACAGAGAGTGTGATAGGTTTCTTCAGCAATTTTGTGCTAGTCTTAAAGGAATTTTCTCTCCTAATGTGTAAAATCAGTCAAGAACATGTGAACTGGCAGGCTAACTAATAAATCCATAGGCACTTCTGCTACTGTTCACCATACATGTGGTGAGTACCAGAGAACCACATACTACCCTCAAGAAAATAACTTCAGTTCTTCAGTGCTAAGAGGTTTTTTGTTTGTTTGTTGGGTGGGGAGGGGGGGGGTGGCATTCGAGTTTTTTTTAACTGCTACTCTCACTGCTCTAAAGTACTACTCAGTACTTTATCACTACTAGGGAGAGGCAGGTGACAAAGTAGAAGGGAAGAAAAACTGGTTGTGATCTAACGATGCACAAACACTCTAATTTACTTTCAACAAGTAGATCTTAATTTTTATTAACCTAGTGTTAGGCAAACACTTTATAGTAATACGCTGTTTAACAAACAGAAAGCAAAATAAGTTCTTAATAGCTGAAAAGTGAAATGGTATTTTTCAGATTCATGTTAAATTTAAACCAGCACTATGGAAATTTTCACCAGCCAAGACAAAGATTTCAGCAGTAACGTAACACTCAACATCAGAAATTGAAGCAAAACTAGCTCCCACTCCCCAAAATCTACTTTTAGGTTTTTATTATTTAGGTTTTTATTACCTAATTCCACTCTGATACAAAAAACAAAAGTGCTGAAAAAACACACTATTTTTTTGGGGGTGGGGAGGATACTTGAGGGTGTTGGAAATAGATGGCAGGGTGGCGAAAGATTCTGGAACTACTGCTCAAGTTCAGAATTGCCATGCAAATGCTTGGTATTGATCTGAAACTAAGTTTTCTGCTAAATGCATTATCTATTCAGAATGGCTGATTTAACAGATCTAAGTGTCCCAAAGACTGAAGAAGTCAGATTTTGATATTATCTATAGTGTATATATAGAGTATATATTCAGATGCTACCAGTATAATAATGTCTTTGAATTTATGAAGATTTTCATATATTACAGCATGAAAAGGGAGAACTACTGAAATGAGAGGCAAGATTAATCAACGTATTGGATTGATTTACATAATGACATTTCCCCTTAGCTATTCTGAGTAATTTCATTCACTAAAGAGAATCAGATAGTCATTTTCATTTACCAGTATGTCAGTGATTTCTGCACAGACTTTGAATATCTACATTCATTTAGCTACATCCCTGTTTGAATGAGGTTTAGAATGATTCACAAAGGCATTTGAGCTGTCATTTCCACCTGAATTCTGGAGGTTAGTTTCTGCTCTGCAATCACAATGAAAATGCGTAAAATAAAAGGATACATTGGCTACAGATAAAGCATACCAAAGTCAGCACAACTGGTAATTTTTTCCGTAAGTGATTCGAGCAATACTAATACAAGGTTATGCCATCACCTCTACTTTACCACTTTATTTATTTTTTTAAATAACAGATTACATCACAGCTAAGGCTGTAAGATGACTTTTCGGGCAGTTCTGTGGAACATAAAAATACTTGTGGGTTTTGCAGCTTTCTTAAACAGATTTTTCATCCCAGAGTCTACTGCACATACTGTGGTGTTCTTTTACTTCAGGTTTCACCTTGTATTGACAGAACGTGGATATAGGTCTTTTCCCACTGAAAGTGGCGCAAATTTATGTGGAAAAATCTGTACTTAAAAAAAATAAGTTTTCACTTTACAGCAGGAAGAGAAATTATTATTTATTCAAAGGGTGAAAATGCAGGCAAGAGTGTGGGTGCATCTCTGCAGGGCATGAGAAGTGATTCCAGAGGTGCCCAGACACCCAACACCCTGAAGGAAGCCTAGGACACCAGTACCCCCAGCGCCTCTCGTGGGAGGGCCCTTTCTATGCCCTGGAAGACATCGCAGAGAGCAACACACTGGCAAGAAGCGCACGTGCGTTAGTCCCTGCTCTCTCACCAGAGCTGGGGGCCCCCGCTCCAGCAGGCAGATCACACCTGCCCTGATCAGGATGTGGACCTGTGAATACCCTCTCAGACAGTGCCATCTAAGCCACCTTGCTCCTTTCTCACAGACACCAGGAAGAGAAGGAAATGCGTAAAACGAAGAGACCACCACAACTGTCATGAGCTCAGCAAAGCTCCCCAGGCACACAGACCCCAGCTCCACCACCTTCTTTAACCTTTCCCTGGATTAAACAAGGAGGCCCTTTGTCCCAGCCCTTCTTTTGGGCTGGTGTGGCTGGCCATGTTCAGCAGTGGACACAGAGACTCTGCAAGCAGGATATACACAGCATTAAAGTAGAAACCGGTGGCTTGTTGGCTAAGCCATACAGAAGGCGGCTGGGATTTAGTGATCTGTAAGGTGAGACATTAGCATTCTCCCAGCCCGAGGGGGCCCCTCAGGGTCTTTGCTGGCCAGACAAACACCAGTGCAGCAAGGAAGGGACAGCCTGCACGGCTCCAGGAATGGCTCCTCTGCACTGCCAAGGTGCAGTCTTCCACCAGCCCCACCAACACCGATGACTTGACCCAATTACCCAATGATCCTGACTAGCCTCCTTTCGCCTTCACCCACTTCGTGCCTTTTAAGGTTTTCTCTTTCCCCATTGTTTTTTATGCTTCTCCATCCTTGAGCTACTGATGATCTGGTCTGAACTTTCTTACCACTGGCTATAATTTTATCCTTCTTCACCTTTGAAAAGAATTTCTCACAGGTCTTCTTCAGCAGTGTGAGCAAGGTTGTGAAGCCGGGCCAAGTCAGAGCTGGACCTCAGAGCCTTGGGACACAGGCAGTTAGACCTTTAAGATAGGAGTGGGTGTTTCAGCAGTCGTTCTTCCTTCACCTTGTCCCAATATGATCTGCATGGCATAGGCCTATTTTTGTAAATCCTGCCTAGGATCATGCAGAGGATAAACTTCAATGGTTCACAACTGTTAGGATTCAATAGCAGAGATACAGGGTCTTACCTACTGGAATTTAAATGCCTGCAAGGCAGGCAGGATTTAGAAGGTATTGCACTTAGATTCAAGTGTTTAATGTAAGAAATAGAGATCCAAACATTCCTCAGTGATTAAACATATTTGTGAGTTGTTTTTTTTTTTAACCTAGAAGGCAACGTAGACGGGGAAAAACAGCACTTACTGCAAGGTACGTGCCAAAGGAGAAGAGACAGCAAAGCACATTCTGGTGTCGTTGCTTGACTTTTTCCAGTGCATACAAAAGATATCCAGGGAAAATGCATTTGGCTTACAAGGAGAGCAGAATTTCTCTGCCCGTTCACTATTCACCCTTTGCTCCATTTGGAAAGGAAATTCCAGAAATATCAGCTAGCAGTTCTAATTGCAGAAAACCAAGGTTGAGATATCACAATACAGAAGAAAAGTAATGTAGGTCAGGAGTAATGACAAATATTCCATTGGTCTTTATAGAACTAGCCAATATCTGTGATAAATCTACTTATGTATGTCTCCAGAAAATAAATGGCTGTGTTTGCTCAAACCATATTTGACTCAGCTTCAAAAAACAGTTTCATTTATGTCCATTAATTCACCTTCAGTTTCAGAAGAAGGGTTCAGTGGGTTTCTATTTCCTCTGAAGTACTGAGCTAGGTAATTGTTATGTCCCTGAGTTGCAAGAGGCACCCAGGTGCTTCACATATTTCTATTTTTACCCAAGCTTTACACTTCAGGTAATTGATGCATAAGGAAAATCACAACCACAATCCATCAAACTTGTTTCAGCATGTGTCTAGCCACGTACAGGTTCAAACAGACTTCAAACAGAGTAAGTGTCATACTGAATTGGGAACACAGGGCTTGTCCATACAGTGGGAGTCAAGAGGCTGCACGCTTCTGAGGACATGGGCTTGAAGTCTCATTCAGAAAACAGGGCTAATTTGATCCTCAGGAACTGATTCATAGGACTACATGTCACAGTTTATCCTGTTGGCTAGACCTGAGCTTATCATTAAGACTGCCTTTCTACTCAATTAAATTAAGAAAAAAAAAAAAAAAGAGAGAAAAGATATTTTCTAGGGCTCCAAAGCTTGTGTCTAGACTAGATCACTGTGTCTGCAGTGCGGAGTATATTTCCATAATAAAGTCCCTCAGGTTAGAAGTTCCTTGTTGCAGACTCTGTCATTATATATCCTTTGTCACATGGATATACTATGTGTCAGGGAACCACATTCTGATTATTGTCACTTTGAACAACATAAGTGATGTAGAGAACTGTAAGAACCACTGTATTTTGTTCACAGCCTGATCATAGCATCTAAATCTAAAACCAAATTATTCAACTTAGGACAGCAATCCATTACCCCCTGCCCTACTTATCTTTCCTGCATTTCAGCTTTTCCTTGAAAGGACAGCATGGAAAACGATGCAGGCTGAAGAAGAAAGAGAGGAAGCTAGATACTACATGATATGCATGAATGCTGTTACCTCACGTCTTTACGTGCTTCTCGCAGGTCTTCAGCTCTGCAAGCCTCTGGTTCATCTTGGAGCACTAGGGGAAAGGCAGCTGAGATAGGAACTGCGTGGCAACCACAACTTTTCACCTCAGATCTAATTCACTTGGCCAACTGTCTTGTTTAATATCTAGTAGTGCAGCACCATGTACTAAAAATTCAGATGAAGTATCTCTCATGGGAAAATTCTAACATTACTTCTAATTAATAAGTATGTTCAGTCTAAAAGAACAGCACTTTAACTTCTCTGACATTTTCTGCTGCAACAGAAAGTGGAAAAACAGTGAGGTATCAGAAGACATATATTAATCAGTGTTTTTTAACTAATTAAGGCAGATTCCAGCTTTCACTAAATATAGCTCCACAAATGACTCTATTAGTAGTACTAAGTAATTGAGTCTATGGTACAAAAGTAAAAATGCAATAGAATTTATGATGCGCTCTATACCGTGAATTGTCTCTACTCCCATGAAATGTTACAATAGGCTCTATCAGTACCGTTTACCTGTGGTATCACTTAGTTTCCCAACCGGTACAGTTCACTCTGTGGTTTCAGAGGATTTTTTTAAACTAGGTAGCCGTAACTTAGTTACAACACTGCTGTTGTAACCCACTGTCTAAGAAATAAAAATGTTGACTCTCCCAAGCTAAAAAAGACACATTTAAAAGGGTTGTGATCATTTAATTATTTTACGATTTAATGCATTTTTTATCAGAGTAACAGCTTTGAACATACATATAAAAGCCCAGGATGAACAGCTGATCCAATATATCTGGCTGATGATACTGCTTTCCACAAAGACATTTGATGAGCAAACATGTCCTCCTAGCCACCTACACTCATACCCATCTGTTAGGATGGCAACATGCCTCTGCACAAGGTAACATGCCAGTATTAGAAGGCCAGAAAAGCAAGCCAAAAGTGGGGCTAAGGAGAAATCCAAATAACATTGTACTTACCAGATCTTCTTTCTGAATGTCACCATACTTGTAACAAGGAGCATTACACTGCTACACACTGACTGTTTAAATTTGATTCCAGTTGTGTACAATTACAGGACAAGCAGCACACAGAAAAGAATAATTGGTTGGTTGTGGATACTCACAGCTGCCAAAAACCCTTGAGATGGATTGCAGCCGGTAGTTGAGAAGCACATTAAGGATATCTGTCAATTTACTTTGAACAGCTAGAGACAGCAGGTGCTGCAGGTGAAGATAATTCCCAGGAAGACCACGTCACCTGGGAGAGTCACAATCAGCGCAGAGAGGCTAACTACAAGCTCTGTCTCTATAATGACAGTCTGGAATGGCAACTATAATTCACTCAGTCTGAATCGCAAACCTTGTCATAAGTTTGTTTTACAAACTCATGTGTTGTACTTCTCAAAAGGCACAAAATCTCGGAAACCTTTTTATTCATCAATAAGTCTGGAGCTTATGCACTCACTGCAGTTGTGTGTGTTTACCCCTGTGAAGTGGGTAGAAATTATTCTGTAGTCTGCAAAAAACAATCAAGCAAAACATAAATAAGCAGAAACTGTAATTTTACATTGCCAAAAATATAATGAGTGGGGTTTTCCTAATTTTGAGGTTTGCACTTTACCAAAAAAATAATTTCTGTTTTGATAGAAGTGCCAGAAGAATACAGAAAAATTACAAAATATCTTTTAACAAAACCAATGATTAACAAAGTATTCCTTTATAGATGACCTGTAAAATTTTGAGATGAGATTAGAAAAGCATTTCCCACTTTGGCACTGAAACTCCATTTTCTAAGCTTTGGAAAATACTGGCTTTAATTAGCCTGCCATATGCTGCTGTGTATACCTCTTTCCAAGCAGAAAGCATTTGCTTTGGGACCTCTCTGAGACTCAGCCACCCTGATATATCCAAATCTCCCATTGACTGTACAAACTATTCAGGACCTAGTCCAAAGCGTAGGGGAAAAGACTGTTATTACCCCTGCCCTGCTCCCCTCGCCACGATAGCTGTGCACAGGGGATATGTATAGTCCCAACCTTTGATATGATGACAATTAACTCTGAGATTCTTCATCCTTTCTGTAATAGAGCAGAGATGGAAGAAGTTATTCATTTTTAAATGTTTTAAGTTGTGAGAAATCTATGTCAAGAGGAGTCCTCCAGTTCTCCCCAGGAGGGACAATGACAAATATTACAGCCAGCCCATGACTGGAGAAAGCAACCAAGAAAGGATGACTACACAGAGAGGAGGACGGGGAGAGGATAAGCAAGCTTTCAGCTATGTCAGCCCCCCTCAAATTTTTTGCCTGACTCAAAGCAACGCAGAGTTATTTTCCTCAAAAACACTGTAGAACCTATTAGGATCTACCTTTCTTGATGGAATTTGCTTGAAGAAAAAGACAGCAGGAAGAATCACAGAATCACAGAATAGTAGGGGTTGGAAGGGACCTCTGTGGGTCATCTAGTCCAACCCTCCTGCTGAAGCAGGGTCACCTACAGTAGGCTGCACAGGACCTTGTCCAGGCGGGTCTTGAATATCTCCAGAGAAGGAGACTCCACAACCTCCCTGGGCAGCCTGTTCCAGTGCTCCGTCACCCTCAGAGGGAAGAAGTTCCTCCTCATGTTCAGACGGAACTTCCTGTGCCTCAGTTTGTGCCCATTGCCCCTTGTCCTGTCACTGGGCACCACTGAAAAGAGCTTGGCCCCATCCTCCTGACACCCACCCTTCAGATATTTATAAGCATTTATTAGGTCCCCTCGCAGCCTTCTCTTCTTCAGGCTGAACAAGCCCAGTTCCCTCAGCCTCTCCTCGTAGGGGAGATGTTCCTGTCCCCTCATCATCCTTGTAGCCCTCCGCTGGACTCTCTCCAGTAGCTCTTCATCCTTCTTGAACTGGGGAGCCCAGAACTGGACAGAGTACTCCAGATGGGGCCTCACCAGGGCAGTGTAGAGGGGAAGGACAACCTCCCTTGTCCTGCTGGCCACACTCTTCTTGATACACCCCAGGATTCCATTGGCTTTCTTGGCAGCCAGGGCACTCTGCTGGCTCATGGTTAACCTGTCGTCCACCAGGACACCCAGGTCCCTCTCCGCAGAGCTGCTCTCCAGCAGGTCCGTCCCAATCCTGTACTGGTGCATGAGGTTGTTCCTCCCCAGGTGCAGGACCCTGCATTTGCCTTTGTTGAACCTCATCAGGTTCCTCTCTGCCCAGCTCTCCAGCCTATCCAGGTCATGCTGAATGGCAGCACAGCCTTCTGATGTATCTACCACTCCTCCCAGTTTGGTGTCATCAGGAAACTTGCTGAGGGTACATTCCAACTCTTCATCCAGGTCGTTGATGAAGAAGTTAAACAAGACAGGGCCCAGTACTGACCCCTGGGGGACACCACTTGTTACCAGCCTCCAACTAGACTCAGCGCCGCTGATGACAACCCTCTGAGTTCTGCCATTCAGCCAGTTCTCTATCCACTTCACCGACCACTCATCCAGCCCACACTTCCTCAGCTTCCCTAGGAGGATATCATGGGAGACTGTGTCGAAAGCCTTGCTGAAGTCCAGGTAGACAACATCCATGGCTCTCCCTTCGTCTACCCAGCCAGTCATGTCATCGCAGAAAGCTATTAGATTGGTCAGGAAAATCAGTCAGAGACAGGAGCTCCTTCACTAAGTACAGAAAAGAGAAACCTCAGTTACAGTCTGTTTTCTACTATCATCTCTATGGGTATTCTATACTCTGTGTTGAATGGCTGTTAGCATCATGCTCTCTACAGTAGCTCATTCACTCTTTATATAGTCACCTAAAATTCTCAGATCTCATCTCTACAGTATGAAAAGTACTTCAGTTGCCAAATAAAATGCAACCCTTAGATCTGCTGTGACATTTGCACCATTCTGTTCTTCACTCCTGCTTCAATGATACACGTGTCTGCTTTTTCTTGCCTGTTTAGATTAAGAATAATGTCTTTGTTTTCACATCTTATCTAGCCCTAAAGGGATCCAGCCTCTGTCCACTCAAGGCTGATACCATAAAACAATGTGATAAATAAAGCTAACTATTGTCATTTATTCTGTTGTTTGAATATTTAAAACCAGACACTGATAAAGCAATATTTTGCACTCATAAAACCTCTTCTCTAGCTAATGTACTTGAGGAAAGCTCAGTTGTACATAATCTAGAAAAATCACACACAGAATAGAGAAATAGTAGGTTTGTTTCCCTGAGCAGAGCAGAATTTCTCCTGTAATGTTTGTTTTCTAAGTGAATATTGCATTTCTCTGTAGGTTCTATTTCTCACTGCCTGAAAACTCTACTTTTTCTTCTCATTTCTTCCAAGATGCTTCTTAGAACTTTAGAAAAATAGCTACTATTTAATAAATCATAGCTTGGAGTTAGATGGCATAATATCATTAAAATTCAAAAATATTAGCCAGACACGTTTGGGTTATAGGGTTATGTGACAGAATATGTCAATTAAATCATTATTGAATTGACAGAGTGGAGAAAAGTTTGTACTTGTTAAATCCAGTAAAAGAAACCCAAAGGACAAAGTGCTTATAAAGCAGAGAAAAGAGAAAGCTCTATTTTTAATACTTTCTGCTGTCTCAGCTCCAGAGCTAAGTCTTCTAATCATGAACTGAATTAGCATCACATTAGCAGTGTTCTTAAATTTCAAATATACAATCAGCCTTGCTGTTAATCTACCTAGTGCACTAGATCTACCTCTAAAACCCAGTACTGTTCAGCTGTGCAGCAAGCTATACAAGTAATAAATACAATTATAGGCACAATGCAATTTGCTTGTATACAATACTCTTCATATCTGAGGTAAAAAATGCTTTGTAGACACTATCAGTTATGGACTAACTAGAAAAGGAATATTTTAAAGAGTGATATAAGTGGAGGAAGTTAATCATACACAGATGGCAAAAAGTTCCCTGGTTGCACTTTTAAGTTGAAAGAGAGCTGAAAGAGAGCAAAAAGTCAAGCAGAGATGTGATGTTGAAGAGCAGGTTGGGAAGAGGAGACTGTGAAAGCAAAGCACAGGAAAGTCATCAAGAATGTTAACAGAGGGGTCTGGAACTTCCAGCATATCACACGCCTTTCTTCCATAAAGTGTAATGTACTGCCTGTAACTTCAGTTCAATTAAATATCAAGGCACTTCTGAAAAATTCACTCAGTTCACATCTACATATTTAACCATCTGAACACCCTTGCAGCTCTGGTACTTGGCATAATAACAGAAGTACACAATCGATAAAATGTCAGCAGTCAATACGAACGTTATGTCATGCACAATCTCTGTTACAATTTCATGACAAAGCAGAAAGTATACGTTTGGTAAGGGGGTATGACGAATGGTTTCTATCACTTGCAATTTGTAAGGTGTTTCAGCAGTCTTGGAAAAATTGTGGCTAGCTAGGTTGTTTAGGTAACATAGTGAATAGACAGTCCAAGAACATTATAAACTCAGACAATCTCTAAGAAAAGGCAAAGAACTGAACTTTTTACATTAGTTTTGTGCAATCCTCTTCTAAAGAATAATTGGAGATTACCAAAAACAACCTCCCTCATAAAAGAACCAGAAAGAAAATTATGAAAACAGGGAGGGTGGGATTTCATCATCAAAGTGAGAAGTTACTCTACTGCTGTGGTTCTGATCCTATGTTCGCAATTATGTTCCACTTTTGTGACTCTGTAAGTAAGAAGTCAGTATTTTCCTTTGCTCAAGGGAGCGAATCTTTAGTTTTTCTTAAACTGCTTCTTCGTAAGTGTATTTGAGGCCAAGTAAAATCTCAGTTAATGCTTGCAAGCTGAAGCAGAGTGTTTCTTTGGTTTTTAAGTTTCCTGGAAATCCTATACTGTCACATTTTGCTTTTCAATTTCTTCTGTAAAAAAAAGCTTGGGGGAAAAAAAACAAAACACATTACTGACAAGTCACTATCTCAGTACAAAAAACAGATGAAACTCATTAAGTCTGATGAAATCAAAACTTGAATAAACACATCATACAGCCCTACAGCCAGAGCAGCAGCAGAGTCTGTCAGAACAGCATACATCCTCCTAGCTATGCTTCTCAACTTCTTTTTCCAGAGGGACAAAAGTACACATTTAAAAATGAATGCAGGTAGGACCAAGCAGAGGCTTTTCCAGCAATTGCGTTCATCCTTCAACAATTTTTCATACCCACAGCAGTCTCTCATGAATAATCTCAACAGTGTCCAGGGCCTCTGTGATTATTCCAGGACTGAATAAATGTGACTGATGGGAAATCAGAACACTTCAGCATTGTACAATTTCACCAGGCAGAATTACTGTGAAATTGTTTAGCATGTTTTGTTTGTCCTTAAAATTGAAACTACAGACATATTTAAAGATCCGCTAGGAACCAAATTCTATCCTTCTTTCTGCAGACAGAAAAAATACCCCAGAAATTCCATACCTGCAGCTTTTAAGGACCAGTCTACATCTATACTTTCACTTACATTGATCATTTTGATAATGTTAGCCGAGTAACATTTGATTTAATGAGTATTCCAAAGATCATTTTCCACTCAATATCAACACTTTTCTGTCTGAGCAACAGGAATATGTACCAAATTAATGGATTTGATTCCTCCATTTTGAGGATATTCTGAACTATCTTTTACTGTGTCACCTGAAATAAACCTTCATATTCTATGCAAAGTTGCATATGAACCTCTCTTGCTGGTTTCAGATGTGTAAATAACACCACACAGGAGCCAAGGAAAGCCTGCTGAGCATTTGATAGAAACACTAAATGATGCATAGTGGAAAGGAGGGTCAGATTTCCAGATTTGCGCTTAGAACACATTTTCTCATATATGCTCAGTTGTAAAAAGATTTGCTCAGCATAGACACTGCTCTAGCAACTCCATTTGGTGCATTGCAGACAATATCATACCTAGAAATGTAGCAGTGAGCTTGAGAAGGAAACTTTTACTCCATTTTCCCCATAGTATACTACAAATACTTTAACTAGCCTTTTTTAAAGTCTTCATAAGCACTCACCCACTTAGATTTATCAGATTCAGTATTAGCCTTCTCAAGGGACAAGTAAAAGTTCACAATTTTACTTTAAATATAGCTGTTAAATATATTTAAATTGTATTTAAGGCATTAAAAATGAATGTATCCTATGTATTATCATTATTGCTCAGCATACTTATTACAGGACAATCTAAGAGATAAATATGACAAAATTGCAGAATACTGGTATTGAGGATGAGATATGATCCTCGTTCCAATAGCCACCAGTCTCATTTAACAAACAAGAATGGGTGGAAGGGGAGGAATATACAATTTGTGCCAATAAAACAGAGACATGGCTGCAAGCCCCATGATAATTCCATGACTGATTCGCCTTTACTTCACTATTTCAGCTTTTGGGTGAGAATCACAGAAATCAGCCTGCAACCTTCAGTCTCTGTGTGAACAGTTTTCTGCAGCTCTTCTGCCAACTCATTTCTCAGAGAGAAAATGTGATTTCTGCTTAGAAAACCAATTCTTTCTGTACTTTATGCAGGAAATAATAGAAATAAGCATCTCTTGAAACTTCCTAGTGATTATTATGATCAAAGTGTACAACTGCAAGAAGGTGATAGGAAAAGTAGGGAATTAACCAAATATGTCCATTAGAAGAATTTGAGAAGTCTGGTAATGAAGGGAACTTTGTAAATGACATGTTCTTTGTTATATCCAGTGCTTTAAAAGCAGGAGAGTGAAACCCTGCACTACGCCGTCTTCTTTCATGCTATGCATCATACTGGAAGGGACAGAGGGAGAGGAGGAACAGCTGCCACAGACGCCAGCAGGAATTCAGCATCAACAAATGGTCCTACTGAGCTCCTGCTCTTCGGGCTGCTGATCAGTTCAAATCCAGATGCACTATTCTGCCGCTCCCCTTGCTCACCTGCAGCATGCACTGAATTAACAATTACTTCCTTCCACTCCTGTCCTGCTCTATGTAGTTGGCCTAGCCCTTTTGCTTCCGTTTGATCTGTCTTTCATGCAGGCCACTTTGTGATGGTGACTGGGTTTTTTTCACCACTCAAGGTAATTAGAATCCAGAATTGTAAATAAGCAACTGAGAGCCACCTGCAGTTGCTTGTACAGATGCTTGACTTACTATATCGCTCAGCTGGAAAGAGGATATGAGGGTTTTGAAATGGTTTTGGGAATCCTCACAGAGCAACCAGTTCCTGGAACATCTATCACCCTCATCTTCTGCATCCCATTAGCATTCAAGTCACTCCAGGTGTGTCAGCAGTCTGTTTTGGAGACAACATGTTGATTCCCACACACAGATAGTCTTCTCAGCTGGATTATGCCATTAAAACTGATTTTTTGGATTTCACTGTCTCATCCTTTCCAACCTGCAGTGCAAGTAAGAAATTTGTGCATCACAGAAGCAAGCCAAAGCTGTCCAAAACAAAAATCATTAGTAACTTCTGTATCTCACATTCTCCTTGTTTAAGGAATAGTAAGTCAAAAGTTTTAAGGGTGCTTTCAGTCTCAGAAGACAAGAAGCTGATTTTGAGGTAGAAGGAGATAAAATAGTAATACTCAGAAGCCAAACTGAAAACTAAAATTTGAGAACTTTTATTTTTTTTACTTCAGATCAGTTTGGAAACAGTTCGTCTTTCTTTACAGAATAAATCTGACAATTTTCAAGCTAAGGCAGTTATAGAATGGCTTAAAGCAAGGTTTATATTGAAAGATTTTTTTAACTGTAACTTTAGAGAGCGGAACAGATCAATGAGGCTTCAGATGGAATTCAACTCCCATAGAATACGTAATTTCACAAAAACAGATATGCTCAACAGGAAAGATGCAGCAACATAAGAAAGGCCAAATTGTTTCAAGCCTAAAATCTAGGTGGTCCAGTATCCAGTTTCCAGAAATAGCAGACAGAAGACAACTAAGGAAAAACATGTGAAAAAGTAAAGCACATCCTGTGGCTTCCCAGATTTGGAGGTGCCTGAGACAGCAGCAAAAGTCTTTGCAGTTAAGAGCCTACAATGGATTTTTCTTCTGTCAATTGTTTAACGCTTTTTGAAATGGGTAAATCATATTGCTTCAAAAAATGTAAATTTATCAGCTAAAAAATCCACATTGGAATTAAAATATTTTAAGGTAAATAATTTTGATAACTCATTCTGAAAAAGATAAATTCTGATTATTTTTACCCCACATTGTAATCTAACAAAATATTTACAATTCAAAAATGAAGGAAAATATTTCTATTTTGTTGAAATTAAAAGTTCAGTATGAATCAAAATAATATTGGGGTGCAGTTTTGTGGCTTTTTTTTTTCTTTATGCAGAACTTTGATATTTGGGAGTGTATTCCACCTTAGAAATTTATCCAAATTTTGCAAATCTTGACATCTTTCAAAAACAGAAGGTCCATCATACAAATAGCTATTGCCATTGCCTCTCTGTCTTGCACAAATCCCTAACCTGTATCTTGCACGTTGTGCTTTCTAAGCTAACTTTAGCTAACACTATTTGAGCATCTTCAAAATCCTCTGAAAACAACTGAATGTACAGCAAACTATGTTCAGTCAGAAAATGTACAGAGAAGGAAGGGACAGTGCAAGGAGGAAATTGTGGGCATTGGAGATTAAAGTAATTAAAAGTTTTTTTAAAAAAATAAAAGAGAACTTCAAGTTACAGAGGTTTTATGTTGTCATAGAGGTGGTTGTTACTGTACAGCACTTCTGAAAAAATTTCCCCTTTAGTAAAAAATGCTTCCTCCTCAGTAACTTTCCATATGTGACCCCACAGTTATCTCTCATAGAGTAGTACATATACATATTTCATAAAACATGAATTCATCAGTCATGTTTGTTTTAATAAGTGGTTAATCCGTTGCTGTAGATTGCAAAGTACAGTGGTGCAGTTAAAATCAAAGCTTCTCACTGTGAAAACACCTTGTTCTAATATGCTTAAAGGATTTCAACACAGAACTCTCCTCTGTGCAACATGTTTAGGACACATGATTAATTAATTCCGGATGGAAACATGTAAGCGACAGGAGAGTGACAGAAAGTACACTGCTTTTAACAAACTGACTGAAACAACAAAAGACCATGGAAGTATAAACACGTCACATATGCTTAGATATTAGAACATTAGCAGTGTTGTAAACTCTCATAATTTTATTGTGAAAGGCTTTTTTTTTAATCCGAAACCACAGCCAAACCCTCTGAACTGAAGACAAATTAATGAAACAATTTCTCATCTGAGTTTCATACAGAGAAAAAAAAATGTACATTTTTCCAAACTTTATGCTTTCAAAGACATTCGGTTCCTGGTTGGGCTCCTGAATAGGTCAAGGCACCCCCTGTGTTCCTGCTCCCCAAACCCACCAAACTGGAGGATGTAGGAATTATACCGCAGTTACCACCAGGTCCATGAAGCAAGGTTTCTTAGAAATGAGAAATAGCATGCACAGGGGAAAAAGAGGCACAAGCCCAAGTCTCACCCAGTAGATAACGGCCGGATGAAAACTCAGACCCAGACCTAGGAAGGTCTCCAGGGCCAAGTAACTTAGGTGTAGCCAAACACAGACATCTGGCTTGGAAATCAATAAAAAGAGGAAGTATTAAGAAAAGAGTATCATTTAAAAAAATTAAAAATCTTATGTGAGTCCAGCCATTCTTGTGATCTGGTCCTGGCCAGCAGTGGTTTTACCAGGGGCTAAAAAAGATAGGCCACCTTCCCCTGTCCAACACTGCTGTGATATAGCACAACTAAGGTGTATAGATGAATAATGGTGGATCACTCTCTGCAGTTCAGAGAACTCCATCCAGCGTTCTGTTTTGTGACAGAAAAATGCTTGTTCTTCTTACCACCCTACCAGCCAGTCTGAGTTTTCTGCAAAAGTCCAGTGGAAAACGCACTGAATTTCTCCAGCATTTATTCTTACCCTTCCTTTGTAATAACTGAAAGACTCACTGGAAATTGGAGAAGGCATTTAATAATTGACTGTATTTTTTTTCAGCTCACAGAAACTAGACCTTTTCTCTCAAAAATAGATTAAACCCTCCTGGTTCTGTCTGATGAGAAGTGAGTTAGTGACACCACCCCACATTGCAGAAGGTGACACTGACATCTGGTGGCCTTTGGCACCTACTGAAGTTGCTCCCACCAACTTCAGCCAATAATTTACACGAGAATGAGAACAATGTCAAAATTACATTGTGGCTGTGTTTGTATACGCTGGGGTTTAGCGGGTATTATTCAAATCCTGAGCTAAGAGGTAATGAGTCTCCTCCTCAGCACCATGCCGAAGTGCTGCCTGTTAATTGGCTGCCATGTGAAGTCGCATTTGCTGCTGGCCCTGGCTGCAGGCATCAGAAAGCCACAAGCTTTCATAAACAGCAATTAAGGTTGCCAGAGCTGCCACAACAGCTCTGTGGCTGCTCTGGGAGTTATTAGGAGATTTCACAGTGACACATTGCATTAAATAGAACTGCAGCCAGTGGGAGTAAAAGCATCTTATTATTATTATTATCGCTATTGTAGGTTCTAGTAGATCTAATCACAGATCAAGACCCCATCACAGAAGGCACTACACAAACCGTGAAAATGATGGGCCTGCCCAGAGTAGGCTACAGTCTAAAACAAGGAACAGTCAACAGATTGAAGGTGCTACAGACCAACACGTCAGAGCTCAATCTTTTAAGAGCTATAATTAAATCGGAATTATTTTGAAAAAAGTAATCAGAATCCTCCTGTGGCAGTGAAAAACGGGAAAACTGTGAGAAGGAAGAAGTATCTTCTTCCTGTTAAGAAAGGATAAACTTTGAGGGGAAAATATCTCAGGTTCATCTATGGGGAGGATTACTTTTGTAACAGGAGAAGATCCCCTGAATCAGGTACAGCAAATGTCTTGGAAGACACACTGTGCCACTACTGCTGCTAAAAGAGGAAAGAAAACACTGCCTTCTCCCCTCTGAAATAAACAGGATTGCGTACTTTTTGCACTCACCGTTGTGAAGGAGACTTCTATGACTTTTCTATGGCTCTGAATCTCTCTTGTTGAAAAGGGGGACAGAAGTGATCTGGCCCACTCCTTCATGCACAGAACGGACAAAGAAAACCAAATGACCCTCTGCTGTTGGTTGTCATCAAGAATTGCATTTTAGCTCAAGAGAACACAATCCTGTCAGCAAAGGTTTTCCTGTCAGCTCCCAGACTGCTGACTCCTTCACAAGAGATTATCAAGAACTAGGGTCTCCACCACTGAGGACTGAGGTCCACCAGAAATCATATTAATCAATGAGATAATCTTGATTCTGAATCTGCCCAAGGAGGGATGTGTGGATATTTCTTACAGAAAGGGCATGCTGAAGGACATCTCATAGTGTCAAAAGTCTTCATTTCTTTTATGTCATTTTGGTTCATTTAATTTTCTCTGCTGTAATGTTGTAAGGTTAAGGGTGAGGTAGTCAGCCTATGGTTTATGGGCTACATCTACAATATTGCCTGAATGATTCGTTCAGCTTGTCACCTAGCAGCTACTGGACTCTTTCCCCGGGGTCCTTCAGATGCAGACAGAAAGCAGACCATAAGTCTGCACAAATTATCCTCTTAGCCCAGCACTTGCTTCCTGAAGCCTGTCATCCTGTGGGCCCCATTCGTAAGCTCAAAATGAAAGCCACTTCCGACTGCAAAACCCAACAGCCATGAACACTTCCATCCCATGGCTGCTGAGTCCATTGCATGAAGAGGCACAAACACTTTTTCATGGTGGCACTAAAGTCACTTCCATTGAAGTAATAGAGCAGGAGTGCATCATCCTTTGCCCACAAATGTCACAGTGCCAAAGTGAGCAGAGAAGTAGAATATCAGCACAGTAAAATCCTAAGTATAATCAGTAGCATTTGCAGGTGAATACAGGTACTTTGAATTTACAAATCGGTATTTTAACATCATAATGCCTGTTTGTATCAAAAAGTCACAAGAATATGAATACAAATGACATAACTGAAATATAATATTTGAACACTGCTAGAATATGTAGACTTTCCTTTTTGAAAAATGTCACAAAAATCAGTAACTGCTTGGGAAACATTTCAATTTTGATGAAATTACCTTTTTAATAGAAACAGTTCTGTTTAAATTGTTTTATCCATATGTTCCAGTCAACATATTATTATCATTACATTTTCGGTGATAAGCTAAGCATTTTAAAGGCTAGCATAAGATACAGCCATTTCCCAGAAGACCTTTACTATCCAGACAGACAATATAAATAGAAAGGGCAGAAGTGTCAAAAAAAAAGCAGGAATGTACAATAGGTGTCTATCTTTAGCTCTGTGATCTAGTTAGGGCTAAGAAAAATGGGAAATCCTTTCAGAAATTATGGACGTTCCCAGAATGGAGGAAGTTTGAAAGCCTGCTGGTTGAAAGGATTTGATAGGAAGGTGCTGGAAGATGTGGCTAATTGGGAGAAGATGTGAGGGCAGGCTAGTGAGGGCACCATGAAGCGGGCAAATAAAGGAAAGTAAGGAACGGAGAGGAGAGATGGACTCAGGAGCCTGCTTTGTTAGGGCGCCTGGCCATGAGCCTATAGTGTTGCTTCAAAGGAAGACAGTAAAGGGGCTGCAGATGATCCTAGGAGTGAGCAAGGAAGATGCTTCTGAAGAAGGGAAAAAATTCTTCAGCCACAGAAATCCACCAAAAAAGGAGGCAGCGTGTAGAAAGAAAAACATAAACTAGATGTAAACAACTAGTTTCTTGAAGGGCATGGATGAGAAAGCTTCTAAGTAAATGCTGATGAGCTTGCAGAATATGACTGCATATTATGATTGCCCTCCAGGGAAAGGACAAGTCACACTTCTCAAGTGAAAACAAAAAATATGGGTGGAGTTTTTTATGATAACCAAACTGAAACAAACACATCTAGCTAACGACCTAAAACCATTAAAATATCCCAGTAACTCCACCAAAATCAAAGCAATGTTTGTGAATTTTCTGACAGCCCATTTCATGTTACCACAAGGCACCTGGACCTGCAGTAAACTTTCAAATTTAACTCATCTTTGCTTCTTACTGGTCGATAGGCTTTTAAAATCTTGCAGTTTGCACTATGTTACCCAGTAGATACTTAAAATAATGTTATGTGATTGTCAATATAATACTATTTCTAAGGTAATTTTTTAAAATATATATGATGTTATCATATTTTTAAGGACAAGTAACAAAATCTTTGTGGTACTTTCATCTGATGTATCTACTTGTTAACCAAGACAGTTCACTGGCTGTACATTTACAAGCCAGAGAGTCAATTTAAGTTATTATCACTAGTGTTAAATGCAAGTGTGTGGTGCATTTGAAAAATGAATGTGTTTCACTCACATACTAGTCTGCCAAGCCAGCAAAGCTGTTAGCATTGGTGAAAGCCTAAATCACAGCAGGAAAACTGTGAAGATTTGTACTCATTGTGGAACACCTTCATCATTTTCTATATTGATATAAAACCAGGAAGTCTTCAACAAACTTCAGTGTACTAAAAACCAAAAATCAAACCTGAAGCAAACTTCACAGTCACAACCACATTCAAAAAATCTAAAATAGATTTATAGAGAAAACTAAAAGAACTGGATACAGATAAATCAAAGAAGATCCATTCTTAGATGTATCAATACTCTACTGCCCCAATAATATTTCTAAAAAGCAAAGCTTTGTACATAAAGAACAGATTTGCAAAGAAGAGCACAGAAGACACCACACGGAACCTGTAGTTCCAGCATCTGGCAAAAAAAAATTTGAAGTTGAAATCATTGTGGAAAGTAGCATGATTTAATAGCTGTTTCACATCCATAGCCTCAAGAGACTGCTAGAGTGAAGATTTTGGCAAAACAAATACTGACTTAGTCAGGAAATTCATATTGCTCCTCATCTCAGCTCCTTGTCACCAAAAGTTCACTCCGTGGGCACTGAGGACAATCTACCAATCTGAAGCTCTTAAGACCATGAAGAGGTTTGTAGGTGAGTTATCCATGTGTTTTCTAAATAAATCAAGAGAAAGTACATTCGATAGAAAACTTCCGGCAAAAGTTAGTCCAACGTTACCGAATCATGAAAACGCACAGTAGCCGGGCAGAAGGAGTAGCTGCCTGTATCTAGTGTCTTATTAGGAAAGGACACTCAAAACTTGCAGACATGATTTTTAATTGTATTACTTTGTGAAGTTTCTTTCCCTTCAAACCGTAACTCCAGAGGGCTTCCTGAACTGCGCAGGAGCAAGCCAGACTAGACTCACCAAGTAGTGAACTCATGTTTATAATTCATTGTAGCGAAATTCTGGGCCCGTTTTATTTTGCAGCTTATACTGGAATGAAGCCACTGGAGCGCAGACATTGCCTCTGGCAGTCACTAACACAACAACTCCAAAGTTCCAACAGCACACCCGGCAGCAAGAGCTGGCTGCAGGAGAAAAAGGGCTTTGAGCACCAGCTGAGTCCCTGGATAATTTTTTTTCTCCCCTTTTATACAATCAATGTGTCTACAATGTTGTTGGCTTGCCATGCTCACACATCTGTATGTGAACATTAAAAAAAGACTAAGTAGACTCTTTGAAAGAGAAAAATTTTATACAATAAGTCTCCCCACTATAAAAAATATATGTGACTCCAGGTGTATGTATCACACAAAGCAACAGCGCAGTCTGGTGTTTGATACAAACGATCTTACATAAAAGAACACTGTGGCTGAAAACTGCGTGGATCAGAGGAGGAGGCCCTAGAAAAACTAAGAAACTGATACATGTGAGTAGCCTCTTTATTTATTGATTACTCCATAAGAATAAGGCAAAAAGATTAGCTACCAGGACTTATTATCTCTCAGACTACACTTTAACATTCACTGTGTTCAGTTTCACAGCAGCAGGAGCAAGAGTGCAAATATACCCCTGCTCTGGGCATTAGTTCATGAATGCAAATAATGAGTGTTAGAGCAGCATTAACCTTTGGATATTTTCTGTTAGAAAATACTCCCGACACTTCTTAACTGTTACCATTTGCATTTACACAGTATAGTAGAATTGTTAGCATTTCCAATTGAAGCGTAATCCTTTATCCCTGGAAAATTCATTTGCTCCTTTATAGCTTTATTCATTAGGATAGAGTCCAGGCAGTGCAACAATTTTAAAATTTACTTCAGTCAGTGTTTAAATTTTAAACATTAGACAGGTCCTCATAAGCGGTAATGAGTAACCAGAGGCCAAACTATAGCATCATGCATCAGCTTTTATTCAGTCTAACACAAATCGATCTCCACTTAAATTGAGTGAGAGAATTTCCTGAGAAAATCTTCAGACTTAGGCCTCATTAGACATATCTTCTCTCTACTTATATAAACAAGATTTTTTCTCCGTCTTGTAAATAGAACACCCTGCAAGAAAGCAGGACTTTCTCATTGACATATATAGGAAGATCTCATTGCAAAACAGCCCTGTGCAAGTTTAACTGAAGTTCATCCTTCAGTTCAAACAAAAGTAAGCAGTGACAATGCTGAGCAGTAAAGTGCTAAAGCCTTTCCACAGTGAGACCTCAGTTACTTACACTGCTGTGTGTCAGCAGTTGTTTGATCACAGGATCACAGAATGGGCTAAGCTGGAAGGCACCTCTGGAGATCATCTAGTCCAATCCCGCTGCTCAAAGCAGAGTCACCAAGAGCAGGTTGTCTAGGACCATGTCCAGATGGACTTCTAATATCTCCGAGGATAAAGACTCCACCACCTCTCTGGGCACCTGTTCAGTGCTCGGTCACCTTCTGGATAAAGAAATGTGTTTCCTGATGTTCAGACAGACATCTTGTGTTTCGGTTTGTGCCCACTGCCTCTTTTCTGGCTCTGTCTTCTTTACTACCCTCTACCTGGTATCTATACGCGTGAATAACGTGCCCCTGAGCCTCCTCATCTTCAGGCTGAGCAGTCCCATCTCTCTGAGCCTCTCCACATAGTTAACATGCTCCAAAACCTTCAGCATCTCCATTGCCCTTTGCTCAACTCTCCAGTATGTCCATATCCCTCTGTATTGGAGGATCCAGGACGGGACCAAGCACTCCAAATGTGGCCTTCCCAGCGACAAGGAGCAAAGAACAATCACACCCTCCACCTGCAGATGATGCAATGCTATTCCTGATGTAGCCCTGGAGAGGCTGTTGGCCTCCCTTGCTTCAAAGGCACATTAATGGCTCAAGTTCCATTTCATTTCCACCAGGACCCACAGTTCTTTTTCTGCAAAGCTCCTTGCCAGCTGATCAACCTGTAGGGTATACCAGTGCATGGGGTTATTTGTTCCCAGGTGCAGGACTTGGTATATCCCTTTTTTGCACTTTATTAAGTTCTTGTTTGACCATTTCTCCAGGATATCAATGTCTTTCTGAATGGCAGCACAGCTATCTGCGGTATCAACCAGTCCCGCTGCAAACTTTCCAAGGGTGCACTCTGTCCCATCATACAGGTCATTAGTGAAGGTGTTAAGCTCTATTGGCCCCGGTATCAACCTCTGGAACATACCACTAGTGACTGACCACCACCTAGAGTTAACGCCACTGATCACAACACTGAGCACAGCAGTTTGGTCTGTTTTCAAGCCACATCACCATACACTTAGCTAGACTGTACTTTATCACTTATGGGTGACAGTGCTAAAAGCCTTGCTAAGTCAGGATTAAAAACATCCACTGATCTTCTCTCATCCATCAAGCAATTCTTCTCATGATAGAAGGCTATCACGTTGGTTAAGCATGACTTTCCCTACATAAATCCACACTGACTGCTCCCCACCATCTTCTTGTCCCTCACATTTGGAAATGGCTTCTATCACTGTCCCAGGGAGTGAGGTGACGTTGACCAGCCTGTAGTTCCCCAGATTCTCCTTCTTACCATTATTAATAGCTGCCTTTCAGCTCTGAGCCACCTGTGCCTGAGGTGCCATGTAAGCATATCTGTGTGGTCTGAATCCAACTGACTGTGCCCTGCTAAGCAGTGGGAGACAGCAATGCCAGCACAGCCATTCATGAACACACAATTACCAGCCATCCAGAGAGATTCTTGCTAATGCCTGGATGGGCTGGAACCAGCTGGAAAACTGTGTCCATCTGTAAAGATATGCCCTAAACCACTTTGGCAAATCACACACTTGTGCAAGAAAGCCTTCTATAGGCTTCTATGATGTTGCGATAGGACAAGGAGTAATGGCTTTAAACCGAGGGAGGTTAGCTTTGCACTAGATATACGGAAGAAATTTTTTACCATGAGGGTGGTGAAACACTGGAACATTTTGCCCAGAGAGGTAGTGGAGGCCCCATCCCTGGAAACATTCAAGGCCAGGTTGGATGGCGCTATGAGCAATCTGGTCTAGTTGAAGATATCCCTGCTCACTGCAGGAGGGTTGGGCTAGGTGACCTCTAAAGGTCGCTTCCAACCCAAAGCATTCTATGATTCTACGATTCTATGAAAGAAAGCTGCACACTGAGAATGTCAGAATCTCAAGTACTGGGCTGAGAGTCCTCTTACCTCATTTGAGCATAGAAAAGTTAAACACCTAAATACAGTCTAATGACCTAGGAGTCTCTTCAGAGTCAGAGTCAGAGGAGAGAGGCAGAACAGAGAACAGTTCACCCCATCACTAGCCTGTATACTCCAAAGTAAAGTAAGATGATCTATCTTATTACTTTGTCTTCCTGAATTTTTAGTTAGTTATAGAAATAGAGAGGTGAAACGTTATCAATAGCAGCTAAGATTCCTTAGGTGTAAGATCTTAGATCTTCAGCTCTAACTCTTCACATCAAGTCAAGATGAAATATATCTACACCATTCTGAAGAGATATTGTACTAATCTCTTCTCAGAAATGTCTGTTAGTGGGAATCCCATCCCACACCTTGGTAGCTTGTTCCTGACGAATCCTCATGACTAGAAACTGTCCCCTAATCTCAACTCTCACTTCGAGAAAAGTAAGGCAATTAAATTCTTATACACTACTGACATGTAGAATAACAGATAACTCTAGCTCCTTTTCTCAATAGCTTTTTACCCCCACTATTTGTCTTCTGGAAGATTACAATTCAAATTTTCAGCCTTTCAGCCTAAATCATATTTTTTAAACTTCTGACGATTTTTATTACTCTCTTACATGCTCTCTCTAATTTATCGGCATCTGCCTTAGCATGAAATACCCAGTATTGGCCACCAAACTCCAGCTGAAACCTTACTACTGCTAACTTAGCAGAATGATTAGTTGCCATGCCCTCAGTACAAAACTTGCATTAGCATATCCCAGAATGACACTTCCCGTTAATGTTTTAGCATTGTGCTGTTCAGTCAAAAACAGCTTGTACTCCCTCAAATCCTTCTTTTCTGTGTTAACTGTAGTACTTTTCTTTATACTAATTCTTCGCAATGAGTCCTCATTCTGCCATTTTGTGCAATGTCTTCTTGATATCCATCATTAAATCACCCTGACACAGAACAGTTGTATTCTCCTTATCTTTGCCATGCACCCAGACATATCACACATAAGGGAAAAGTATTTGCAACAGAATCACTCCACTTTCAAAGCAGCTTTAGCAAAGTAATGAGTAAAATGGTAGAAATTCTACAGTCCAATATATTCTAAACCAGGGAGAGTGATGACAACCCATGAAGTGAAATCTTCCCCAAAACAGTAAGCTTTCCAAATTCATGAAGATATCTAGCTAACCAGGTCAAGTAGAAACCATGAATTCACACAAAATGCTATTAGAGGTAACAATGTAATTGTTTTATGTGCCTCGTTCCTCATGTGTAAAATATAAACCATGTTAAATTAAAATAAATAACTGAGAAAAAGGACAGGGAGGCTAAATGTTGAAACACAGGCACTTCTCTCTAATACATGTTCAGGCTAAGGAATGTGATGTCAGGAGAGCCATAAAACAAAACAGAGAAAGAGAACTATAACAAAACCGGAAGCATCTTAAGCAGGGCAAGAGGTAATTAACCTCACTGACACGGTAACAGTTTGCAGCAGGAAGTTCAAAAAGAAAAGAAAGATTAAGGTGCATTTAAAGACAGACACCATGGCAACTTCAACTGAAATGAAAAAAATCATATAAACCAGAGACTGAATCCAATCCAAGGATTAATTCTTGATATCACTAGTACACATGAGCTAAAAAAAATAAAAAACAAACCAAAAAAATCACCAGGTTCTCTTCCATGCACAGTATGGAACAAATGAACAACTAATGAAAAGCATGACTGACCCATTGAATAATCCAGTCTCAAAGTGAGGACTACACCATAATTTTCTGTATCATTTAGTCCAAATATGCAGAAAATGTCAAAGTAGTCATTACACAGTAAATTGCCAGGGACATTTCTATGTCTTCGGAAAAGCGGTCCTAGAAAAGCCATAAAAACATAAAGATTGTATTTCTGCAGATTTTCCTTTTTCTTAACCATCTTTTTCCTCTTTTTTAGTCTTCCTTTGGTTGTAAATTATAATCACTTATACATTCTAGTAATTAAATCTTCTCAAGCAAGAAAACATGCTTTTATTTGGCACAGGGAGAAACAAAGAAAGCAAGGGGATACTTCTTCCCTCTGGCAACTTGCATTTGACACAGTGAATCAAGTAAAAGACTGCCTTTAATAGTGTGTAGGCTGCTTAGTCCAGAGAATAGAACAAGTTACTACAATCTTATAAGAAATCACTTTCTGCAGGATCTCCTCAAAAAATACATTCATGTGTGTCTTGTATGTTTATTGCAGATGTATGGGTAAGGAGTATATGTGCTCACTGACAATGCAAATATCAGGACTTGGCACAGTTAGTATGTCCAAGGACCTCTGTACAGAAATATTTCACAGGTTTCATTTCATCATATTACCATTTCAGTGTAAAAGAAAAAGCACAAAGAAGAAGCTGGGATGTTCAAGGCTGCACAGTTGTTCAAAGTTAAGAATACTCAGCTCCACTCGTCTTTCTTTAAGTTAGATTTTTTTTGGTTTAATTATTAATCCAAAAGCCTAGCTGGACAAAAGTGTATCTACCTCTAAGGAATAAAACTGGAATGCTTACAAGTCTTGTACAAGTAAAAGAATTTGTTGTCTCAGGGTAAAGTCAAATCCACAGCTAAAATAGATTCACAAACAGCAGTGGTGACCACTGTTGATTTTCATAACTTCTGAAAGCCCAGAAAACTTCATTATTTTCTCCACTGTAGGGTTTTCAGGGCTTACCTGTTCTTTTACATTATCTCTTGACTAAACCAAAGAAGACTTTAACCAAAACCCGCTTTAAAGTTTCAGCTCCTATAGTGTGCAGTTCTCCAAATCCTGACTAGTACAAATTCCTACAAGCATGTGTCATCTGCTCAGAGGTCTGCACACTGTCTCCTCAACTTCAGAAAGCAGCGCAATACACTGGGCACTATTTTCAATGGCTCAAAACCTTGGAAGCTGCTCTCTGAAAGGGCATCATCTCTTCTTCCCCAGAATACCTTGAAAATTACCCTGAAGCCCCATTCTGCCGCGACTGGCGCGCTCACTTCTCTGCCTGTGTGAAAGAATACGAAACACAATACCTCCATTGCACTGGAGCTTGTCTGTAGCCACTACATACTTTTCTGTTCATCTCCCTTTACGTAGTTTCTTTTGCCTCCCATCTTTTTTCACCTGAACATTTTTCCTTCTCTGCATTTTGGGTCTATTTATCCTACTAAATGTTATCGGTTGTATAACCATAGAGAAAAAAAGTGTATAAATTCATGTTTTGAGTTTCGGGCCAAGTAGTGAAAAGCAGTAACCTCTCTCTGTATTTTCTTAATTGCATTTGTCTGTTTATCCATACTTGCCTTTAGACATATAGCTGGTTTTCCCTTCTTACAGCAACAAGACATTGAGAACCACATGCATTCAGGACCAAAACCAGCAATAAATATAAATGAGTCTGACATAACATTTTTCTACCTAATTCTTCAATTATGCATGTGAGCTGCTCCCACAGCTTGTCACACTAGAAGAATGCAACACTTATAGTGTTGCTCCCTGTCGTGTTAATTTGGCAGAAAATAAACCCCCTTGCTTTCTAATGCTCTTCACTGAAGTGAGAGGCTAGGTGCGGCTAGGTTTAAATTCTGAGTGATGGCCAATTTACCACTACCAGTCCAGTCACTTTTAATATGTGTATTAAACTACCATGATTCTGGATATACTAATAGCAGTCTGCACCTTCAGTCCAGTTGTGCTCATGAACTAGCAAGGCTGCATTTGGTCGTGTTCAGTGAGAAACTGTGACAACTGGCTACTTACACAGTGCAGTTTTATTTGTGCAACAGGTATATAGGGTTTTTGAATTGCCGGTGATAGTGACTGTCTGCAAGAAAGCACGTGCAAATATAAAACGCATGAAAAGTTTATAAATAATACAGCCTGGCTATAAACATTAGGGAATAACTATTCCCGAGAAAAAAGCGCTTAGTTTAAGTCTCACCCAAGGCATCCTAAGGTGGGGAGAAGCAAGGCTCAGCCCGTCGGCCAATCCCGGTTGTCGGAGGCAGTCTGAGGTGGAGTTTCCCTTGACTTGCTCACAGAGTTATCTTCTTTTCCTCCGAAAATCTACGGTGTTATCTTCTTCTCCGAAAATCCCCCATTTCCTT
Organism: Opisthocomus hoazin; assembly: GCF_030867145.1. Classification (NCBI taxonomy): domain Eukaryota; kingdom Metazoa; phylum Chordata; class Aves; order Opisthocomiformes; family Opisthocomidae; genus Opisthocomus; species Opisthocomus hoazin. The sequence continues at coordinate 46,798,584 of NC_134421.1, read as the reverse complement.
GGCTATTTTTATATCCTTTCTACCTTTAAGGTGGAGTTTGAGTGACTGTAGTCATACATACCTTTTATCATGATTGGTGTAAAATTTTCTCGCTTTATGTTTAAAGGTATAGTTTACGAAAAATTGAGAGTGCAGACTCAAAGAGGGGTGGTCGCACCTCGGAGGCGGGTAGCCTGCGGGATGGAGCTGTGTTTTGGTATTAAAATGATATTAAAACAAGCAAAGTTCACAAGAGGGTAACACTTTGGCAAGGTTTCGAAAACCTGTTGGCTCAGGGGGCCAGATGAGCTGCTTATCAGTTCTAGAGAACCATTTCTTCCCACTTTATCATCACGGAGCAGGGCCACGGAGTCTCCACTCTGTTCCATCCTCTATGGTACATTGCAGGGAGTTGCTGTGTTAGCGATTCCTCGCATGCCTGCTGCAGCTGTGTCGCATCCTCAGAGCTCCTTTTGATTTCATGCTTTTTCTCAATGGGTGAACACAGCTACGTTTTTCATATAAACCTTAATTTTCAGATGTAAAACCTTAATTTTACTAATAATTCTACAATCCCTTTGGAAATAGTGTGAAGTCTGTATTTATTGAGGGTAAGCAACATGTAGACAAGTAACTAACAAAAGACAAATTTTTCTCTCACAGAGAAATAATTCAAGAAGGAATAAAAAAATGTTACTATCTTTTATTTTGTGAATCAGGACTTGAGAAATATTTAAACCAAAATCACAAAAGTGAGCATTAATTTACTCCTTTTAAAAAGAAATATAATGAGTTTTTTTGGGATGATCTATTTTTTTTCTTTCAGTTCATGAGTTAAAAGACATGCCATTACAGAAACACAGAATCTCAGAATGGCTGAGGTTTGAAGGCTCCTCTGGACACCATCTGGTCCAACCCCTCTGCTCAAGCAGGTTCACTTAGAGGCGGTTGTCCAAACAGTTTTTTAATATTTCCAAGGAGGGAGACTCCACAACTTCTCTGTTCAGCCTGTGCCAGTGCTCTGTCACCCTCACGGTAAAAAAAGAAGTGCTGCATGATGATCAGAGGGAACCTCCCATGTTTCAATTTGTGTCCATTGCCTCTTAGCCTACCACTGGACACCACTGAAAAGAGCCACATTCCAAATTCTTTGCACTTTCCCTTCAGATATTTGTACATATTGATGAGATCCCTCCCAAGAGTTCTGTCCTCCAGACTAAACAGTCCCAGCTCTCTCAGTCTTTCCTTAGAGCTGAGACGCTTCAGCCCCTTAATTATCTTAGTGGCCCTTTGTTGGACTTTCTCTGGTATGGCCATGTCAGTCTTGTACTGAGAAGCCCAGAACTGGACACAGGACTCCAGGTGTGGCATCATCAGTGTTGAATGGAGGGGAAGCATCACCTCCCTTGACCTGCTGGCAATACTTTGTCTAAGGCAACTCAGGATATCATATTCCTTCTTTGCCACAAGGACACATTGATGGCTCATGGTCAACTTGGCATTCTCCAGGATCCCTAGGTCCTTTTCTGTAAAGCTGCTTTCCAGCTGGTCAGCCCCTAGCAGGTACTGATGCCTGGGGTTGTTCCTCCCCATGTGCAGGATGTTGCACTTCCCCTTGTTGAACTGCATGAGGTTCCAGTCAGCCCATTTCTCCAGCCTGTTGAGGTCCCTCTGGATGGCAGCACAACCCTCTGGTGTATTAGGCAATCCTCCCATTTTTGTGTCTTCAGTATACATCGTGAGGTGAGGGCGCACTCTGCCCCATCAGCACTTACAAATAACAGTCATATCTACACAACTTGCTTCTATTCAACAGAGGATTTAGGTGTCTTGAGCAAGCACAGGAGTACTTATCAGTAAGTAGAGATGAATCCTATTATCACTAGAGATTTATTGAGTTTTTAATGACTTGAAGTTTCTTGTTAGCAATTGCTTGCTAGTAAGAAATTACATAATTCCTGTTGCTAGAAACTTTTAAAACCACACTGCGTAGAATACTACAAAGTGCACTGCGGGAATCAATCCTGAATTGGCAGAAAAACTGACATTCGAAAGGCTAATATACTTTTTCATCTCTAAATTCTACAATTTTCTGCTGTGGCCTTCATTGTTTCTGTGGTAAGCCTGTGACTGATCATTAATACTATGCTTTCATGAGTTTGACCAGTGAAGTTAGCTTTAATACTTCTCTGAATCTTCTCTTACCTTTAAATACATCACTATCTCTGTTCTGCAAGCTGTCTTCCCCTAGGAATTTCTGGTGACTTTCTAGGTTCCTTTAAAAAAGAAGAAGAAAAAAACATTCAGACAACAACCTCCCCCAAAATTAATCTCTTATTACTTTGTAAGACCTACATGGCCGTTCTACAGAACTGCCACTAGCCACTGGGTCCTCTTCAGGCTGAGAGAACCGAGGGAAAACACTGACTCTGAAAGCGGTCTCTGATTAAAATAAATTTCAATTAATAGCATTCTCTACATCCCCTATATATACTAATTAATAAATATATTCAAGCAATATTATTTTAACTAAGATCTTATCTTACCTGTCATACTACTTGAATTGATCCCACACATTGACAGCGAAGTGTAACAAATAATTCAGCTATTAATGTGGCCAAATACTGGTAAGTTAATGGAATAATCACTCTCACTCATTATTCAAAATTGCTCAGGGAATTCTCTGTGACTTGTTTTTAACTCTAAAGATTTCTTATGGCTAGTTCCTTAATACTTTTCCAATGTTCAGCAATCAGAATTTAAAATCAGCAAGTTAATCAGCACAATTATCACATGTTAAAACTAAAAAGGGTTATTACTGTAGTTTAGTAGCTTGAAGAAACAGTTTTTACAGCTTTCACTTTACACTAGTAGGAAAAATCAGTGCTCATGACCTGATTTTGTCCCAGTAAAGTGGACAGGAGTTTTGACAGTGAGTTCAAGGACAGCAGAATCATGTCCCCTCAAGATAGATATCAATAGTCAAGAGCCAAAGTAATGAATTAATACAAACTTAACAGTAAAGTTTACATCCTCACCTATAAGAAAATGGACCATATTATGGGTTTTATTCTTCTTATAACTACTTCCAGGAGAATGATGTGTCTTAATCCTGATATATCTTGTGCTAGATGTTGTGCGACGTGTACTCCAAATGCTCTTCAGTAGTCTAAACCAAAAATCAGGCAGTGCATTCTCTTCAACTTAGGTTGCAATCTAATTAGGGCAGGGGCAGATTTTTCTAGGGCTCATAGGTGCTAACAGAAAATCAATTAATAAATGCAGTCATAATTATGATTATTAAGTCCATCATGCAAATGAAGTCAAAACTGAGTATTTGGGGGGGGTCTGAATATAATAGGTATCTTGCTACTTTTTAATGCTCTAGCAAGTATATTATCATGAAATGATAAATGGTAATTTATTATTTGTACTGCTGTATGTCACCCATTAATCAATAGTTGTTTCCATCCTCCAATATATGAATAAGGATCTGAACAGTAGGTCAATAAAATCCTGTTCATAAATTAAAATAACCCATTGAAAGAGAGTATTATTTTGCATGCTTGTGTGCATGCTTGTATAGGCATGAAAGTAGCCCCATTCTAAATGGGACAGTGACTATGCATCATGCAACAGCGTCACACTGCAGCTATGGTGTGGAACCAGCAGGCTCTGCTAGGGAAGCCATCAGCTTCGTGCTTTACTCTGCAGATCCACAGAAACCCTCCATCTGTGTATATGTGTGGATATGTGCATACACACTCCCACCAAATCAGACATCCGACATTGCATGCATACTTTGTATGAGAAAAAGTAAGAGCTTGCCCTGGCTCCTCCTTCGTTTCCACAGGTAGTCACATAGGAATATATTTGTGCAAACTGTAGTGTCTTTCTTTCCGTATTTAAACTTGGAATATTTTGATAGCACATCCTAGAGTATACAAGAGATTGACGTAATACCCCTATTTCTAGCAATGAATCAATTCTTCAGTGTGATATGGGTAGCTATTAATTATGAAGTGCACCCATTTTACAAAATCTGTTTCGGACTTCATCTGGAATACTAATTAGTTATACAGAAGACATTATAGGCTTTATTTCTCTCCAACCTAAATACAGCTAGCCACTGTTATCCACTGTGATCATACTCCATTTATACTGTTTAATACTTATCTCTTCTGGAATTGTATTGTACACCCCTAAGGCTGATCAGCAGATCCGTAACCAGGGCTCCTGAGAGCACTGAAGGTCAGTGCCTGGTTGATACCTGAGCTTGAAACTGGGGCTAAGGAAGATGGACTTCAGAGTCAGGAACACATATGAGACAGATGATAAGACCCATGCCCTGCCAGAGAGACAAAAGAAAGCGTCATCATGCTCACCAGGCCAAACCCAGGGTTCAAGCCTAGATTAAATATACCACTTAAAAATATCGTGTGCAGATAATTTAATTATGCTACCTTCCAGGTACATTCAGTGTAATAATTGTCTGATTGATATAATATGTTCCTCATTTGAAATCTCAAGGCTGCTTATATTTCACAGTGATTTATCCGATAGCCATTAACAGCTGATATTTTAAGAAGACACTTGCTATTTGTTCTTCAATTTGCTATTTTCAAAGATATCATTCTCTGTTCAAAACGGGAGGGAAAATTTCAGCTTTTAGTGGTCAGCAAGAGATTTCCTAGTTATCATAATGGGATTTGATCACTGCCTAGGTGAGCAGGGTGTCCTTTGTCCGTTAACAGAAAAAAAAGTGTAATGTTTCCAACAGATTCACACCCACAGTAGATGAATGAAATAAACAAAGATTGTAATTGCTTCCATTGCTTCAGTTTGTATTTTGTACAAACCATCCATTCATATAAAAACACATTTTCATTCAGATAAAATACAGAATTGATATGTCTCATTTACCCATTTGTAACTTCTTAAGTGAAAGCTGAAGATAAAATGGAAATAAAAATATTCTACTTGCTGAGACCTGGCTGCTATAGTTCTTCAGGAAAATTGATATTTAAGATGAGAAAGACAGAAGTCAGCTATTAACAAGGTTAAGGAATTCCAGTCAGAAGCAACAGGGTCTGTCTAGTTAACAAGGAGTAGGAATACGACTTAGGATGCTTTTACGTAACACATATGACATGTCATAGATTAGAGTAAGTGTTAGCTTGTCTGCACTACATGATGTGACCACACACAAAAGGTCATTGTGGTGTTTTCTCTTTGTCACTCTCTCAAGAGTAAATAGGTTTCATGTGACGTGCAGAGAACTCCATAACCTTAACGTTATATGTGAAGCACAGGTTTCCACATAATTTCTGTGCATTGGTGAATAAAATTCATTGAATTACATCTCATCCTACGAAAGGGAAAGCACAGTTTTGTACAGAGATACCAAACAAATCAATACTCTAATTTATATGGAAGATGTTTTAGAGGTGTCATCCTTGAACACCTCCCCTTTGTTACACATTACTGAGAAATTTCTGACATACTGTGATTTGTCCTAAACAATTTTTCCAGCAGTTTTCATGGAAGAACTCTTTGGGTATGTAATTCTTTTCCCCATCTCGGTTTCCATTTTCTTATCTATTCTCTGCTTTCCAGCTTAACTTTTGCAGAGGTTGCATTTTACTAGTTCTGGGATCTGAATGTCTTTCTGTTCATTTATACATCTGGAATACATACAATTGCTCCCTCAGAGATCTACAGACAGGTTCTCAGATCATTTGTCCCTTGACTAGTTGTTAAGACTATCTAAATTCCAGTATGTTCTTATTTTAGGTTTTCAGCTAAGTCTATGTCATAAGGTTATAAAGAATCACTGAATGAGCTAAAATTCAATGTCCCAGTTCTTCACTTCATAGGATCTGCAAGCAGTTAAATTTTGAAGACTTGTTTCATTGGGTGCCTATCAAGAAGGCATTTAAATTCCATAATGAGACTATCAAAATCTTTGTGAAAACAGAGACCTATTAGTTCTTTCCCCTTCTTCCAGTGAGGTATTAGGTCAAAATTAAGCACCTCTGGCTAAGACTGACATTCCCTTCTCTGCTTCGTTTCAGATGCTTTTACCTTCTAAGGACATATCTGGCAGCCATTTCACAACCTATGGGCATGAATGTGAAATATTCATTGATCAATTTTCAGTCCAAATAGGACAGGTTATCAGAAGCTTGTGAAGCTTATCAGAAGCTTACATTATGCCCTAAACATTAAAAGCCTTTCAGGGAATGATCTTTCAAACACTTAATTGTGTGATCAAGTTTAATGGAGTTACTCACGTGCTTGAAATTCAGTATCTACTTCAGTATCATGCTGAACTAGATCCTAACTCTTCTTTATTACCAACAATTACTGAAGTTCCATTTTTTTCTTTTAATTTTACTTGGCCTGTCAGACAAACTTATCCATAAACCCCATCTGTTATTGTCATTCATATATACAATAATCCTCAGCTGACATCACCGGAGCCTGAAGTAGATAATAAATAAAGAAGCTTATAACTTCCAAGGATAAAACAAGACAGTTAGCTACACCAATGATTGTGGTTTTGAAACATTTTAAGTGTTTTTAGAATATAGCAAATGTAAAGAGAGTAAAAAAATAACAGCAAATGAACACTGCCTTAGAGTTACCTCTCAAGCTATCAGATAAATGTCTGACATCATGAAACATGCAATAACCCTGCAAAAGAGTTCTGTGATTAAGATACAATGTCTGATGACAACATTCTCTATATTTGAGCAAATCTCATACGGAACATTAATTTGTACAAAGCCATGACCCTGCAAATCTGTGTAAGTAATCAATTTCTATTAAATTTCTGGGTGTTTATGAGGATGGAAGGCACCTGAATTTTGAAGGAGGCACTCAGTGTCTTTCAGACCGTCTCATAATAGCCCATCATAGAAAATCACATTTCTGAAAAATCAATGGGACTTTAAATTCCTCTCCGTATTTTGCAAAAAGTCAGGGATGACATTTAACGATAGCTTTTGTCAGATTCAAGCCATTTTACCTTTATACCCTCCCACTTTGTACTTCATCTCTCCAGGCTTTTCTAAAATTTAATAGACTGATACCTTCCAAAACATATAAATTCATACCTGCCAAAAATTCATGGAGTCACATTGCTGCCTCTTTTCACACTCCATCTGCTGCATTTGTTACTTCTGACCACACTTCTTGCCATGCCACCTCCCACTTGAGCCCATTTGCCTGTAAATTGGAAAATGTTTATAACTGGGCTCACCTCAGAAATTAGGAGTGATTCTTGCCTGCTTTCCTGTTCTACCTCTGCCTACGTTTCTGCCATTAGATGAGAGGTGCATTGTCATCAGCATACTTTCTTCTCCAGTATAGAGTAAGATCTTAATCATGTTGTTACACTAGATCTTCTGCTGAGTTAAGTGATGGCTCATCAATAAACACACAGAGACTCAAAAACAGGAAACCAGCCAGATTCCCAGGCAGCTGAGGATAGCACTCATACCTAACTCATTCCTCCTCTTAACTGAAGTATTCCCGGATCCGCAAGCAAAGAATCTGATTCCTGATTCCACAATGCACCGTTCAAATTGATCCAAGTTTTGCAGTGAGGGTAGTTTTTCCACTATTTTTAATATTACTCTATTAAAGTGATACCAGTAAAACCACACAATATTCAGTGTAGTATATTCAAATAGTTACCATGGCAATACTCATTAGATGTTCTATGCCAAAACAAAATGCTTTAGGTTACTTTGAAAATGAGAAAAAAGCTTGAAATTGTTCAGTTTTGTCCTAATTCTGTCACTGAAAGTATGACAAAAAATAGGCAGAGCTTTGATTTTTTTTTTTTTTCAGTCAACTTTTTATAGCAGTGTTTTCCCAAAACAAGATGCTTTGTTTATGCCTCACATCGAAAAGAGATGGAAGGGAATGAGGATATATCATTAGGGACACGGAAGTAGAAGTCAAAATAGCATTAAAAAGAGGGCAGAAGAAGAAGAAAGAGCACAGCGGTAATTTAGAGAAAAGAAGTATTTTATTTCACGGTGACGTATAGAAAACAGAATATCCTCTGTAAAGGCAAGATATCCTTTGACTTACGTTTATGAAAGAGGAATTCAAATGGAAACAGGCTCAAGGAAGCACCATCACAAGGATTATGAGAATGAAGGAATTTTAAGAACACTTAACATATCTTATGAAACTGGTTAAAACACTTTCACCTGCTTAGCCTAGCAAAGCAACTATTGAAAAGGGATATGATAAGCCTTTATAAATACATTAAGAGGGATATCTGAGCGGGAGGAGAATTATCTGAATTAAAGGATAATAAATAGTACAGAGACAAAAACAACTGTCCATAAATTGACCAGGAATATGATTGCACAGAAAACTAGAAGATTTCTTGTCATGTGCAGGGCTGATTACTTTGACCTTTTCCGATGGGAAAATTAGTATGTTTAAAGCTGAGTGCAGAAGGGCAGAGATCCCCCACCTCATTAACAGCTGCACTGAACCTGTGTTTTCCTCTGACACAGGATGCTGGTTTAGCAGCCACGCAGCCTCACAAGCACCCTTCATCCTTTGCATCATTTTGATGGGAGGTGAGTCTGTTTCTGTCCATCACAGATCTGCGAGGTTTTGAAAGGTGTCGCCTGACGGGTGGGAGCTCTAGCAGGGAGTCAAACCAGCTTTAGGAAAGGCCTGTTTAAGGAAATCTATGGAGGCCCTGCTAAGCTGCATGTGTTTTTCTAATAATATCTGTAGCGTGAAGGTGCTTGGTTAATGATTGCCACCGGCATTGTTCTGTGAGACAGCAAAAATCCCAGGTGATCCTAAATCTGACCTTATCAGACTAAACTCTTGTGTGATTCTGAATCTGATCTCCCACAGCATCAGAGGTCAGAGCAAATGCTGGCTGATGGTGGGGATATTTCCTAGTTGGGGGGAGTCAGATGGATCCTTCCCAAGCCTAGGGAAAACTCAAGGCTTCCCAGCTGTGCCTGAATGAGCAGGGCCAGGAGCTTTTCTTTCACCGGTCAAAAAAACAGCTCAGGACACTTCTTCCATCATGAACAGGAAGCATCACCCCCTATAGGAATACCTTCAGCTGTTCCCATACATTGCCTGGAGACGCATAGTTGGCATGGGCCAAAGCCAGGACAGGGATAGTGTGAGCAGTCAGAGAATATGTGTGACCAAGCACGCGCCCTTGAGCCACACAGCTGCCACCTACAGGCTTAGATTGAGAGGACAGGATTTTCCCTGCGCCTTGCAACCCACTGCAGCTCTACAGCAACCCTGTCCTGTTTGTCCCCATAATGGAAAGCAGTGCACAATTCTAATGATAATGCACTCAGGTGAATAAAATCCAGCTGACACCACTTAGTTATATTGTTTCTGAAGTGCCAGCAAGACTAAAGAACTAGTAAAAATTATTTGTAACACTAGCAGGCATGTTTACGAACGCAGAGGGGGAACAGATTTGCTGAGTATGGAGGCGCTGTCGTATTTTAGAGCACAGCTTCTCGTGTAGTGTCCATATCTGCTAAATTTAGCACTGACAACATTGTCCATCATCAGTTTAGCAAGTACTGTATGAGTGAGACCAGCACAGGCAATTTTTCTACAAGAGGCAATATTTAATGCAGTGTTGGGTGAATAATACTTTTTGTAAGCTATTCTCAGAACAGGACAATGTTTCTTATTTACAAATAACACTGCCGGTCACTGCTTTAATCTACACCTTTCATTCATTATGGATAGGCTGGAGCATATGGCCATAGATCTCTCAGTCTGGGGATCCATTAATCTGTGGTGAGCTGAGAGGTGATTTATCTATGGGATAGAGGAGTCTCCTGGGCTCCCGGAGAGTGACACTACCACTGACTTCCTCACAGTTACTCACCCACAGTTATTCCCCCACAGCTGCCCACAGCCAAGCCCGCACCTCTCCAGCCAACAGTGTAACCTCCAGCCACAAGGCTGTAACGCTCAATTCCAGTCTGGCTGAAATTGGTTGTGTGGCAGAGAAATAAATCCCAGGCTCCATCTCAAACCTCAGCAGCAGCAGCCTGCACAGACAGGACACACATGCAGAAGCTCATGCCACAGGTGTTTTGTACCATAAGATGCCAGACTGCTGTTCCCTGGGCTGCTGCTACTGTTGAGGTGCAGGACAAATGTCCCTTGGTGTCGTACTCCCTCAGTGTCCCCAGGCTGCCATGGCCCCACGGCAGTGGCACAGCTCCAGAGCAGCTGGTTCCACCAGCACTGCCCTCAGGGCTTCCTGAAGATCGGTAGGGCCCAAACCAATTCTCTCTTTTTTCATTTAATGCGTGAAAGCCAAGCAGCCACCTTCTCAGCCCCCCTAAAATTCCTACCACGGTTCTTGATGGAGAAAATTCTGTGCATGGGTTGGTCTAGATATACATAACCAAGCAGGATGGACAGGATTTTCTTGCCCAAAAGTACATAGACAATGAATTTTTTTGGCAATTTGTGGCTATGTCAATTAACCTTCCTGTCATCTGCGGCTGGAGTTGAATGAACTGCCATCCCAATCTCCAAGCCCTGGGTTATAGCCAGTCGTGCCAGAAGCTTCTTTTATTTAAAACAGGGACTAAGCGTTGTCCCATAATGCAGCAGTTAGTTGTTTGGCTGAGTGTCAGAATCAGCCGTTTATATAACAGCTTAATTTGCAGCCACCTCCTGATTTTACTTTAGTTGTCCTGCAGCGCCTGAACTGTAATGAAAATAACAGTGGATAGCTGTCATGGAAAGGTTTGCAACACACTACAGATTTAATCAACGGAAGGAAATTTTTCATTTGCCATTAAGATAAATATGCCTTCAGCTCTGATTGTATGCAACTGTTTACCTGCAGCTCATAAAAACTACCTCCAGCCTGAGAATTAAAGATTGCACTGCATCGTTACAGATCCAATTTTTCCTGAGGCTTAAGGCCAGAGTTCATGTTGACTGTCCCACGAGCTCTGACTGTTCCGCACTGCCTGAAAATCAGATCCTTCGGTTACAGCAAACCAGGGCATACAATTTAAGTAAACTCCAGTAGGGAAATCAGGTGGCTGTGCACTTCTGCTCTCTTGTGGTCTAAAACAGTGTGTCCTAGGAGAGGGCTGTGAAGCCACCAAAGTCAGGTTCATATGGAGAAGGCTCTTTGCAAGGGTCTGATGGGTAGTAGACCTCTTTAGCAAAGGGTGCCATATATGGGGCTGTATTAGGCTGTCAAACAGACACTAAAAACCCTTTCTTCTGGGGACAGGAGGCAGGAGGAACACAGAGTGAGGCACAGGAGGGGAGGCCAGTGCTGGGGGGGCAGGCCCTCTCCAGTGCTCCCTCCCATAACAGCAGGCAGAGAGCAGAGCACCCTGCGGTCTGGAGGAGCAGGAAAGGGGGTGGGCAACCCATCATCCCAAACAAGCAGCAGCAGCAAACTGATCTTCTTAGGAGGTTTTCCAACAGCAGACTCTGCAAAACTGCCTCCAACACTGCTCTGCCTTGGGCCCTAGACAGGGCAGACACTGAAGCACAGCCTGATTCATAACCTCCCCTGTGCATATATTTGTGTAACTGCTGCAATGAATTCAATATCCAGTTTTTTGCAGGAAACAGATGTGATTGCTGTGTATAAATTAATACACACAATTGACTACTGAATTGCTTTGAGCCATGGAGGATACATTTAGTGGTACAGCCTGGAAGGAGGTAGACAGCAGGAGAGTGAATTATCTTTTTGTACCCTATGTTCTCAGAAAGATAAGTGAGATAAGGGAGGTGAAACAGGGCATGTGAAGCTCCTGAGTGGAGTTATAATGGGAACTAAAGAGCTTAGATAAATCTGTAGCAAAGAGGTAACGCTGTAATGGACTGTTGTATTTTAGGTTGTGTTCTGCCTTTAAACGGGACCATTTATTTAAGGAAGGACTATAAGATATTAGGACTAAATATAAATGAAAGGAAAAACAGGGAATTTGTTACTAAGAGGAATAAGATATAACCAAGTGGACTTTACTTCTACACATTCAGCCAGCTACAGCCTCCAGATAACCACAGAAAGGCTGCAGAACAAGCATTTGCAAAATGAAAAAGACAGTCACCGTAGCCCCAGAGGAGAAAAACTGTATTTGTGAAATGGACTTCAGCTTTAAATTTACATTTAATGAGTTTGTAAGCACCTGAGACTATTGGGCAGGAGACTGCAGGACAATGCAAAATATGGAAGCAAGGAGACGCAGGCAGTTAAAATTCCCCAAGTGGCAAAACAAGACCAGGAAACTCATTAATCTGTGGATTGCAGATTTTCTTTTTAAAGAGATTTCTTTTCAATTTATATTGTGTGCTACTGTAAGTTTCTGAATCCTCATCCATTCACCTTCCAGTTTGTCTGTTTCTTAACTCATGGCTAACTCAGGGGAGAAAACAAAATACGTTGACTACCCAGACACATAGCAGCTTGTGCTCACTACATGTCAGCAACAAGCAACTAGAGCAAAAGAGAGCATGTCTGGAAATCTAGGTTTCTGCCTTGCTTTGGACCACTCACAGAGGAGCCAGCATTACTCCCTGAAGCTTGTTGCTACGTGAGCCTCCACCCACCTACTCCAAAAGCAGAGGGGAAGCAGGAATGGAACTATGGCTCCTTGTGTCTCTATCTTACAGCACCAGCCACAGGTCCTCTGCAGTTGGTGCCCACGAGTCTTGCCTTGCTTGGTCCGTGCCTGAGGTTACGACCTAAACACAAGACATATGTTAGATTATCCAGGTCTTGTTAAGTACTTTAGGTTGTAATCAGAATCTTAAATAAGAAGATAGAAAACTAGCAAAGATGATGTATCTGCTGCATTAAAAGCCACATAAACTTAGACCTAGATTCATCCTAGCTAAATATCAGCATTAACTGAGGATCTTCCCCAGTCCATAGGCTGGGAAGAGCGAGGCATCTCCAAGAACCATCAGCCACCTGAGCGCTGATACTTCGGTGTCTGTGCAGACACCTGTGGAAACTGAGCCATCACAGGTCAGAACTAGTTTCTGCTGACACTTACATTCAATGAATGCTGAGCACTGCTAAATGTAAAGTCTTCACTTTCTCACCTTCTTTCTTCACTAAAAAATAATAGTTTAAAAGCAGAGGTCCAAAAGATTCATTAGTAACAAGAGCTAAGGATTTCTGAGCACACAATAGCAGAACTATCTCAGTGAGGTCTCAGTGGCTGGCTGCATGCTTCAGACCATGTTCCTGGTGATGACTTTGGGATTGCAGGAGCAGAAGCAGAAACTCTCAAAAGAAGGAGAAAGACAGTATTTGCCTTGGAAAGTAATAAAATCATTTTGATGAGCCAAGCAGCAAGTTAACCCTGTCAAACCCACGTATCCATCATGTTAGCACACACATCATAAGGGAGACTGGTCCAAAGGTGCTACTGTTTAAAGAAAAAGAGAATGGCGACATACGTAAGTGAAGTGGGTTTATTCCATTTTAAACACATAAAAATGTAAAAATATTTTAAGGGTAAGCCTGAAAGAAGAAGAAACTCCTGGGTTTCAACAACAGACCCATTCTTGAACAGATGCATTAAAATAATAAAAAGCCTCCATTGCATCAAAAGTACACAAAAGTTCTTGATTTTTGTATAGTAACTGACTGGACTCCCTCCTGTCTCCAAAAAGCAACTGTCAGCATTAAAAAAAAACCTTAAGAGAAACCCAACAACTTATTCCCCAAAGAGGCCCCATCCCTGGAAACATTCAAGACCAGGCTGGACAGGGCTCTGAGTAACCTGGTCTAGTTAGCGGTATCCCTGCTCGCTGTGGGGAGGTTGGACTAGATGACCTCTAGGGGTCCCTTCCGACCCAAAACTTTCTATGATTCTATGATTCTATAGATTACTCACACTTCATGGATTTGCCAAAAAGGAGTCTGGGCATTTTCAATTAGCAAATATGATAAGGCTCATTCTAAACAAGAAAGAACACATCTCATTATTGAATCCATTACACGGATGAGCATGGTTTGCAGAAAATGCTAATCTGACTAATGCTTTGTTGTGTATCAATATCTCTGCCATATGGTGAGGGTTGAAGATGAATTGTTGTTCCTGTTTTGTTAACAAAAGAGACGTGGTTGAACTATGACAAGACTTCAGCAGCACAGTGAAAATAGTACACAATGTAAAGTCATCTGTCTGTGTTGACTGCAGTGATAATTTCCTTAATCTCAAAAGAACATAGCTGGTATCACACTTAGAGCAGAAAGAACAATTATGCCCAGAGGTACAAACTTATGCTGAAATGATTTAACCAAACATCTTTAAAGATTATGCTGAAATTTCAAAGAATTCTATAAAAGCAGATGCCAGCGTATTTGCCATGATGATACCTGCACGAATATAGCACATCACTTAAACTCAATCATTGATATGCACTTTGATGTTTCATAACTGCCTCTGTACTCAAAAACCAAGCTTGTTTTAACATAAATCCTGACTTGCTGACTTTGATACCCATATGTTTAAATAAAAGAGACTGACAATCACCAAAAAATGTTTAAAATATTTTATGAAATTACAGGGGTATAATGAGAGTACTCAGAGATGTTAACTTTAGATTCAGTAGACTGCTTCATTCCATCAATTTCAGAAAGAACCTTATGAGACTAAATAAAGGTGGGAGGGAAGGGAGTGTTACCCATTTGCCCAGTAGTTCCCTGTTACAAACATAGATACCTATAGAGAAGGTAGACTTAGAATTCTCATTCAATTTTCAAAGTCTGGGGAAAAAAAGACTTTTAAAAAGATTGGGGTGAGGGAGGTAAAATCAGCCATGGAAAACCTAAGGAATGCCAGAACTAAAATTATTTCGGCCACAATACTTTCTCCCCTTTACATCTGCATACTATGACAGATTTTTTTAATTACATAGTCACCAACCACATTGCTTTAGGATCTCTGCCTCTCCCGTTGCACAGGTAGTACTATTTCCAAGGAGAGAATCATAGGAAAAAGAATGTAGTTCTTCTGTATTTAAGATGTACTCATCTGCTGTCTATGAATAACATGGGAAAACAGACCATCTTTACCTCTCTTCTCATCTGTCCTTAGCTGGAAAACATCTCGTAATTCAATTGAGCACTTTTAATGCAGAACAAACATGGCATATTCAAGCCACAAAATTCAGGAATTTTTTACCTATCTTATGTACAGAGTGGATCAAAATATCATGAGGTTACACCGTGGCATGAGGTCACCAGCAGAGATCAGACACCCTGATAGCTCTTTGACATGAGTAGCAGTTTCACAGCATCACTTAGCTTGCTTATTTTGGGAAGGAAGAAGTGAAGTCCTGGAAAAAGGACTTGTCCTGCACAAAGGAAAAGATGCCGTTGCTGCTGGGGTAAGCACTGAGAAACAGCAGAGGCATAGGGAACCTTATGAGATGGATTTCTGTTACCACCAATGCAGATGTTTGAATATAGAGATTTACAGGCTCCATTTTATTTTATAAAAATACAAAATATTCCTGTTTTTACAGAAAACATGATGAAAAAATTGTGTAGGAAGTATTTTTTATATAACTCGTTCTGCTCTATAACTAAGCACAGTTTTTCTGACAGGTTGTTCACTGATAGGTATGACATGTTATATTTTTATATGGCGGCCTTCTTATATCTCGAAACACTTCAAGGGAAGGCTGTTCACTTCAGAGATTTGCCCATTTTGAGCTGACAGAGAAAGAAAAAAAAAAGGACTGTCCAGCCCACATCTTTGCTATTTAAACTGTTTTTAAGAAATCTTTTTAACTGCTAAAAATATGCTGAATGAAGGTGGACAAAATAGTAGGCCAGATTAACTTTGCCTTTGTATTTCATAGAACAGGTATTTTGCTGGAAATCACTCACTACACTCTCATTGGCCGAAATATGTCCAAAAGTGGTTTCTCAAAACTGTTTCTTAATTGCTGTATTAGAGCAATCGCGTGCAATTGTCTAAAGTGAAAGTGTCATCTATTATGGGTAAAACACATCACAAGCTTCAGAATACACTTGGAGGTACCCGAAGAATTATTTCCTTCCTACAGCTAGGACACGGGGTGAATTCTGATTGAGCACCGTATACCTGCCAAGCAGGCAGCTTTGTTCAATATCTAAACTTATTTTAATTATTCATGTCTTTTAAATCAGTAGAGACTCTAACAAGAAGTAGCACATGAAAACTGCAAAGGCTAAATAATAACTTCTGCACTCCTTAAATACTTGGTTGGGCAAAGAAGACCTATAACAGCTGCCTCCTGAGGGGAAAACTGCCCAACACCTTACATTTTCAATGAGCTGTCCTGTCTTCTTTTTAACAAAGATGGAACATTTTGCTCCAAAACCAATCAATAAAAGACAGCCTCGAGGAGGTACTATGTCTGCCCTCTGTCTAACATTTCACAGAACATTAAGACTCTCAGTGAGAATCTTTTACACAAGACACACGACACGATACAAGACACGACGACACGACACAAGACACGACTTTTACACAAGTTCACACGACAGAAGTACAGCAGTAGAAAACTATGTGGGAATTAGTTGTTCTTGTCTGTAAAGTAATCTCTTCCCATGGTGATTCGCAGAAATATGAATGAGTCTGAGATAAGAGTGGAGGGAACAGGCTAAAAACAGATTCGCCTCCGTGCTTTACTCTAGTTGAGCTTTGGCCTTCCTTTCAGCTGAGGCATTTTTGTGTACACATCCTTGTTAGAAAGACTATACAAACCCTGCCATGTGAGGTGGAATCACAGCAAAATAAAGTCATATTTCTGCAAGGGGAATAAATCCTGTACCAGACACTGACTCAGCTGGTTCCTGATATTTTCAATTTAATGATGCACCTTTCACATCTATTTGACAGAGGTGAATTGTTAGAAGACAAGTAGATATATTAGAAAATGAAGAGCTAAAACCAGAACCAATTCACCCCTGATAGCCTTCAAAGGCTCTAAACATGATGTCTATAGGAGAAGTTTGGTTTGGTATCATCTATCATGTACTCTTCACCAGTGTAATTTTCCATGTGCATCAGCTGTTCTATTAATTATTTACTCTCGGACATATAAATCCTTCTTAGCACTGCAGTAATAGTACTTCTGACATGAGTTAGAATTGAATTATACAGTTTATAAAACTCTAGCTGATGTTTCAAAACATGTGTTGCGCATCTGGTAAAATAACACACTTCAACACACACAGTTTAGTAGAATGTATGTATACAGAAATAATAAATCTGTCAGTGAAGGTGATAGATCCAATTCTCTCAATGGGTACATACAAACTCTGTTTGCTTTATGGACACTCTCCAAATCAAGAAATGCTGACATCATTATAACTGAATCTTATAGCACCGCGTGGATATATTGCTTTACCAAAGTGGGCATTTCACTGCATAAACGATGACCTAGCTGACTCAAAGGCTGCTATGTTAAAAATATTAATTTTGAAACTTCACTTCGATTAATAAATTACTGGACTGATTAATTTTAAATCACATACAATATTTTTTAAAAGTTAAATACCTTCTTTACCACCACTACTGTCATAAATTCAGTCACAAGCTCAGAATTTAGTGAAGAAACCCAAACATTTCCAAATAAACCATAATTCTCAATCACTAAATATCAGAAATAAATATAACAAAATTTTCTGATAGCTAGCGACTGATGCTTATGGGTTCCTCCAATAGTCATTTTTCATGCTTAAGAAAGAGAAAATCAGAGATAGATACAATACGGCTTTGGAATTGTATATTTGTCAGTGACTACAAACTCCTGGAACCACTGGTAGCAATCATCAGCTGTTGTTACAGATGCCCTGACAGCATTCATAAGGACCTCTACCAGCCATTCTGCAAGGAATAGGAGTGAGAATGACACTATCAAAACATTATTTGCAAACTTCTGCATAAACTCCAGAGGCTGCATTGTTGCTCTCAAACAAACATTAGCACACATGAGACTGAGCAAATGTTTCCAGAAATAATGGGATGAATTTTTCCCAGCAAATGTTTGCAAAAACTAATAAAACTTATTTGCGCACACCAAAGAATACTCACTCTTCTTTACTTATCACTTGCTCTTAGTAATCAAGGCTGTTCCATTTGCTCCTTAAAAAGTTTCAGGTGTTCAAATGAGAAACACAAACAGCACTGCATGACTTCAGTGCCCAGTCACAATAGGAATAGTAACACGGTGGCTACCAAGGGGAGCATTTTAGATGCGATCCATGGGAGGAAAGGTTTTTATCCAACACATCCAGATCATCAGCAAGAATGATGGCCAACTTCATCCTTACTTGGGGGGGCAGAGGGGTACATAGGCTGTACAGCCACGTAACCATGGTCATGTGGATTGATGCAGAAGAAAGTGCTATGCCACCTAATGCAAAGGCCTCTCCAGCTTCTCCCACCTTATATCTGTTCCTGATAGCAGATTTGTCTGCAAAACGGTGGAAAATTACCACAGATGCAGAAAAATCTTAAGGTGGTTATCTTCCATTGGACGCCAATGACAGCCTGAGGCCTTACACTCTTTTGTGTCTTTCAAAATGTTATTAGAAACACTTTCATTGAAGTATTATATCCATGCAAGGAGAGTAAAGTCAATTCTGCTTTTTGTGGTTAACAATTCATGCCCTGATTTCAGTCCCCTACATGTTACTTTAATAGTCCTTTTGCCATTTAGTTGCTCTTGAATAGCTCTTCAGAATTAAAGATTTATTCCCCTAAACACTATATGACTTTGGGCACACAAAAGAATAAATCTGGGATTAAAGTTTACATTTGATTTAGTACTTCCAGGCTCCTGAACATTTCAACCTAGTTGTAAGAGCATTTCTATGGCCAAATCAGCTTTTTATTTGTACAATTCATCTATCCTTTTGGCTTGCAAGTGAAGAACTGTAGATTACATAGGATTTGCAAAATATAATTTAATTATGCAAAATATAATCAAGAAATTATGTTTTCTTATATCTTGAAGTAATTCCCAAAAATCTCATTAAAATATTTTTAATTAGTGCTGGCAAAATTGCTCAAGCATCAAAGGAGATCATATTCTTCACCTCTAGTAGAAATGATAAAATTGTGTTGCAATTTATATGCACTACCACTTCTAGGGAAAATGTGGCTGTCTGGCACTGTCTAAAGAAAATGTTCCAAAATATTCAAAGAAAAAGTGTGCATTGAGTTGTACTGACACCGTACTGTACATGGCAGGATTAAAGAAATCATGCTTATTCCAGCAAAAACAGAACTCTCAGATGTCAAACGCCATGCCGGTCAGCTATGTTTTCTAGAGGGTACAGTGGTTTACAATCAATTGGGTGAGGCAAAGTGCTGCATTCTGTCTGATGGTGTGTTCTTGTCTATTCATTACACAATGATATTTGAAAGATGTATCTGATCACTGCCAGAAATGGAGGGAATGACTTGCTAAATCTCATCCATCCTGACAACAGTCAGAAACACGTGAGGGGAGAAACTGGGTGGACACAAAATCTTTTTATCTCTCTGTGGCAGCAAAACATGTACGGGTGTACCCATTCTTGGAAACAGTGGCATGCCCTAGTGACACGCACACACAAAAGGGTTTGAGCCTTTGCACTGCAATAGTCTTGTCCACACAGCCTCCCATCAGATGCACCACAGAGTAAACAGGTTACTCACGTTTTGCACTTCGCTGCACAACCTTCTGCCAGCTGTATGCTCCGTGCCTGCCACAGCACACTCCATGGAAATGGTTGCAGCTGCCACAGCCTCCAGCCACTTCTCTGAATGTCCTTCCAAATCACGCTACAGCCTTCTGCTTTCATGGCTGACAGCAAGTCAGGTGAAGCCCATCACCTGGGCCAGCATCTCAGGAACATCCTCTCACTCTGCCAGGAGAAATAGTGTAATTGTGCAGTGGCAGGTGGAGGGCTGGAGAGGTTGCACTGCCGGAAGACAAGAAGGAACAGGCAGAGAGGGAAATATGGGAAGGAGAATCAGAAATGGAGTTAGGGTATAATACAGTCAAGGCAAAAATGGGTCCACAGAGAGTCAAACACCATGTCCCTGGGGTTTGAAGATGAGGGTGAAGGGCCACAGAGGTTCCCCAGAATTGAGGAAGAGGATGGTATAAAGACAAGGAGTCTCCAAAGGAGGGAAACAAGGGGGGAGAGCAGTTGGAAAGGCATAGGAGAAAAATATGATGAAGCTGCCTTTGGTAGCTTCAGTGAGTTCAGTCAAAAGAAGTTATGAACTGTGCAGCTCACTGGTATTTAATATAAATTACTCTTAGGCCAAAATCACTAACAACTGCCGAGAGTCAGTGAGGAGGAACCAAAGTTTCCCAATCCCAGTGCATCGCTCCTGGCCTGAGCTGCTCCACTCCCTTCCATGCAGCATAGCAGAAAAGCACCAGCCATGGCTCAGCAGCTCCCAGTCTCGGTGCACTGGTATTAACACCAGACCTGTCCTGCTGTTTGTCCTTCTCCTGCCTAATGGAAACCAATCTGAAAAGTGAGTTTACGAACTGCGTACCAAAAGATCTCTGGCTCCCATTTTAAAAGAACTATCTTCTTCAGAGGGAGCACTTCAGTACTGCCAGTCACGGAAAAGGGCATGGATGTGCTCTTGCTACAGCCAGAAATCAGGAATGCAGCAAACATTAAGTAGATGCAGACAGATAAACATGCAAACACACATTCACACCTGAAGTAAATACCCAGCAAACATTCATCCTAATCCTGTGGCAAATTATCTGACCCACATTGCCTTCTGCCTTCCCTCAGCCTAGAATTGAAGGGGTAAGTAAAAGTTTGGAGGCACTGAGCTAAAAAGAAAATAAGAGATCAAGGTCTGGTGGATTACGGCTCCCCTATAGTTCCTTCAGTAATCCAAAAACGAGAATTCCCTCTTCCTTTTGAATTTACTTTCCCTGCTGTGGTGGAGAGAAAACCTACCCATCCCTGAGCAACAAAACACTTTCTAGAAGCTTCATTTTCTTTCCTTTCTATGCTTTGTTAAGACCCTGAGCATCAGTTCTGCCTCCTTTAGCTCAGCAGGCTCAGTCTTGTATTGTGAGTACCTCAATTAGCTATTAGTACATCTCTCACGTCAGCTGCATCTTTCAGATTAATCTTTGAAATATCTCTGATGCATAAAGGAAGTTGGGGAGTTGAGACAGAGGATTGAGGGTTGTTTGAATAACGGAAATCTGGTGCTTTCAGAGTTAACAGACATTCAAACCACAAGACATTCACAATGAATTATATTGTTTCTTATTAGGCATGAGAACTGTCCTGCTGAGGGATCTGACAGTGACCGTCCGCTTAAGTGTATACTGGCATTCTTACTGACTGGCTGCTGCTATGGCTTTTGCTATTATAATTAATGCTAATAACGATAATAATAACATTATCTAGAGCTAGGTAGAGCTCTTGATTAGTAGATCTCAAAATACTTTCCAGGAACCATTAAGTCCTCAGTTTGCCTTTGGAACAAATGGGACTAACTAAAGAGCCATTTCCTTTACAGTGTGCATCACTGTGTGACACCATAAGGTTGACAATGGCCTATATCCATGTGTGTGACCATAATTATGTTGTCTGAAGCACTGCCATAAACTAGGAATTTCAAAATCTCAAATACTTGTAAATAAGTTCCCTGCCAGAAAAATCATGAGGGAGATCAGCATATGAATTCTTTGGAGACACAATTTAGTCAGTGAAATGTTTCAGTCAGTTTTTTCATGTTATTTTTTTTCTCCCAACTTGCAAATGGAAACTTTCCATGATTACCAAACTACTCTCTTATCATGTGTTTCTGTTTAAAATGTTCAGCATATAATTAGCCGATGTCTCGTCCAAAGCCAGTGGCAGCTATGAGTTTGGGCATCTATACACCAGTCCTGACAGCCATGCTAGTACAGAGCGTCAACCACAGCATCAACGACAGTTGCTTGCACAGGGGCCAGCCCAGCGCAGAAGACAGATATCTTGATTCCCCCTAATATGGTCTGCCAAGGAAAGTAATTAGCTGAAGTATAAGGCCACCTAAATGCAGGTACGTGACTTCGAAGCTAGTGGAAACTTTCTTTTTTCAATGTCAGTTAGGAAGTTAAGCTACTCAAACAGTTTTGAAAGTCTTACCTTTTGCTCCTTTTATTATGGATAAGAGCAGGGGATAAGAGGCCATGAGAATGAGTTAGAAGACTGTTATTTGTATATATGCACTGTAAAATTATCTGCTGGAAGCATGTTGCCAAGCAGAATAGTAAGTTAAGTATTGTATTAAAATTTGCAGGATTATGCCTAGTATCTTTATTTCTCTTTTACAGTCCAGTAAAAAATTGTCTTTATTATATTATGGTCATATATCATAAGCAGTAATTACATTTTTAATTAACGATTGCAAAGTTTATTATACATTACAAGATTCACAACAGACTAGTAAAGCTGAAGAACCACCCTGTTGTGTGACTCATGTATTTCATCCTATAAAAACACATACTGAACATAGGGGTTATAAAATTTACCCTGGCAATAATATTGTAAAAATTAATGCAAAGGCTGCTAGCTCAGTCACTGCAAATGAAAAAGTCTTTCACAGGGAGGGCGTAACAATAATCTTTCAGTTATGCAGGCAAGCTGGACGTGGATGAGGTTGAGGTCTATAGCCAAGCATTCAAAGTGTCTTTTGCTTCCAGAAATGAATAATGTTTACACCCTACTCATTACAGCATTATCTTCAGCCTTGGCTGTAACAGTGCCTTGGAACATCTGATCTGATGAAGTCTGATCCGTGAGTCCATGAAGCAGTACAAGTGCACAGGTGAGTCTTGTGCAGACTCATCACAAGGCCCAGCAGCGACTTAACCCTCTGCCCTCCCATCAGTGGCAAACATTACTAAAAATTGTTGACAAAAGTTGTGGGAGAATTACAAAGGCACATAAGTGTTCCCTTTGCATACATTTCATGGACACACCAAGAGAGCCAATGTACTTCTTTCTGCTTTATATTTTTTTAATTGCAAGACTGAGTGTTCCATAAACATGAACATTTGCCCCAAATCCCTATGACAAAATTGCCCCCTCAACACCTCCCTTGATTATGCAGAAGTGTCACATTAAATTGAACGGCAAAGAGTAAAAGTTTCATTGTAGGAAATAAATGTTGGAGAAGGTAGTAAATACATAATTTTTTCCTCGTGGACATGCTTGGGTTCTTGCTAACAATAGAGTTGCATACTGCATGTTATGTTTGGGGTCTTCTTAGACTAAACCAGCCAATTACTAGTAGTTCGTTCATTCTTTTAGCACTGTGGAAACCTTTAACTCTACTTGTGTGAATCACTCCCTTCTGTATGCTAAATACTGACAGCAGCTGCAGTTAGCAAATTTCATTGCTTCCCCATCGCTCCTGAAGTGTAGGAAAGCGCTGTGTACGTGCAGGCTGACAAATGTTTACAGGCCTCATTTTCTTTTATCAGCCAAGGCCAGTTAATCCCTGGAGAAGAGGAGGAGCAATTTTAGTGTGATTTTAGTTTGCTGTTCTCAGCCCCCAGTATGATTTTATTTAATTCTCCTCCATTTCTTCCCAAAGCAAATAACTTGTTGTCTGCTTCCTGTTCCCCCGTGACTCTGCTATTTCAGGCTGCTTGTCTGAATCTCCTTGAGGAACCCTCCTTCTCCCAAACAGACTTCAAAAGAGCAGTATCAAGGGGGCAGTGGCTGTCACTCTGTGTAAGTAAAGATTACTTTTTTACTCAGCATCCTCCTCCTTATGCATTTCCACACACTGAGGCTTTTTCAAAATCTCAGCTTCCTCTGTAGTCTGAACAAAAATTTCACCTTCTCTCTCTGTCCTGTGTTTGACTCCAGTTGCACAGATGCACAAGTTTGATGGGAGCACACAGCTGTGATGATTACTGAGGGATCGTCTGAGGAAGAAAGCAGTTGGAGATGATGTTCCTAGCACAAAGAGGCTGTTGTTGGCAGGGGTGTGAGACGAGGTCCTGAGGGACACGCTTCGGCTAGGAGTGCTTTGGGGAACAGGATGAGAGAAGTTAAGGTGGGATTTTAAGAAACAGAAAAAATAGAAAAAAGATTTAAAAAGAGGAGAATACAGTGGTGAAACTCACCATGGGGTAAGGAGAAGATGGTAAAGTACAATTCAGCTCCTGAAACATCAGCATTTAGTGCTATTTGAGATACTCCGTGGTACTTCAGAGATCTTCATGGAACTGGAAGCTAAAACACAGGACACAAGTGAGCTTTCCTGGGCTTGCAGGTGAAGAGTTCCAAGGACATTTCAAAGGGGAACAGTTCCCTGCGCATTTTTGATTTATCCCTGGTATATCCAGCAACACACAGAAATTAGGGAGAAAGCAGGACTGCACTGAAAGGAAAGCACAAAAAAATTAATCACAGAAAATGGTAAAAGTAAAGTAGAATAAGAAAGGAAAACTTGACAGGTCATATAAAAGGGAGAAAAGATGCTGAGAAGCAGAAAACTGAGAAGTAAGGGATCTCTGGGGTAACAGTAAACAAGCAGAAAACTGCACTGCTGCTTAAAAGTTTAAGCTGCTTACTCCACCAGCAAGATACTGCCAGACATTCAGTACACAAGTCAGGTTAAACTTCAAAAATACCCATGTCCCACAAGCCGCTGAGTTCAGCACAGCTATTCTTCTGCAATGTCAGACACTCATCAGTGGCTATATTGAATCAGTCTATAGAGGTTCAGATAATATATGATTATTTTTGTAAAGTTATTACTTTTATTATTTTCTAAATTAAAGCTAAAACTAAGGCCATTCACTAAATGAAAAACACTGGATGTTCCTGAGTCCCTGTAGCATGACCGCATGTTACAAAGGACCAAATATCTGGCCTCCTACACTATATACTTGAGAATGTCTCTACAGCGTCAAAAAAGTAGGAGAGTGTTGTGTCTCAAACATTTATTAAAAACTTGATCTAAATTAATATCTTTAAAGACCACTGCCTACACTATTTTTAGTTCATATTTCTTAACTTTTTTATTTGCCTCTCAATCTCAAGAGAATCTGCAAAAGGGAGATTATTTTTAAAAAGGGGAGTAAAAATAGAAAATTAAAGGAAAAAAGGAGAAAGTAAAGTGAACAGAGGAAATTTAAAGGCGGGGAAGGACAACAGGAAGGAAAACTGTCCATTGCAATAGGAATTTTTCTTGTAGAGAATACTTGCTATATGACTATGGTTGAACACTAATAAATATTTATCTTGTCAATAGAGGCCAAAGGACACAAGACACAAGGTATAAATATGTGGGGTGGGTGGTTTCCCTATTTATGCAGGAGGGAATAGTAGACTTTTGTTAGGAATAGCAGAATTTCTAATTTAGAATAAAATGAATTTTCATCTGCTCTCTTAGAGAAAATGTTGCATATTCCAGAACGCATCTTTATGTTGTAATATCCATTTCCATGTTTGTCTGACAGGAGATTTAAAGGGATGCAGGTGTAAGATTTGGGTTTAACATGGTAGAGTTTTTTTCTTCTGGAATGTTGTTTACATACAGAATTATATATTTTAAAGACTGCTTTATAAGGCCTAAAATATTCCAAATATCCTGAAAGTATAAAATATTATGTTTCTGAAATCATCCTTTCCTTCTGTAGCATTATTCCTCCACTCTCACTCCTGAAAGGATTTTGTATGTGTTTCACTTTCCTTCTTTCCTTTTAGGAAAGACAGGCCATCAAGGAGAGGTGGGGGAGTTGCTCTATATGTGAGGGAGCAACTGGAATGCATTGAGCTTGGCCTGGGGGCAAATGAGGAACTAGCTGAGAGCTTGTGGGTTAGAATTAAGGGACAGGCTCACACGGGTGACATTACGGTGGGTGTGTACTACAGGCCACCTGACCAGGAGGAGGAAATTGATGAGGCCTTCTACAGGCAGCTACTAGCAGCCTCACAATCACAGGCCCTGGTTCTCATGGGGGACTTCAACCACCCTGACATCAGCTGGGAAGACCATACAGCAAGGCAGGCGCAATCCAGGAGGTTCCTACAGAACACCGATGATAACTTTCTGATACAAGTGGTGGAGGAACCAACAAGGAAAGGCGCTCTGCTGGACCTTGTATTCACAGACAAGGAGGGACTGGTGGAGGATGTGAAGGTCGGAGGTAGACTCGGCTGCAGTGACCATGAAATGGTCGAGTTCAGATCCTGCGTGGGGGAAGCAGGGCGATAAGCAGGATCAAAACCTTGGACCTCAGGAGGGCTAACTTTGCCCTCTTCAAGGAGCTACTGGGAGGAATTCCGTGGGCCAGGGCTCTCGAAGGCAGGGGGGTCCAAGAATGCTGGTCGCTCTTTAAATGTCACTTCCTCCATGCTCAGGAGCAGTACATCCCCCTGAGAAAGAAATGGAGGAAAGGAGGTGCATGGTTAAACAAGGAGCTTCTAGCGGAGATCAGGCAGAAGAGAAAGGTCCATGGAATGTGGAAAGAGGGGCAGGCCACTTGGGAAGAGTACAGTAATGTGGTCAGAGCATGCAGCGATGCGACGAGGAAGGCCAAAGCCCACCTGGAATTGAAGCTGGCAAGGGATGTCAAAAACAA
Source organism: Opisthocomus hoazin (assembly GCF_030867145.1). NCBI lineage: Eukaryota > Metazoa > Chordata > Aves > Opisthocomiformes > Opisthocomidae > Opisthocomus > Opisthocomus hoazin. The sequence goes on along the minus strand of NC_134421.1, from coordinate 46,771,956 downwards.
CAAGAAGGGCTTCTTCAACTACATCAGCAGCAAAAGGAAGGCTAGGGACAATGTGGGGCCGCTGCTGAATGAGGCGGGTGTCCTGGTGACGGAGGATGCGGAGGAGGCAGAGCTACTGAATGCCTTCTTTGCTTCAGTCTTCAGTGCTAAGACTGGCCCTCAGGAATCCCAGGCCCCGGAGGTAAGAGAAGAAGCCTACAGAGAGGACGACTTTCCCTTGGTCAAGGAGGACTGTGTGAGGGATCGCTTAAGCGATGTGGACGTCCACAAATCCATGGGCCCCGATGGAATGCACCCACGAGTGCTGAGGGAGCTGGCGGATGTCATTGCTGAGCCACTCTCCATCATCTTTGAGAGGTCCTGGAGGACAGGAGAGGTGCCCGAGGACTGGAGAAAGGCCAATGTCACTCCAATCTTCAAAAAGGGCAAGAAGGAGGACCCAGGGAACTACAGGCCGGTCAGCCTCACCTCCATCCTGGGAAAGGTGATGGAGCAGCTTATCCTGGAGGCCATCATCAAGCAAGTGGAAGAAAAGAAGGTTATCAGGAGTAGTCAGCATGGATTCACCAAGGGGAAATCATGCCTGACCAATCTGATAGCTTTCTATGATGACATGACTGGCTGGGTAGACGAAGGGAGAGCCGTGGATGTTGTCTACCTAGACTTCAGCAAGGCTTTCGACACAGTCTCCCATAATATCCTCCTAGGGAAGCTCAGGAAGTATGGGCTGGATGAGTGGTCGGTGAAGTGGATTGAGAACTGGCTGAATGGCAGAACTCAGAGGGTTGTCATCAGCGGTGCTCACTCTAGTTGGAGGCCTGTAACTAGTGGTGTCCCCCAGGGGTCAGTACTGGGCCCAGCCTTGTTTAACTTCTTCATCAATGACCTGGATGAAGAGTTGGAATGTACCCTCAGCAAGTTTGCTGATGACACCAAACTGGGAGGTGTGGTACACACAGGAAGGCTGTGCTGCCATTCAGCGTGACCTGGATAGGCTGGAGAGCTGGGCAGAGAGGAACCTGATGAGGTTCAACAAAGGCAAATGCAGGGTCCTGCACCTGGGAAGGAATAACCCCATGCACCAGTACAGGCTTGGGGTGGACCTGCTGGAGAGCAGCTCTGCGGAGAGGGACCTGGGTGTCCTGGTGGATGACAGGTTAACCATGAGCCAGCAGAGTGCCCTGGCTGCCAAGAAGGCCAATGGAATCCTGGGGTGCATTAGGAGGAGGGTGGCCAGCAGATCGAGGGAGGTTCTCCTTCCCCTCTACACTGCCCTAGTGAGGCCTCATCTGGAGTACTCTGTCCAGTTCTGGGCTCCCCAGTTCAAGAAGGATGAAGAGCTACTGGAGAGAGTCCAGCGGAGGGCTACAAGGATGGTGAGGGGACTGGAGCATCTCCCCTACGAGGAGAGGCTGAGGGAATAGAGCTTGTTCAGCCTGAAGAAGAGAAGGCTGAGAGGGGACCTAATAAATGCTTATAAATATCGGAAGGGTGAGTGTCAGGAGGATGGGGCCAAGCTCTTTTCAGTAGTGCCCAGCGACAGGACAAGGGGAAATGGGCATAAAGTGAAGCACAGCAAGTTCCGTCTGAACATGAGGAAGAATTTCTTCCCTCTGAGGGTGACGGAGCACTGGAACAGGCTGCCCAGGGAGGTTGTGGAGTCTCCTTCTCTGGAGATATTCAAGACCCGCCTGGACAAGGTCCTGTGCAGCCTGCTGTAGGTGACCCTGCTTTGGCAGGGGGGTTGGACTAGATGACCCACAGAGGTCCCTTCCAACCCCTACCATACTGTGATTCTGTGATTCTGCGATTCTCTCAGCAATCCTCTGAGGACAGGAGAGGACAGGAGAGGACAGGAGAGGAGAAGCTTCAGCTGGAAGCAGGGAGTTGTTCAGGTGCTCATGTCCAGAAGACCCAAACCTGAAATTGCCATATTTTCCAGCTGGAAACACGAACTGCAGTGATATGTTCAGATCCAAGCCTGAATTCAAAAATTATCCCTGTGATATGGATTTGAATGTTCAGTTCTGACCCTGCTTTAGTTGTTTCGATAAAGAATATGAAAAATATGCTACTTAATAGCAACTCTGTCTGGATAGACCAGGAAAATAAAAAAAGATGGCTACTAATACCGCCTAACAGGCTTTTTTATTGCCAAGCAACATTTACAGGTTTCAGTGCTGCACTCAGTGGTAGTGAACCTGGTAAATTTTTTCTATTAATATTCTTATATTGTTCTATTAATATTTATAGAGTATGCCTGGTTCAACTTTTTTATCTCTTGGCATTCTCCAGACTTTAGCTTAGCAAAGAAATACATCTTATTTACTAGGTAAGATTTACCAGATAATCCTTGACTCTTCCATGGAAACAAGGAGGTACTCAACATGGAAAGAGATTCTAAGGGTGTATTTTCAGTGGCCCTGAATTTTCCATCCTAGTATTAAGTCTGTACAAAATGCTGATGTGCTGGAAGGCAAAATGTGAGTTCATTGCAGCCCCTAATGTCTCACCAAGAAACTAAAATTCCATAAGCACAAATTGTTCTGTTCAAGGCCCTTTAGTAGGCAAGAGACTGGATTTAGTATCAGCCTGCCTCTGGTGATCACTTGGCATACAATCTTGACTTCATGAGCTTGTTCTCCTGCACCTTTGTTCATTTTTCTCTCACTGCAAATCAGCTGCAGCAACTACAAAGTGCTATGTAGTATACAGTGCCTGATACAAGGAGACTGCCAGTTCCGGTGAGACCTGTCAGTGCAGGAATAAAAATACTAAGGAAAGGTATCCATAGCATCCAACTCCATCATCCTAATTTAGCCTAGGAGGCTACTCCATTAATCAATAAATCATGGTTCACCTGAACTGCCTGCGGCTCTCGACTGATAGGCAAGTGTTATAGATGTTCAGCTAAGTCTGGTGCCTATTGCTTAGCAAGGTAATATCCTCTCAAGTGAAATGCACCACATGTTTGGAGGAGTCCTGTGGGCCTGAGCTGAACCAAACCAAAAGTAAAAGAAGAAAAATTCAGTTCAGCTCTTGACTTCCTATTATACTTCTCATAGAGTGAGAAGAAAGATATAGCAATATAGATTCTATTTTAGAATAAATGAGAACCACCCACAGATCTGGCAAAAAAAATCACTGTAGCACACAGTGATTTGATTCATACAAATAGCACTACTGGTGCCAGCAGAACCATTGCTTGGGAACATGGGCAAGTTTTTCTGTTTTTAAAAGTTTATGTTTTCCCTAAGCAATTAAAGTAACATTAATGCCTGATAAATTAAAGTGTCTTCTAAATAATATATTTAATAATTTGTTTTAAAAGCTTTTTCTTGTCACCAGACTATAAAAGGGGCAATATGTTTGTCACCATGCCACTCTGCAGAGAACAATAGCTGAATATCTATGACAAAGAAGAACTGTCTAATTAGTCTACATTTTTCAAAGAATAATTGCCTGTCAACCAGTTAAGCCACCTTTCTGGAAACACATTTCCCAGGGCAGCAATTGAAATTACAGGTATGTTCATGTGGATCCCTGATAATATAAATCTTCCTCAAAAGCTGTCCTATTTCTATTGTTTTATAGAAAAGTAGATTTTCAGTGCTATTTTATATTTGAAGTGTAGGCCATAAAATTAAGGAAAAAATATATTTTAAGGGTTTTCATGGCTCCACCAACAATACTGAGCAACTAATGTACAGTAGTTCATTTCACATAACAAGGCCAATGAATTCTTTTATGGCATATGGTAAATGTTCCTCATTTAGAACAGTTTAAAACATTGCTGTTAGTTTTTCAGCAGACATAAATCCCATACATTAACAATGGCATGCACAGAATAGAGTGAGGTTGAAGAAAAAGGGATTGAATATTAATGCTGTCACTCCAGGTAAAGATGGATGCTATTTTCGGATCTTCCTTTTCAATTGCGCTTAGAGCAATAATGTATTTATTATCAGACTCCATGAGGAATTTTGCTCAGTAAAACTTATTCAGTTTGCAGTGGTACAGAGGTAAAAATACCTCAGAAAACAAAAAGCATATTTCAACAAATATTAGTATCTTTAGCAAAGCTCAGAGGAGATATTTTCCAATACCTCATTATGTATCATGCCTACTTATTCTAATGGTAATTAGGCACCAGGGAAGGAACAGATCTGAAACTGGGATAAACAACTAAATTAGAGATGCCATATACTTGTTTTGTTCTAGTTATATCCCTGAAAATGAATCTGATATGATGTAATCAAGAAACTGTTAAGAACACAGCAGAGAACTCTCCTTACTTATTTATTGGACATTGGTTTTAATTTGACTTCGATTTGCATAACTCCACTCTTCATGTAGCGTAATTTGTGTATTGTGATTTACAAATCACTCATAGCAAATTTCTGTTTTTATTAAGGCCAGGGTTTTACAACCTTCAAGTATGCAAACTGAGGAAGTTTACATGTTCAAACTTACAAGGACTATCAGCAATGCAGCTCTTGACTAAATGTTTATTCTCTTGTCCTTCTCACTCAAAGTGCTATGATATTTAACTACAGGCTACCAGCATTTGCTAGGATAAAGTGGAGGTTTTCTACCCCAACAGAGAAGGGCTAATTGCGATATTTGTCTTTCCAATATGTACAAGCAGAAATAAAAAACTCTGCTAATTTTAGTATGCCTTTGAAGGACAGAACTAATCACTTTTCTGAAGATCACACATTAGAAGCCAAGAAACTCTTTCTTTTGCCATCTGAAGTGGCAGACACCACATGTGAGGGTTTTTGTGCTCATTTGCCATTCATTACTGGAAATCACTTAACGTCAGCCTTCAGGAGTATTTCTGTCACTCTATCTATGAAGCAAGAATCCTGATTTTCTCTCAGATCTTCAATGTACAAAAGATGCAACAGATGGTATTATTCATGGAAAAAAAAAATTGCACTGAGCTTAATTAAATAAGTGATTATTCTGCTACAAGATGTAACATGAACTTTTGTCAAAATACTGTGTTTACTCTTTTTGCTAAAAAAACCAACCCAGCTTTACATATAGCTTTTAGGTGCCTATTTAAGTTTCACCTTAGCTAGCTTCAAAAATTTCAAAAGATACATCTTTGCTTATATTGCAGATGTACAGTATAGCCTTATAATTCCTTTTATTTGTAAACTGTTTGTAGGAAAGGCTTTGTAGTTGTTTGTATACATTTATCATGTGCAAAATCATTCAAAACATGTTTTAATAATAATGAATGGAGTCAGGGAAGAAAATGTAATATTTAGATAGCAATTGTGAAAAATTGCTTATTTCCACTACCTCTAAAATATTCATTATCGACTGATGAAACAATTAAGCCTACAATTTGAATTCTCTGTCCTGGATTTCCAGAGGGTATTACAGTATTATTCAGTAAACATCAGTCTATTTCAGACTTTTTTATCAGTATTTCACACAATTTATCTCTAGATAAATGGGTATCAAGTTCAGAAGCCAGCATCTTCTCCCTACCTCTGCCTTTCATTTGAGTTTCCAGGGCGGTATTTTGGCCACCGACTGCCTGGCCTGAGCAATGAAGCCTCCCAGAGGAAAGCGTTGGGTAGAACTTTGCCCAGCCACCTGGGGCAGCTGATACGCAGCAGTAAGTTCCTGGTTCTGTCAAGGCATTTCCCCAGCTGCCTCCAAAAAGTGTCTTAAACAAAGGCCTCCTTTGCTCAGACTGTACTGCAGTCATTTCTGCTCTCACTGAAATCAATCCAGACTTCAATATATGCAGTTCAGTTAAAGTTGAGTGCTTTTCCAATCAAGAGGGGGTTTTTATTGAATGATAATAGCCCTTTTTACTCCCCAGACTGTTGATATTAAAGGATTTAGTAAGGTTGTTGAATATTTTGAACTAAGCGAGGTATCTTCCATAGAGAGGCATGAAAAGGATCAACTTTTCTTAGCAATATTTTAATTTTTAGAAGGCATGTTGTTATCAAGAAGACAAATGACATAGACAATCTGTGTCAAAGCTATTTCTTTCCTGGAGCTGTAACACCAGGCAGTCTCTACATTGCCAAATAAGACAGGTCACGTTACTCCATACGTACAAAAAGGTGAAAGAGGAAGAATCTTCCAAGGAATGCCTCACAAAGACTGCATCAGAAAATCCATTAGTCCTTTACAGTCACAAAAACTTGTACCCAGTTTGCATCTCTGTGTGAAACGCTGAAGTAATTTACAGATGTATCTTATGATGAGAATTGATGGAATAGTGAACGTGGTGATCCGAGGTTTCTCTCTCTGTTGAAATTATCACAATTATGAGTTCCACCCTCAGACTTGCTGTATACTTACTGCTAATCTGTTATCAGAGAGTTTGCCTGTCTCTTTTTCTGTGTTCGTTCCCTCAAACTAATGATATTTCTTCAAAGCTTGCCAGGACCGTAGCTCTTTATTTAGAGCCATTACCACAGGTATTTTCAAGGCTCTGTCAGCACTGTCATTGCAAACTCCAAGCTTCATTTATGTTGAGCCAAAATCCAGGACTTTAGTTCCTTCATTATTTGTCAGCTTGCATGGTAAGTTACACCTTTGTGTAGATGGGTACCCACTCATCAAGTTGTCAGCACAGAATCGTGGATATTAACTGAGTGGGGCTTTATCTGTGAAGCATACCATCAAACCAAGGAGTAAAATAGCATAGGTTTTGTTTAAAAAGGTGTAGTACTTAATTAGACACTTCCCAATGAGACAAATCACTTTTCTAAGCAAAGTATGTGAAAGCATGAGAAAACTATGTGAAAACTACCTCATTTTTCTTTTCATTATGCATTGGCTTTTCCTCTCTCCAAACTTTAACAGTCCTGAAGAGAGCTGTTCTTGTCTTTTTTCTCTTCTCTTTCCTCTGGTTTTTCTTTTAAGAAAATGGTAAAACTTTTCCCACACTGAACGCTTAATTAGATTACTCTGTCCTTCATTGGCTATGTTTTCAGGAGCTTGTATGTCCATCCAGCATGAATCTTATCAAACCAACCAGGTGTGGACCACGTTTACAGAGCATGAGCTATACCCAGCTCGTAAATGCTGTGACTGAGGACAGATCTTCTGGACAGTGTGTCTTCTCCTATGTAATCTCTTCACACCAGAGAGACCAGAATTCAAGTTGAATTGTGAGCTGGCATCCCTATGCCACTTCCTCAGGCGAGAACTTGAGCTGGATCAGACAGGTGCCCTACAACTGCAGACACTCTGCGTGTTTCCAGGTATGGGGGGCACAGGCTGCACTCATCCTGTGTGCCACATCACTCCCCAGGAGACCTCCTGATATTCCAGCTGGGCTCCAGAGCATCGTCACTGAGGACTCCTGGGCTACCCACTTCATCAGAAAGCTATTCAGCTAACAAAAGTCATGCATTCAGTTCAGCACAGCTTGTAGCCCTTAGACGTCATTGAGCCAGAAATAGAGCCAAATTTTAAGAGGCTACCAGAAGGAAACACCTATAAACAAATCACTGCCTAAGCAGCAAGAACATCGCTGCATGGCTTCTGATGGCTTTGTGTCCCCCCCCCAGTCCTCCCCATGCCTGCTTCCACAGACCTCATGTCATACTCGACACACCTGCTGGCTGGTGTGGGCTGGGACCAGCCTCAAGCTGCCCATGGGCTTCCAGGAAAAAGCCACCAGCCTTTCCCTCAGTAGTGGAGAACTCTCTCCTCTATTTAGGGACCAGTCATAACCAGACATGTGAGAACTTCCTTTCAGTACTTAAAGGGAGCCTATAGGAAAGATGGGGACAATCTTTTTAGTAGAGACAGCAGAGACAGGACGAGGGGTAATGGTTTTAAACTGAACTGAAACAGAGTAGGTTTAGGCTGGATATAAGGAAGAAATTCTTTACAATGAGGGTGGTGAAACACTGAAACGGGTTGCCCAGAAAGGTAGTGGAGGCCCCATCCCTGGAAACATTCAAGACCAGGTTGGACAGGGCTCTGAGCAACCTGATCTAGTTAGTGGTGTCCCTGCTCACTGCGGGGGGGTTGGACTAGATGACCTCTAGGGGTCCCTTCCGACCCAAAACTTTCTATAATTCTATGATTCTATGAACTTAAACATTCTTCTTCAAAATGTGAATCCTGGCCAAAAATTTGAAAAATTATTAGGAAGGCAGAGCAGGACACACAGAAAAGACAGAAGTATATGCTTTTTTCTTTAGGAAACCAGGCTAAAAATATTTCAGATATTATATATATCCTACCTATGTGTCATCTAAAAAAGAACAAAATGACTGGATTTAGAAATACAACTACATTTTTCCACATCAGATGGACCGTCAAGTTTCCATCTTGAACACACCAGTGACATCACCGACGTTTTGGTTTTGTTTTCAGTGGGAGCAGAATCCAGACAAAAACGGACAAATATCTCACACAGCAACAGGTCACACTGCTTAGGTGTATCTTCGGCTTTGATTACACTTTGCATATAACAGAGACATCCCTTTGGGGCTTATATGCTATTAACAACTAGAGTGACAGACTTTGTGAACAGACAAATGGATTCTGTAAGACAACACTGTTGGTTACTGCAACAAAAATAAAAAACCTAAGTGTGAAAAAACTTGGCATATTACTTTAAATGTGATGAGCAATACATTAATCAAATAGACTAGTCACAAGTTATTTTTGCTGCTGTGAACTGTGGAAACAGGTTGCATGCTGCATTTGTATAATTTTGAGAAGGAAGTCTGTGCCTGTCTGCCACTCTCATTCTTTCCTTCTGTCGGCAATGCTCGGGATGTCTTTTTGATGTCTAATAGCAAATCACCTGCATAACGCAATGCTGTTGGAGCCCACTAAAACCTGAGCCCTACTTTATCAAAGCAATTATTACTAGTCTGAAGTTAAAGTTATTGGTTAGGTTCTCAATGGAGATGTTATAAATCCTCAGATACAAATGAATTTTGTAGGTCACAGATGATGCTTCCAAAGAAACAATTCATAAACTTGCAGTTCCTATCAGAGTTCAATTTCTAGAAACAATTGTCCAGGCAGGAAGAGACAACAATAAAGAGTGGCATTCCATCCAAGAGATGCTAAATGGCATAGGGGCATTAGCACAGGGAAAAGCACAAGAAACGTTGCAATTATACATGTAATTTTGCAGAGGACATACTTTACTACTGTGTTCTATATATAATAATCATAATAATAATAATAGCAATAGTAACAGTAATAATAATAATAATGTAAAAACAATGACAAAGAAAAATACTAGAGAAGAAAATTTTTTTCAGTGCATATGAGAATGAAGTTGACAATGAATATGAGAACCAGTAAAGAGTCATCCCTGTAAAGGAGTTACTGAACAAGAAATGAAATAGGTGAGGAAATTGCCCTTTAGAGTTATTTCTATACTCCTATTACAGGATCAGCAGCAATTAAGATTTAAAACTCAGGGTTTTTCACATTTGTGCTCTGTAAATTGCTAATGTTTCAACAGGAAAAAAAAAAGGCCCTCAGTGCAAGTGCAGGGGAGAAAGGCACAGCACTTCTTAAAACAGGAACTTCTATATTGCACCAAGTTCTGGAGCAATTATCTCACCACTGGGGCCTATGTTAGACTCTTACAGCTCCCAAAGTATTTGAAAAGGTTTATCTTCCTACAAAGAAGACAACCTTCACTGCACTACTCTAAAGAGCACTTCTCTCCATTTCCTCTGGGTTTCTCTTGGCTGCCGTCCAGTAGATCACAGATAGCTGATGTGCTGCAGTACGCCATGGAGTTTGAAGCCTTTTCTTCCAGGACCGGTGGTGTGTTCACTTTTACCATTGCATCATGTCATTACAAGGAGAACAAGCTTTGACTCACATTGCACTAGCACATATCTTAGATGGGAAAAAGAAGTTTAATGCAAAATTGTTTTTATGATCCATTCAGTACCTCAGAGATACAGCTGGTATTAGCCTCATGTAGTTATTCAATCTCTCTTTTTGTTTTCCGAATACGGGCTGTATTCATAGCCATAATATAGCATGCTAAACATCACATGGTACAGGTCTGCACTGGGGAATACACGCTTGCTCATAATTTGCTCTGGAGATCTAAGCAATCAGCATGGATACAGAGAACTACCTGTCAGATTTGCAAATGTTCTTGTAGTTTCCTTTTGGTTTACTGACTCACACAAGACAATAATGAAAAACTGCCTCCATTTATAGCCAAATTAAAATATGCTTTACACTTAGGGAGTGTGGTAACATTCAGAATTGGATTTGAGGCCAGTTTAAGCTTAATGATCAAGTTTAAAAACTGTCTCTATAGAAAATTTGAACACAGATCTAATGATATTGAAATAACAATGTGTGAAATGTTGCTCCAAAACAGCTGAAGTCTCCTGAGCTCACCCACATGACTACTCCTTCCAAGTTAATTCAAACTCCGGAGCATTTCAAGAGCCTCATCTTCCAGGCAGTGGTGATGGTGGTGGTTCAGGCATTTGCTCCTCCTGCTAGAACCAGAAGGACGGAAAGAAGATGTGCACCCTGCTCTCCCAGATCCACCTCCTCCTGATGCATGGGGTTAAGAGACTTTCAGCAGAATGTAGCAATTTTTTTTTTAATTAAGTGATAGAGAATATTTTTTTCTGTTTTACTATAGGTAAACAGCAATGCTGCCAATAAAATAGCTTTAAGGCACAACAGAATAGAAAGGGCAGGTGCATATAATGAAACAGATGAGGCAATAAATCCTCTGTTAACAGCTCTGCTGAATAGAAACTAAAGTCCCAAACAATCACAAACCAGCATAGTGTTTCTTACTGATCATGCCACACAGCAGCAGCCCACCATGCTCACATATGAACAAAAAGTCTACTTAAACTCTTTCCCTAGATTGGATTCCTGTCGTAGGATGCATCTACTGAAGCATCACCATAATTAGAAGAAAATAAACTTATCAGTTAACTCTTTTTTTTTTTTTTTTTCTCGAGGCTGGGAAAGAAAGTTAATCATTGACATTTCTATTTTTAAATTCCTGGGAGGCACTTTGATACTGCAATGATAGAAACACACTAAATCTGACGAAGGTAAATGGATTTTGCAACTGAAATCTAAAATATTATTATCAGGCCCTCCAGAAGGTGTAATGTCAGTCCCAAGGGCAATACAGTGATGTGAACACATTGCTTTCATGTTATAAATCCCATATAATTTTTTCATTTCTGTCCCTGTGTCTCCCTTGCAATGTGTCCCCCTCCCAAATGCAGAGAACTGAATGGAAAAGACTGTTTACCAGGAAGATTTGTGCCTGGAAGGAATGAAATGCACTTTCTGCTTTATCTCTGGAAAAAATAGTTGAGCTTTCCTGCAACAGCGACTAACCAGGCACTACTGAATCCAGACATTAAGTCATGAACATTTCACAACATCTTCAGAAATGGGTAAATATGTGTAAGAACCAGAAACTTTTCAGGCAGATGACACTGCGCTGGTGCTTCCATCTCAATTAGGTACCATCAGTTGAATGTCCAGGAACATGTGCCCATTTTTACCTGTTAAATCATGAATTATATAAGGTAGGGACAAAATATTTTTCTCTAACTAGGAATTTGGTCTTTTTACTACATTCAGTTCCCCATATGCCTAAATTACTTCCCTGCAAAATAATTTTTAGAGTGAGGCTTTAACATCAGTCTTTAAGCATTTATCACACATCCTTGATGTCCCATCAATGCAATTAAATTTCTTAGTTTTAAAGATTTGTTTTAAAATATGTATGCAAAACAAGACATGTTCTGTGCCTTCAAAACCTAGACGGGTTGTGAAATGGAATACACCCAGCATATTTAAATTCTATAATGTCTTATAAGGATCCACTTTTATCTCAAGATAAACAATGAGATCTATTTTTGTCTTTTATCTTCCAATTCTAAAAAATTTTAGACACAGGATTTTTAAACACAAACTTTTTATATATTTGTATAGTGTAAATTTGACAGCTACAGAAACAGAGATATAATGGGTAAAATGAACTCATCATGTACAGCAGCATAATGAAATCGTGCCTGTAAACTTTTTTTTTTAAAGCCATCTTTGAATGGAGATCATGCCTGGAAAAATCTATCGAACTGAGCTAAAGTCTCAGAAATTTATGGGGCTCTAAACAGCATAACCTTATAATGGAAATTGTTGTTTAGTCTTTACTACATATCCTATCCAGCATTGCATTTCAACATGTGTGCAAGTTTTATCTTCAAGAAAAATCAGCACAAGGAGTGCAGAATACGAGTAAACTTGATGATTCTTTAGAGTATATGGACCAAATATAGTCATCAGTACACTGTCTGCATGGTGCTTTGAAAAACTAATAATTAATTCATCCTCTTATGCGGTAGAGCATGCATGTGCTGACAGAATGCTTCTTTCATAAATCAGCTGCATGGTGAAAAACACCAAAAAGTGAATGTCTCTTTTAAATATAACAGGTTGAAAAAACCTTAATAATATTAATTAATAATAATGTTAAATTAATATTCATGTTTTCAATAGCAAATTAAGACACAAGCCCACTAAATAGATTGTATTTTGCAGTTAATGAAGTATTTTTGTAATTGCAAACATTTGTCCCACTACACTGAGCATGTCTAAAGTCAAACTCACAGGCACTTGTGATGAAAGCCTGCTGAGCTACAAGCTGGCCACAAAATATACCGACAATTTAAAAGACATTTTTTTGGTAAAGTCGTGGCTTTAACAAACATTCATCCTTAATCATAACACTGCTGACATGATAGTATATTTCATTACCTGAACAGTTGAGCTCAGCATCTATCTGTGTTATAATTCACTGGTTTGTAGTACTCAACCGAACGCATTTGAAGTACAAACTATGACAGCCCATAATGGGGTATATTTAAACTACAAACTGTGACAGGCAATAGCCTCTCTCTGGTTATCAGGGAATTATTGTACTCTTAGAAATCTTGAAACACTGGTGAGACAGATCAACACAAGTCTATAAATCTAGTGAAGACATCTGCATTAGTCTTTCCCCTTATGATAGTGAAAAGACAAGTTTCAATCTGTAGTTATCATTAATTTAACTTCTGACAACTTTCCTGTTAGGGTGCATCAACTAGTAGACAGTTGGTTATAGGTCTCCTGACTCAGGCATCAGCGAGACACAGAAGAGTGAACACACAGGAAGAAAGTAAAAATGGTGGAAACAGAAGCAAAAAAAACTCATAAAACATCTTAAAATAGCTCAAAGTGTATAAATACCTAATATAATCAAAGTCCTTCGCATAACCTTTCAATTAAAAGTTCAGAATGCCATGAACATTAAAAATGACATAAAAAGGAAAAAATAAATAGCACTGGAAAAAATAAACAGTGAATTTTGTGTATGTTTTCTCAAAAAACATTCAATGTTTTAATTTGTAAGCAGCTCTTGTTTTATTACTGGAAACTTACACATTTGAATTTATTTATTTAACCAGAAGTGCTTCAGAAAGAGATTGCAAACACTAACATTGCTCTTTCCATGTTGAGCCTCAGAGAGGAATGACTGTGCTGGGACAAGGGCTATGACCAGCCCAAGTGTTTCCTCCTCTCAAACTAAAGCATACAAGCAATGCAAATAATTAAAGTAAAATCATTTGAATTTTTAAATATCTACTTTACAGATCAAGGCCATAAGCCTAATCTATGAAAGCTAACAAAAATAAAAATGCAATAACATAAAATACTAAATCCTATAAAAAATAAATTAACATGAATAAACTGAATTATATAAAAACTCAGTTTTGCGTGATCTCCATCATGCTGATAGATCTGTATGTTGCATGGCACTTTTTTTGTTCCTTTGAAGCATCTGGTTCTCGGCCCTCACTGCAATGGAACAGTGAGCTGTTCCAGCAAGTCAATTTTTTAGTCTCTGGGAAATGAAAATACAAAAAACACTTGCAGTCCTTTGTGGCAGAAAGCATTAGGACAAAGTAATGCATGTTACAAAGCATTTTTCAAGGATGACATGCTGCTTCGTTTCGCTAGCTGCCCAGTATTTCCACTAAACTATCAAACAAGTAATAGAAAAAAAAAAGAAAATAGGAAAAGCTATACAGGTTTGATAAAACTGAGCAAAAACAATAATTGCTTTTTCCTTCTTTTGTCTTAGAATCTTGGCTGCGTGACACTAAGTGCTTTTTGTGCATATGTCTTAGTTTTTCTTTTTCTCATGCAAGGACAAGTAATTCATTCCTTTTACAAAGGCTTTCTAATGCATTCCTGTCACTGAGATTACTTTTTATGAGTCATTCAGGTTCACCTACTGCATTCTTCAGTTTAGTGCTAACCGGTGTTTTATATGCAACAACCTCCGCAATGACTACATTTCCAGTCTTAAGAATTCTTTTTCTTTTTCCTTTCATCTACTTCTCTTTCCATTCTATACCCTTCTCCTCAGCCGGTCTCACCCCATCAAGTTTCTGTAGCCAGTAAGGGAAAGAGCATCTACTTATGTAATGCAACCACGACTTTTCACAACTATACATTTTCCAGATATGGGTGAGAAAATTATTATTAATGTCATGACAAAAATATTTTAAATACATTTAATCATTGATCTAAGATAAAATCCTATGTATTTGTGAAAAAAAAAAAAAAAAAAGAAAAAGAAAAAGATAGAATATTCAAAAGCAGGGGAGGGGGGACCTAAAAACGCAAACCAAATTATTTGATCTTAGGTTCACAGAATCACAGAATCATTTATGTTGGAAGGGACCTCTGGAGGTCATCTTGTCCAACCCTCCTGCTCAAGCAAGGTCACCTAAAGCACGTAGTCCAGGACCATGTCCAGCTAGGCTTTAAATATCTCCAAGGAAACTCTGCAACCTCTCTGTGGAACTTTGTCCTGGTGTTTGACAAGTCTTACTCTATGAAAGTGTTTCCTTGTCTTCAGGTGGAATGTCATGATTTAATATATGACCGTTGCCTCTTGTTCTGTCAGTGGGCACTACTCTGAAGAGCCTGGCTCCCTCACCCTCACTCTCTCCCATCAGATGTTTATCTATACACATGGATAGGATCCCTTTGAATCTCCTCTTCGCCAGGCTGAACAGTCCCAGCCTCCTCAGCCTCCCTTCACGTGAAAGATGCTCCAGTACCTTAGTAGTCTTTGTGGCTCTGTGCTGAACTCAGTCATATATTTCTTGTACTGAGGAGCTCAGGACTGGACAGAGTAGCCTATATCTACATCTATCTGGCAGGATATCTTTAGCCATCCTGTTGCTTCGGTGACTCTCCTCTTCCTGGACAACACCACTCTTACCACAGCAGGGTCTGGTGAAAGATTCTTTTCTTAGTTCTGAATGGAGTTATTTTTTCAGATATAAGAAAATGTATTTAAAAGGTAGCTGAGCAGGTTTTGCTCCTGACATCTACCTGAAGTCCCAGTTACGTTTTCAGTGTTTACAGACCTTTAATCTGTTAAGATCAAAAGCTGGCAAAACTAATCTTGTGACCTGTTGGAGACAGGCCATAAGACTTTCAGAGCTGGTATTGGTAAGAATGGTGGTGACAGGTTATATACAAAATAGCTCCAGTGCTTTCCAGTTTTTAACTCCAGTAGGCTATTATGCTGATACAGTCATTCAGGAAATCCTAATGATCTGCATAATGATAGTGCGCCTTTACTTAAGAAAAAATGTTTGTATAAATCATATAACCTTTTTTGTGAAACTATCACAGTTCTTACGGTATTCATAATTTTATAGCTTCATTCTATTTCCGTCACAGCCCTCTGTACTAAAGCATTGTTCTCCTACAGTAAACACTCTGTTAGCTAGATCTACACACAGTACTTGTCAACAGGACTTGTCAACAGCTGAGCCCATTTTTTTCCAAACTAGTCCTACTAAAATCAGAGACAGATGACACAGCTATGGAAAATAAGATATAAGCATCCACTTATACCGTACCCTGCAAATGCACATTTTGATAACTCAAGATTAAATGTGTAGGACTAATGTACACCCCCAGGTCAGCATTACTCAGATCAGTACAGCTGATTTGGTAATTATGGCTTGTTCAGAAAGCATTCAGCTGGATGTAAACATGTACTTCTACGGTGAGCCTACAACTTGTAAAATTGACTTGCACCATGTAAGTGCTTTGATTGTAGCTGATGAACTCTCCAGTTGATGCTTTTGAGTAGTTTAGGCAGAACACATATCTTCAGGGTGTGCAATGGAAAAAAAAAAAAAAAAAGAAGACATTTGATCACTCTTACTCATTTATTTCAATAGAATTTTCATTGGAATTAGCTTTAGCAATTGACTTCGGCTACTCAGCTACTTTTACACGAGAGTTAAATATACTGGATGCATTCTGTGTATTTGCGTCCTGTATATGCTCTACTTAGTCGGCTATTTATTTGCTTATGTCTCTGAGTATCACATACTTAACGATTGA
Organism: Opisthocomus hoazin; assembly: GCF_030867145.1. Classification (NCBI taxonomy): domain Eukaryota; kingdom Metazoa; phylum Chordata; class Aves; order Opisthocomiformes; family Opisthocomidae; genus Opisthocomus; species Opisthocomus hoazin. Next base: position 46,755,507 of record NC_134421.1, on the reverse strand, counting down.
CAGGTTGAGTAGATCAGCCTTTTTTTTTGAGTCACTTCCAATATAAATCCTTAAAAATGAACAGGGCTAGTAATTTGAGAGGGATTTTGTAACAGTTACATCCCTCCTGTATAACAAATCACAGTAGAACCTCAATTACCTGAAGATCTCTTGGGATACCTGAAATCTTTGGATAATTAGGATTAATTGGGTAGAGCTGGTTGGCTGCACTGATGCTGCCATGCACATAGCCACAGGCTAAAATTCTCTGCCTCCACAGCTAAGAGACTATTCTGGCAGAAGAACAAGGACAGCTTGATTTCACGAGAGGTACGTTTGTTGCAGTGGGGGCTTGAAGCTCATTTTTTCTGGGATGCCCTGGCAGAAAGACTGCAGACCATTGGGATCAGGATATCTTGGATTGCATGGGTCTCCATGAGTAAGAACACCCAGGGGGAGATCCCTTCTGTCTTTTTCAGCTGCTCCTCTACCCAGCATGCAGTTCAGCCAAGTTAGTATGCAGCTAGAAAGACAGATCTAAGCAAAAAAGGCATCTTTTCCTATGTACCTAAACTCTTTATTTCCCTTTCTCTGTCCTAGAAACTGTATGAGCTCCCTGCCTGTACTCCAGACTTCCTCTCAGCTAGCTAGCAGAAAGTTTGCTAGCAAGCTGAAACTACTTGCAGGAGACTGGCAGCACTAATTTAAACAGGCTTTGGAAAACTGAAATTTCCGTGTTTCTGATTTTTAGATATTTTTACTTTATATTGCTCATTTACCCCCTCCCACCCCCAATAGCAGCACATGACAAACCACTTCAGAACCTGTTAAAAACATAGGGCTTAGAGTTATTAAAGAAACCGCTCAGGCAAAGGCGTTGAATTGACAAAAAGAAGCACTTAGGATACTCTCTTATTGAAATGTGGGTTTGAGGTTTTAAAAATAAACATTCCTTCCACATTCTTGTCAAGTTAGAAAAAAAAAAAGAGAAGGGAGAGAACATCAGCTGGCAGCCACAAGCACTGCTCTTAGAGCATTTCTACAGTGAGGAACCCATAGCCTAAGCACTGTAGGGCTGCTCTCACAGTGGTGCCCACAGACATTAATCTGGGGAAAACAAGAAGAACGAAAGAGGATGGAAAACATCTTGGAGCTTATTCCCTCCTTTATTATCTTCTTTCAGAGATCACTGTGGTTCAAAAGAAAGGAAAGCAGTTATCGACTCCTGAGCTGCGTCATTTGACTAAGTGGACCAAGTACAGAAACTGCTACAAAACGCTGACACATTTTTTCATACTATCTCCTTCAAATAAAGCAACAACTCTGCAGGAGTGTTAATATTTTGACTTATTAAAATTTTGCTTTCATTATTGTCTCTTATTATGGGTTTGCGGGTACATCAAAAAAGGCAGGACTCCAGCTTTGGACTGAAAGCTTATGAGGCATTGAATGATCAAAATTCCTTGTTCCCCAACAAGCCCATTTCAGATACTGGAACTTACCAGACATATCAATAAAGATATCAGTGCTTACCCTGAGCTTTGCTAAACATGAAAAAAGTCACTAAATATACCACAGTGCTAGCACCTCTGCTCATGACAGTAATACGCTTTTCCAACAAAAAGGGGCACAGATATTGAATCCACAAAAAAGGAGCATTTACTCATTAAAGTGTATGTTGGTGTTCTGCTATAACCTTTAAATTGCATGCTTGTCAGGCTGGAAGGAAAATGCAGGCAAAACCCAAATAAAATGAATCAGAATAAAACATCTACTCTGCTATTATTTTAGAATTCTATTAACTGATTTTATTTAAATCTTAAATAATTTTTTGTTTATTCCATGTGCCCCTAAGATCTGATTGTATATATACTTATTTTTTTCCATATATTTCACACCCAGGACTTCAATCTTTCCAACACTGCATAACCTTTTTTTTTTTTTTTACAGTCATAATCCTTTTTTCCTTGTTTCTGCTTGCAATTTCTGGCCTCTTTATGCCATTCAACCTCTTTCTCCCTCTGCTCCTCAACAACCAGGAAAAGGTCAGAAATCTATCCAGTATCTTAAGCCTTTTGATATTTCATCGATCTTGCAAAGGTCTGAGTCCACATCGGATTCAAAGAGCTTTTACTAATTGCCCAGATTTATGGGCTAAGTTTGAAGAAAGCTAACAGATCCATCCCATTTTCTTTGACTCCTCCGTCTACCTCATGTCAAGGAAGAATGGGTGATGAGTAGGGAGGCTGGTTTTCAGCTCCTTCCTTTGTCTGGCTCATTTCTGCCTCTCCCGGTACTGGCTTTTCTCTGAAGTAGGACTTTGAAGGATCCACTCACTTCCATGACACCCACTGTAGCTGGTGCCTGCACAGGGTGCACGTCATCGTCCTGGGGCTCCCTGTAGTAGCTCTTCCCTGGGAGCTTTGACTCTGCCTCGAGGCAGAGCTTGCAAGCACCTGTAATGGAGCTGTCTCAGGCCTTTCAGTGATCACACCTCTATTGCCCTTGTTTTCATACAGGTCATCTATATCAGCATGTTGTTCATTAAGAATACTTCTATCTTTTCTTGGTTTTCACAGAATCACAGAATCACAGAATAGTAGGGGTTGGAAGGGACCTCTGTGGGTCATCTAGTCCAACCCCCCTGCTGAAGCAGGGTCACCTACAGTAGGCTGCACAGGACCTTGTCCAGGAGGGTCTTGAATATCTCCAGAGAAGGAGACTCCACAACCTCCCTGGGCAGCCTGTTCCAGTGCTCCGTCACCCTCAGAGGGAAGAAGTTCTTCCTCATGTTCAGACGGAACTTCCTGTGCCTCAGTTTGTGCCCATTGCCCCTTGTCCTGTTGCTGGGCACCACTGAAAAGAGCTTGGCCCCATCCTCCTGACACCCACCCTTCAGATATTTGTTAGCATTTATAAGGTCCCCTCGCAGCCTTCTCTTCTTCAGGCTGAACAAGCCCAGTTCCCTCAACCTCTCCTCGTAGGGGAGATGCTCCAGTCCCCTCACCATCCTTGTAGCCCTCCGCTGGACTCTCTCCAGTAGCTCTTCATGTTTCTTGAACTGGGGAGCCCAGAACTGGACACAGTACTCCAGATGAGGCCTATGATGATTTTCATAGAATCATAGAATGGTTTGGGTTGGAAAGGACCCTTAAAGATCATCTAGTTCCAACTTCAATGCCATGGACAGGGACACCATCCACTAGACCAGGTTGATCAAAGCCCCATCCAAGTCAGCCTTGAACACTTCCAGGAAGGGGCATCCACAACTTTTCTCGGCAAACTGTTTCAGTGCATCAGGACCTCCATAGTAAAGTATTTATTTCTTATGTCTAATCTAAATCTATCCTCTTTCATCTTGAAGCCATTACTCCTTGCCCTATCACTCCATGGCATTGTGAAAAGTCCCTCTCCAGCTTTCTTGCAGGACCCATCAGGTACTGAAAGGCTGTTATAAAGTCTCCCTGGAGACCTTTCTCTTCTCCAGGCTGAAGAAGCCCAACTCTCTCAGCCTTTCCTCACAGAAGAGGTGTTTCAGCCCTCTGATCATTTTTGTGGCCCTCCTCTGGACCCACTCCAACAGCTCCATGTCTTTCCCGTGCTGAGGCTCCAGAACTGGACACAGGACTCCCAGTGGGGTCTCACCAGAGCGGAGCAGAGAGGTAGAAACCCCTCCCTCAACTTACTGGCCACACTTCTTTTGATGCAGCCCAGAATACCGTTGGCCTTCTGGGCTGTTAGTGCGCATTGCCAGGTCATGTTGAGCTTCTCAATAACCAGCACCCCCAAGTTCTTCTCGGCAGGGCTGCTCTCAATGCATTCTTTGCCCAGCCTGTGTTTGTGCAGGACCTTGCACTTGGCCTTGTTGAAATTCACGAGGTTCGCACAGGCCCACAGGCCAAGTTTTACTGCAGCTTTTCCTGCTTGGCATCTAAAACTACCGCAATCTTGGTAGTTCCCTGTTTTCTTGTTAAAAAGTGATACTGGGATAGCAGAAGGCTGCATGCACACCTATATGGTACAAGAACACAGTGTTACAATCCCTGCAGGGTACTTGTTTAGTTCTAGGCAGGCATTTCTTGACAAATGTCACTTTCTGAGTTTTGGATTAATTATGCAGAGGCAAGGAGCAAAATTAATCTTGTCCTATGGCTGGCTACTCCTACCTAAAGTACTTATTTTGTATTTCTGATTATTTTATACATGGGGGGAGGGGTGTGTGTATGTACCTGTATATACACATGAAAATCAGCTGGGTTAAAAAAAAGGTCCTAATATATAATAAAAAAAACACATTGGGATGATTATATGCCCTGATGAATATATCCTGCTGTGGCTGATGGCAGCGAAGATTCCAGTTTTGGTTCATTCTTTGACTGCTTTATATGCAGCTTGTGGAGAAGTGAGTCTGGGGACTGATTCTCCTGCAGGGATGGAAGATTATATTTATGACAGAAAAGTGCTGAGCTGCCAGAACAGGTGTCTGGTCCATTGGCATTTTTGTAGGCCACTCTTTTCCATATCTATTTAACATACTTATTGGCTCCTTATAGTTTTGAATCAGAACAGCATTTATTCTTAACCCCTTTGGTTCTGAGAGGTAGTATTGTACTCGTTTTCACAGGTGGGTGGAATGAGGCACAAAGATTTTAAATTATTTGTCCAGGATCACAGAGGGCATTCCTGCTCCTTTCCAGTGTAAGTCTGAGCTACAAAAGCTCTAGTCATTTTAATTACTTTTGAACTCTCAAACTGGTTGATGAACAAGCAAAGCAGCGCAGTGTGTTTGTAGCATCAGTCTGACGTGTGGCCACACACATCTCTAACAAGCACATGACTGGCAAGGAGGCTATAGCAGGCCATGCTGACCACTGATTTTCTCTTCTTGTACAGCTTCCTGACATATACACCATGGCTTCACTGGTGGACAGAAATTCTAGGGCTAAGACAGCATAAAACTCATGTAACTACTGAAATCAAGGTAGCTGCACAACCATAAAACTGGCCAAGACTACACAGACCTGAAGCACCCTGTCGAGTGCACATGTGCTGGAATTACACAGGCATCTTTCTGAGCAAGTCTGGGAAAAGGCAGGTTTTTTACTGCTTTCACCCTGCTGCAGCTGGTGCAGTGAGCACACAGCTTAGAGCCACCACAGGCAAAGGAAACACACTGCAGCATGAAAGACAAAGCTGCTGCACTGCAGTTGTGCTTTGCTTACATGGTTCTGGGCCTGACACCTTTGGCTGGGAAGAGTCACCTCTTGTGCCCCAGGAAGCCTCTTATAGGGAACAATACCAGTCATTAGATATGAACAAGGACACCAGATTGAAACGGTGTTTTGTCGAAGTGACACAAGGTCTCGTTATGGCATTTGTTATTGGCCCCGGGAAGAGAAGCCACAGGGCTGTGTACTTGAATCCGCAGAGTCATCTGTGTTGGATAAAAGGCTTCTGTCTGCCCTGAGGATACCAACCCACCCCCTTTTAATATTACATATACATGCTTTTGCCTCTCTGGGATCTAGACAGTCTCTAATGAAGAAGCTGAGGAATTTAATGTTCTTCCTTTTGGCTCTTGAGAGCACTTGCCCCCCTCCCATTACATGTCACCTACAACTTCACTAAGTAAAATTCCCAGGTGCAGCTTAAATCCAAACCTGCTATAAGCTCTGACAGCATAAATCAAGCCAGACAGAGGCTTTGTGCTAAATCCCAGTGCAGGTTTACAGAGGTAGCTCAGGGAGCCATTCCCAGGCGAGAGGAGATCAGGCTTGGCTAGCCTTCCTGCAGTCCTTGGCTCCCAGGAAGAGTGGAGCATCAAGTGAAGGATCAGAGTTGATGTCTGTAATTTAGGAGCAGGAGTTTTAGAAATAAGACCTGTGTTTATTGGTTGCTGTGGATAGATTGTGCTGGGATTTTTTTTTCTCTTCTCTCGTTTAAGCTTCGTGAAGAGAAAGTAGCCAGCAGCTTTGCCATGCATGTCTGTGATGTTTCAGATATCTGTGGAAGGATAATGTGGTCACTTTAGAGCCTCAAAGAGTGTTACAATGGACCAAAATTGTTTCTTTTGTGTACTGGCAGGAAGACAGTATTTAATATTATAACGAGTTTATTCTAAATCTGGTAGCTCCCAACAGTCCTATTTGTACATAACTTGTTGATCTAATTTCTTTCAGTTGCCTGTTTCAGTGCATTTCTCTGTCTGATTAAGCTGTAAGAGTCAACAAAAACAAAAAAATCACCTCAGTGAATTTACCATTGATCTATTTACAGTTCATACAAATCAATGACGTTGAAAATCTCAGTGGCCTAATTTGTTAATCGCCAAGAGTTTTGCTGAACCTAGCAATTGTCACTGATGTCTGATAACATATTTAGCTATTTGCCTTCCCTCATGTAGTGGGTTGATCCTGGCTGGAAGTCAGATGCCCACCAAAGCCATTCTATCACTCCCTCTCCTCAGCTGAACAGGGGAGAGGAAATATAATGAAAGGCTCATGGTTTGAGACAAGGACAGGGAGAAATCATTCACCAATTACCATCACGGGTAGAACAGATTCAAATCGTGGAAAATTAATTGAAATTTATTACCAATCAAACCAGAGTAGGATAGTGAGAAATAAAACTAAATAAAACACCTTCCCTCCACCCCTCCCTTCTTCCCAGTCTCAACTTTACTCCCAATTTTCTCTGTCTCCTCCCCCCGAGAGGTCAGGGGGAGGGCGAATGGGTGTTACGGTCAGTTCATCACACGTTGTCTCTGCTGCTTCTCCCTCATCAAGGGGAGGACTCCTCACACTCTTCCCCTGCTCCAGCATGGGGTCACTCCCATGGGATACAGTTCTCCACAGACTTCTCCAATGTGAGTCCTTCCCACAGGCTGCAGCTCTTCATGAACTGTCCCAGCATGGGTCCTTTCCATGGGCTGCACTCCTTCAGGAACAGGCTGCTCCAGCATGGGTTCCCCCACAGGGTCATAAGCCCTGCTAGCAAACCTGCTCCGGCCTGGAGTCCTCTCTCCATGGGTCCGCAGGTCCTGGCAGGAGCCTGCTCCTGCACAGGCTTCCTACGGGGTCACAGCCTACTTCAGGTATCCACTTGCTCCAGCATGGGGTCCTCCACCATATCTGATCCACCATGGACCTCCACGGGCTGCAGGGGGACAGCCTGCCTCACCATGGTCTTCTCCACAGGCTGCAGCCATGGCACCTCTGCTCAGTGCCTGGAGCACCTCCTCCTCCCCCTCCTTCTTCACTGACCTTGGTGCCTGCAGAGCTGTTTCTCTCACATCGTCTCAATTCTCTCCTGGCTGCTGTTGGAGTTGCACAGCAACGTTTTCCCCTTCTTAAATATGTTATCACAGAGGCACTACCACCATCGCTGATGGGCTCAGCCTTGGCCAGCAGCGGGTGCATCTTGGAGCTGGCTGGCATTAGCTCTATAGGACATGGGGGACTCCTCCAGCAGCTTCTCACAGAAGCTGCCCCTGTAGCCCCCCTTGCTACCAAAACCTTGCCATTGCAAACCCAATACACCTCATTTCTATCATTTTTGATAAATAACATTTTATAACAGCTTTTAGATTGTCCCATCCCCTCCACTATAACTTCTTCATTAATAACAGTCTACCAGCTTAAATATACTGTATCTCATAATACAGTCTTTGATATTCTCTGACCACTTTAAATTTATGGTTTCTCCTTTCCTCTCCCTTCTCACAGAAGAATATCGTATTTCGACCCATGTCTCCCATTTACGTCTCCTAAACTGCAATAGCTCTTGCCTTTTCACTGCTGTCTAAAATGTCCTCCAAGCCATCCATCATTTTAGTTCAGAGTGGCGCACTGAGGGAGATGCAGTGGGGCTCTGCAACTGCACTGAATCCACTACAGTGCTGAGCCAGTCAATAGAAGCAGCAAAAAACCTGTAGCATAACAAACAACAACCCACCAGATTGATTAGAGCGATGTAGAATACTAAAGTTTTAAATAAAATACGACTGACAGTATCCTCAGCTATTTCTCACATTTTATGCCAGGCTGTACTTATGTTCAGCACAGGCCATTACAGCCTGCAGCATAATAACGGGGATGGAGAGAGCCCTGGTCCAAACAGGGGGAGAGGCGCGGAAGGGTGAGAAAGAGCTGCTGCAGCCATTCAACTGTATAGCACAGACATCAATGTAGAAATATGTCTGCTGATGCTAATGGAAAGAATAAAGCCTTCTTATCCGTGCTGGTAAGTCTATGTCTGGTTTTCACTCAGATTTCCTCAAAAAAATCAACACAGCTAATATGTCTGCCCTGTAGTTTGCATATGTCCCATGCATTTAACCTGTCATGTTTAAGACGTATGGACTCGCAATATTTATTCATCTTCCACAGATTGCTACAATATGATGTATTTGGAGTGATGAAATGAGATAATTGCTCTTACTCTAATGTATTTCTAAAACATACAGACTTTTCCACAATGGTTATTTGCACTTTCTTAACCTTTAAGCTGGATTTGCTTTAATATGTTCTATACATAACATTTGCTTGTATATACATAAGAGCATTTCTGTATACAGGGGATATTTCTGTCTATTGGGCTTATGCATTCAGCCACTCCTCCAACGAGTAAGCCCTGAGCTTCGGTGGTTCCAAACATGTGAGTAGGAAACACAAGCCTGGCTCTCCCAAATTTGCTGAAAGTTTGTTCCATGGAGTCAGAAAGGGATTTGATTGTGATGCTACTGAAAATGACATCAGAACTGTCACTATCATCAAAAAGCTTTCCATTTATCTGTTACATGTTGTAATAGGTAGGTTTTTTCCCTTAAGGTTAGGGGGCAGATTCTGGATTTGAGGAACTGATCCCTTCGATCGCACAGGAAATTGCTTGTTAAAGGCTTTGGGATTTGCTACAGCTCTAAGAAGACAACATTCTTATTCATCCTACACAAAATGAGGAAAATAGGCGTATTATTTGAACAGGATTATTATTACTCCTCCATATATCTAGATCATCTCCTGTTTATCTTTCATGCCTATTTGTACTTGGATAATATAGGACCAGATTCTGGCTGCCTAGTCAGTTTGAGTGGGATGCTGTTTTCCTAGTAGTTTCATCAAAATAAATGGATCTATCAGAGAACTAAGTGCTAAAGAGTACGAGTAACTAAAGCACGTTCTCATCCATCATTCACATATTATGAAATCAGAAGCAAAAAATTCAGCAGGAATCACTGGGGAGAGAAGAACAAAACACCTATACAAATGAGTACAGAACTGGCTTTGTCTGTACATTTTCATTTCTCCATAAGGTTGGTTATTTTGGTTGCAGTTGCGGTGATAGAGAATAAGGAACAGACAGATGTACTTTATGAAAAAAAAGATCCTCTTTGTTTGCAAAATCAATTTAATTTCGGTTGGTGGATAATTTCTCTTGAAAACTGAATTTGATTAGGGTTTATGCCTAGGCTGTAAATTCTAATACAAGGTTTGTGTACTTGTGCAAAATCTGGTAGCAAAATCCTGTAAGCCACTACCATATTTTTAAAGAATATGTTTTCAGTAGCAGCAGGATGCCTTATGAAGCGATGATATAGAGTAAGGATGCCCAATGCTAAGTACGTATCTTAAGTGATAGAACAGAGAGATTAAATATGTTGAAGAAAGAAAAGGAAAGTGGGATTGGTTATTGCAATTGTTATGATACTTTTGCTCGGTTTGGATGAGATTCATCTCACCTAATCTCAGCACTTTTAAACTTAGTTATTACGTTTGAGCTAGTCGTACAGAAGCTTTTCTCCCTCTTGGGAGAGAAGAGCCTTTAAAATACAGCTCCGATTCTAAGGTAAGCAGTGTTAATTATTCTTCTGTTAGCTATACAATAGAATTGGCTATACAAGTCTAATTTAGTTTAGGCTAAATGAGTAACATCTAGATGGTTAGAGCCAGCTGAGATGACTCCCACCCTGTTAGACACTTAGTGCATGAACCGCTTCTGTTAAGAGTAATCTTGTGAGGCTTAAAAAGGGAAATACTGAAAGGACTGAAGAACTGTAAATGCTTTTTCTCTTTCTGAAAAGACTAAAAAGGATGACCTAGGAAAACATAAACTAGTTAGTCTGACGTCACTGACAACTAAAATTATAAGACAGTTAACAAAAAGTTCAACTACTTAATAATATTACAATATGTAATTACAGTGCTCTAAATGCAATTACAGTGAATCAAAATGGGGATTTCAAGAAGATAGGTCTTGTCATCAAATTTTCTTTGAGAAAATTAAAGGGCTAATTGATAAAGACTACTGTCCTGATATTTTTCCAGGTTTTCATAAGCACCACTTATTACCACATGATACTTCAAATAAAAATCCCTCAATGCATTAGCCACAATTTGCACCAACCACATTTGCATCAAATACTAGGTCATTAATAGATCTTTAACGGTAGTTGTTAATGGGCAGATGCAACCATTGTACTAGTATGTCCCTGTAGGGATAAGCTCTTGGTTCAAATCTAGCATGTTTAGAAGAGAATTAGACGATATCAGGCCTGGGGTTCTTGCATTGAATTGGGTCCTACTTCACAAGAACTTCAGATTTTGGCAGGATCCTGCTTTCTTTTGTCTCTACCAGGAGTTACAGAGTCCTAAGCATTGTGCTAAAGTCCTCGGGCTGGCTACAAGGAATATAAAGGTGGCCTTTAATAGTCTCTAAAGAAAACACGATCAGACTGGCTGATCCCATCAGTAACATCGGGGAGGGGGGGGGGGAGGTGTCTGTGAAATTTTGTAACTTACTATGTATCCATCAGAGCAAAGTGACAGACTCCTCCCCTCAATGATGGCACTGTTGATATATGAAATTCAGAAGAAAGATAATGTGTCAGAGATGGCAACTATCCTATATAGGTTCCTCCATTTCTGTTATTCCTCCATATGGCCACATTCTCATAAAGACTGGTGGCAGAACTCATAGGGGCAAATCTGAGGCTTTTTCTCTATATTATCTTAAACTGACTAGGTTTCCAGATGAAAACTAGAAACTACATGCAGCTACACCAGATGCAACCACACACTTGTTATTTTCATTTATTTGATCTGTGTAAATCATTGGCATTTATAAGCAGTTTGACACTATGGTACAGAAGTGTCCTCTGTAAGGCAGACACACATCTCTGCTGTTCTGTGATCAAACACAGCCGCTAATCTCAGTATCATCTCCTGCCTTGCTAGATCGAATCTTGGCTGCGAATTCAGAACAAAAGAATGACTCATTTAAATATATTTCTTCTACTAAGTAGAAAGACTCAGCAATACTTTAACATACCTTGGAACAGTAGTTAACGTTAAGTGCTTACCCCCATTACCTGCTTGTCTGCTCACTAGGTACAAAATAACTCTTCTTATCAGTAACTCTTCTGAATGCACCCCACAACTCTTTTGGCAGAGACGGAAATACTTATTCTTAACACACACCTCATCTCCCTGACTACTTTCCTTCTTTCCCAAGCATCTTTGTGTGCTCTGCTTTTCCTTTCATACGTTGTTATACGTGTTGTTCTCAATCTTTCTTTGTCTGTGTCTTCCTTACTTAGCCTACCCTATGGTATGCTGTGCCTGTCAAGAGCTGGCACAGCATCTGTAGAGAATAATGGAATTGCTATGTTGATGTTGTCAAAAGAACTGATTAAATTTACACCATTTACGTGTCCTGGTGCTCTCATCCTAACCTTAGTCAAATGGAAATAGTTTGTATCATATCTATTCACATAGCAGTCTTCATGCTGGGGTTTGTTCTCATTTCATTTTTTATCAGGCAGATGGAATTCTGAGCCCTTTTTGTTCTCATTAAAATTTATTAGACAAATGGATTAATTGTGTGCCAGTGTCTGCTCTCACATGATATCTGCAGGAAGAATCAGCCAACCGCTCTCTGAAAAAGGAGAGGTAAGCTGTTGTTGGGTGTTACGGTTGGGTTTTCATAACTTCATTTCTGAAGAATGTCATGGATTTCAAAACAATGAGCCTTTTCTCCCAGACAATGTCTCTTTGGGGGACATGTCACATCTGGTTGTCACAGCCACCACATATTACTCCACAAGATGGAATATGACATGACCAAGCAACTGGTAGTAGCACATTACACAGGAAATGTGGGGAAAGAAACACTTCCTCTGGGTGTAATTAAGCAAAGCTTTTCCTGTCCCTTAGATCTGAACTATAAGCTCCCTGGAAGGGAACAAGAGTCTAACATAAAAACAATAAAAACACTGAGGTGCAGTAGTAGGTTCTGCAATTCTGTTTCTGCTCATTTTGGGCTGAGGAAATAAATAAAATATTCTTCTTTTGTTCTAATTCGGGAACTTCACTAAAAGTTTTGTGAGAGGAGAATACAGAAGGTGCACTCATTGAAATGCAGACTTGAGAAAAGCAGAAAGAATTTCAGCGTCTTCTTTTGTAAACATACACAAAATCTAGGCACTCACCCATCTTTTCTTAACTGCATTTTAAACCGTAACTATTGTATTAGGCTTCAAGCAATGTCTGCATTGACATTTCTGTCTGGCAGAGAAGGGGCAATGGATGGAAATCATCTTGTGCTACATCTCAGTAAATCACTCAAGATTTCTTTGATAGTCAGTGGAGATTCATCGCTCCCTAAAGCAGGTATTTAAAACAGGTCTGGTGATTCATGCTCTAGAACTGCCTATGTTTCTTCTTAACTAAAAAGGCATAGCTGAAAGGTCCAGGTGAAATGAAGCTATATATAAAGTCAGGTGAGATGGATCGTACCACAGAGTATTACTATGACCTGAATTCATTCCAGAAATAAAGAGGGAAATTTTACCTTCACGTGCATTACCCATGCACAGGCAGAAATCTAGGAGCCAAATATAACCTCTTGCTCCTTTAATGAGCCTAGCATATTAAAAACCTAGTTTCAGTGAGAATTGTTGGGAGTTTTATCAAATCAAAGAGAAAATGATGAAGGCAAAAGAGGGAAACATACACCTTTCCATTTTTATTCTGCATTTCTTCTCAAGGAAGTTGAGAAGAACTCTCATTTCTTCCCAAGGACGCTCTCAAGAACTAGTTGGAGTTAAACCTTAGCACACTATTAGTTTTGGAGAAGGCAAGGCAAATCTTATACTTAAATTGGAGCTTAGACCTAACCACTGTGAAGGAAAGGCGTCATCACTGCAAACGAAAATAAGAAAAATGAGAATAAGAGAGGTAAAACTCTTCCTACCCCACAGTGAATTATGTCTGGAGCATGTTCTCTTAAGATTCCCTGGCTTCAGTGAGTCCCTTCATGATCCCATGAAACATAGAAGGTGATGTAAAAAAGAATTTAATAGAGAAGCACTATCCCAGTATGATCCTAATCTCTGCAATTTAGCAGACAAAATGCATACACTGAGAAGGAGTGGTATCATACTTTGTCTTAACTAACACTGTCTCCAGGCGGCAACTGAGCAATAATTAAATGAAAAAATCTGCCCTTGTGTAATGCCAGGGTTAATATTTTCTGCACGGTAGGAGAGAAGAAGGAACAGAATGATATTATTTGTCTTCCAAGTCAGACAAAATTGATCTATGCAGAACATTTTACATGTAAAGAAAGAAACACATTGCTCACTAGAGGGTAAAAATAGGACTCACATCATTAGAATACTAGAAATAATCTAATTTGTATCATAGATCATGTCACCCTAATTATAGTATTTTTGAAAGGTACATAATATAGTCTTGTTCTCTGTTGTGTTGTTTTGCTTACAGTCACTAGTGGGCACATGTTCCATCTCATGCTCCTGCTTCAAATAAAATGAATGGCTAATACTGCATAGAGCAACTTAACAAGATTCAAAACATTTAATTGCACCTATGTAAGAAGCAGTCTGAACAGAAGAATTTATTGTGAATAAGATGAATCACTGCCAATATTAGCAAGTCTTAAAGTGTCTCTGTTCTTAATTTAATTACTGTGTCACCTTAAAAAAATCACCTTCTGAAGGCAAACTTTCTGAAATCTCAGATCTGGTATCTGTCGGCCCTTATTGTTCCCATGTGCACTTTCCTGACCTCTGCTAAAGCCTGCCTTTTGTCCCGTATCCATCAACTATAATGATAGCTGTCCTCATTTTATCCCGTATCTAGCAATCAGAGTGAATCCTGTTCTGGAGTGACTAATGCTACCATGAGCTTAGTGTCTGTGCCCATCAAGGTCTTAGCCTCTGCAGTGAAGGGATTTTTCACATACGGTACCTTGGCAGCTTTCTTCCACGTGGACTGTTTGCTTTGAAAATACCATGAAAAGGTGAACTTTTTTTTTTAACTCCTAGAAATGCTGCTAGATTTTTAGGAATGCAATTATCATCCCACCTTTTTTAGAATCTGGTCCCTCACGTCTACATACTTACCTCTTTATTTGACTTAGCACCTTTTCTGCAGTTTATACTACTTGTTCAGCAAAAGCTCAGCATTTCATCTGTCCCTTTGCACTAAATTATGCCTGCCATGGAGCCACTAAGTCAGTATACAGTGTAGTCGATGTTTTGCATTTGTAAAATAATCTCAGGACTGCTTTATTTGGCACTTGAGAGATATGAAGGGCACACTGCCTAAGAGGAGGAAGACTTTGACCTGCAGCTACTCTGATACTTATCTCTGTGTAGCCATCAACGTGTTACTAATGTATGCTTCTTCTTTCTCAGCAGTAAAGAAAACACTTCCTGAAATACTCATGTTCCATAACTGAAAATTACAACATGTATTTTGGAGGTGTGATGGCACTCTTTGCCTTGGAAGAGGCATGTAACTCCTGCATCTCCAGCCTTATAGCACACTGGCTCCTCTTCTGGAATGGACTTCTCGCAGGATGGAAGTTTGGGGAGTACTGCAATACTCATGCACTACTAAAGTGCTCTCACATCTTTCAAAGTTATGCTGTGCTAACATGCAAATCACTAGTCAAATGAGATTTTCAGGAAGACATCTCTAATTACCATATACAAGGCAAAGACACCTGCACTTATTTTGGCTTTGAACCAACAAGGTATTTAATCACACATTTATTTTTGAGCATGAGACTGGAACAAAGAATTTCAAGTGAAAAAATAAGGAGATACTTCACTGCTTTGCTAGACCAGGGCTATGAATTGCACTATAAATTGATGCTAAGGAAATAATCATGCCTTTCCGCATAATAATTCAAGTAAGGGCAAAAGAACTGGTTGACGAATAGGATCTTAGGGAAAAAAAAACAACAACTCCATAGTGGAAAGAGAGAAGGGGTGGACAACCTGTGGGAAAATATGGACGTCTCAAAATGGTTGACTGAGGTTTCTGTGCAATGGTCTGACCCCATTCAAACCTGCAAGTTGACGTGCGGAATCAAACTTCACAACTCAGAGAGTTATAAAGCAGGTATGTTTATTGCGGCACCGGGTGCAAGGGGGATCGCTCCTCCTAACTTGCACACCGAGTCACAAAGCATGCACCTGTTTATTACAAAGCTTATCTAAGTAGGCTGGACTGTTGTAATTATTTCTAGGAATTCATTATCATACTCCACCCCCCTTTAGCACTTGCGCAGTGTCGTCTGGTGGTCGTCTGTGGGGGTCTTCTGGATGAAGGCTCGTAGTCTTCCTCGCTGTGTGCTTTCACCTTTGGCTCAAAAATTCCTGAGTTGTCTGTGTTGGCTGAGTCCCAAACCATAGGAACAGTTTCAGCTAGAGAGTTGCTTCTTACAGACAACAAAGTTCTGGTTATCAGTCCTTGTTTCTCTTCGTCTGTCTCGCAAGCAGTCCTTGTTAGCTACATTTGAGCCACAACAGTCCTTGTTAGCAAGATTACAAAGAACAGAACTAAACTGAATAACAGTGTTTAACTCTTACTTTAACATAGATGCAAAATTATATAACGAAATTAAACTAAAGCTATAGCAAAATCGAACTAATTGTCAGTTCCCCACATCAAAGTAACTCATGACTACACCCTCCATGCACAAAAGAAATCTCTTCAGATTTGCAGGACTATGAGGTTAAAGACAAGGCTCTAACCCAGATGTAGCATTCCCTGTGGAGATACTCACCCTCTTGAAAACATGCAACCCTAGAGCAGATGCTCAGTCGATATAAAAATATAAGCTTCTGAAACAGGATCAACTCAAGCCATCTAGGAATCTGCAGTGAAGGTTAACATAGCTGGGCAAAAAAAAGAAGAGGACATAGTAACAGTAGACTTGGTTCCAAAAGAACTTTAAGATCATAGCTCTAAAAGAAAATTTATGGATAGCTAGATGTGCAGTAACACAGACAGCAAGTAAACAAACAAACAAACAAACCCAAAAAAGCAGCACAGCGAGAAAGTGCAGGTTGCTGAAAAATTTGTGCAAGACACAACTATACCCTCAGGAGGTATTTGTAGCGTTACTGAACAGGTAATCTGAGAACTTCCACTCACACCTGCTGGAAAACGGACTGAGAATCTGAAGAACTCAATTCTGATTAGGGTGCTCCTACTGTAGCAAAGAATTTGGTACTGTCTTCCTTGTGCACCCAAATTGCTTACAGGATCAGAAATACTAACACAAGAGTCCTCATTTTCATCTTAGCTGCTTTTCACTACCCAAGGTAATGAAAACCCAATTGAAAATAATAATGGAGAGTACCAGGAAGGTGGGAAAGGAAACATAAAATTTCACTTTTTATAGATTCGTAGCTAATTTCCAAGCAGCCCAAGAGAGAGAAGGAGAAAGATGTCATGCTGTTTCCCTTCTGTGTCTCAAAACCCATCTATCACCTGTGATCAAGTTATAAAACTGCTCTTCTTAATGACTTAACAGCCAGAAAAAAATTCCATCCCCATGCACATTGTCTGTGGTAAAAAGCCTGCACAACTTCTGTCATTGTGTTTTGGCATATAAAGAAGAAATTATATCCTATCTTTTTTATGAATGTTGAATTCTGTGATATTCTGCTGATACTATTCTATAAAAGTAGATTTTCAGTATTGCTGAAAATATCCTATATTAGTTAACCAATTATAAATATTTAAAATCTCTCAATGACATTCTGGAACAGTCAAACCTCACTAATTAACATTAATGGTCAGGGGGATCATATTAGTGAATAACGGAACAAATACATGAACAAAGCAAGGTAATGTATAAACAAAAGCTATTTGTTAATTTATTTCATAAGAAGAGTTTTGCTTCTTATGTAATGATTTATGACCAGAGTCAAACAGAATTCTCTTTTACTACAGTGGCAAATGCCAATTTGTTAAAACTGAGGCATCCTCTAGTAACATCTGAATGCAAGAAAAACATTTACAGAGAAAAGATGTACACCTCCCTAGTTCTTTAGCATCCTACCAGAGGTTACACTGCCCTGTCCAAACTAGTGTCAGGCAGAAACACTGGGTGTATCTCCAGATAAGCAGGCATTCTTATATAGCAGAATTTGGTGTTATGCATATATTAGCTTGGGTTCCAGATACAGTAGCCACCCTATGTTTGCACAAACCTCTGCTCACATGAGTTAGCCCAGGCAATGCTGAGTGCCATATCCACAGTCCTCTGGGGTCCCAACCTGGCTGGTTCAGAATGGCCTTGTGCCGTACAGCTGCATGCCCAGGGACAACCAGCAGCCTGGGATCTCTCGTTCAGGTCTCCAGCAGAGATTTGGGAAGGCCTGAGAGCACCTTCTGCATCCTCTTGCTGTAAGTATGTATGCACAGTGATGGTAGGATTCCCCCATCTCCATGCTGGTCCAAAGTACTGTCCCTAGGGCTGATCTGGATTGCTCCATTCACTCTAAAATTAGCAGAGCAACTAATTTCCATTTTTCTAAACTAAAAATTTTAGTTTAGAATTCTTTTCCCATAGCAACTCTTTAAAATCCCACCTTTTTTTATTTTAATTCCTGAAGTTATAGAATTTCAGGAATTGCAGTGTGTGGTATATTATAATGATGGTACCCCTAAGCCCTAAAACTCAAACTAAAACATAGCGTTGTAGAAAACCTGAATTTTCTTAAGGTGACTGTGGTCTAAACTTGCTCCTTTAGGAGTGTCTCTAACTTTACCATCAAAGTAAAGTTTTTTTACAACAAAGGATCTATTGGAGCACATGACAGCTCCTATCTGGCATCAAGCATCCGTGTTACCTTTCAGCCGAGGTAATTAATGGAAATACATCTTCCAGAGGGACATGAATATGAAAAAAGTCTAGAAGAAACTGTCTTATATGTAAAAATTATTATTTATGCAAAGTACAAGTTAGTAAAATTTCGCTTTAACGCTTCTTCCCAAGATACGATTGCTAATCTAGCATGATAGCGAAAAGGCAAAATAAAGACTGCATGTTTGAAAACAGTAAGACAAAAGCTGATCATTAAATACAAATGTTGAGCTGTTATGATCACTGTGTAACTCTCTGTAGAGGAAGTGCGCCACTGAATTTAACTGCTCTTCCAGCAGCTCTATCATAAACCTATGCTGATTTAGAAGCAAAAAAAGGGAAATGGGCAGTAGAAGTTGTGCCCATGGAAGCTGTACAGAAAGGTAACTGGAAGATGTCTACATGGATGGACAGGGACTGTCCATGGCTTCTCTCTCCCATGCCCTAGCACTGTGCCATGAACAACTTCACCCCAGGAACCACACAGCTGTATCTGTAAAACTCAGAGCTGTGGGCAGCAGAAGCAGACATGGCTGTGCTGCTCCAGACAGGAATGGGGCCCTGGCCCGGCTTGGCTTGCACCTTCTGCCAGGGATTTCTCTGCTGGGCAACAGCACCGTATCAGCAAAAGCTGCGGCTCCTTGCCTGGGCTCCCAGCTCACCCAGTGGTACTCCCCAGTTTGAGAAAAGAGCTCCTGTGCACAGCAGGGCTTCACAGCGCTCCGGCAGAGATGAATTACTGCACTTGAGCCTCACCTCTCTTCTTTATTAAATGGGGCGTATGGATAGACTGTAAGTAAATGAATTCACTAGGGAAATTACTTTCTGTGTCACTAACTTTTCTACAGCCTCTCCTTCCAGAGGTCTGAGAAGACTGGTACTGAGCAAACTGGCAAAAATAATTAACCTTTCTGTCCTTCCAATTGATCAGCTGTGACCATCCTCCCTTTTTTCTGGCTAGGAGGAATAGGTTTGCGAAAACGGTTTTTCTATAGTTTGCCACTGGTCACTGCATAGGAAATTATGAGATCTACTGATGCAGAAGGAGCTTATAATTAAGCATCTGAGATGTTCAAAAAGTCGAGCTAAAGGGTCAGAGATGAGATCTCAGCCCTTATCATATGTCTGGGGAAAATGACCAGCTCAGTGACAGAGCCCAGCCTCGCACTGGCAACAGTGTACTCCAGAAGGATTTAACCCTTAGCCATTAAAGTATTTTGCATGTGGAAATTCTGTTGCAATGCTCCAACAGAAGAGTTTAAACAAAGGCAAGTTTGCCCTTCTAGTCACGCAGCTGCAGAGCTTTGTAGACATTCACTGGTGACACATGCAGCTCCGAGAACAGCCGTCTGCCTCGAAACACCTTTTAACACTATTTATTAAAGCAGGTGTGGAACTGGTCCAACCTTGTCTTACAAATAATCCTCTCAAGATAACATAATTCTCTCCTTGTATGCGAAAAAAGACATGGGTATCTTTGTTCCAAACCTTCTGCATATTTTGACTAATGAATTGTGGACATGGTCAGGAAGTGCTTTACAGTAACTGAGTGTTTCATATCAAAGTCAATGCTCTTTCACTGACAGCGCTGTGCCATGCTCCAGACTGATCTGCTGTACATCTATTTTTCCTCATAATTATAAAACCAACATGAACAATAGCACCATTCTTGCAATGCTGATGTAGGAGTTCTTTTAACTCTTCCACTCACAGTTTTCAGCCAGAGAGAAGGCAGAAGAGATCAGAGGTCACACAGACTGCTGTGATGCCCGTGGGGTTTTGCTCAGTGATGTCACACATCTTGTAGGCAGTGGCTGCACTGAGGGTTTTTTGGAGGAGAGGGTGGCTGCTGAAGTAAAGGGGGAAGCAGAGGCTCACTGGGGTTCATAAATGGCACTGCTTTCTGAAAGCAGAAGGGGTGACCACGGCAAGTGGAGGTTTAGTCATCACCAGGTGACCAAGGAGATTGTTTTCCAGCAGGTGTATCAGAGGTACCATCTGCAGATCTGAGGGAGGTGGTCTTGGAGAAAGTGACGAGGCGAGTGCTGATCTGGAGGATTTGGTATCTAGATTGTGTGGTTGTATGTCAACCAAGGCAGGGACAAAGGCACCCATTTCCCAAACTATGCCAATGAGAACAGGGTGGGTGGCCTGCCTACCACCTCTCAGGGACTGTGGGGGCCAGCGTAACCCCACTGGTTACCCCAGCTGGTTCCATATACAATGACTGTTTTTACTCTGATATTGACTGGCCTGGGCGTTTTAATTCCTGTTTGTCTCTGACTCACTGAGTTTTGAAGCCTACATTCAGCCTACACCCAATTACTTCGTGTCACAGGTGCCTGGGGTTTTACTTCAAAAGTGGCCAACCTTGAAGATAGGCTGTTGTTCCCTTAAAATATAGAACAGTTCTGCCCTAGGTGGAAACACAAACTTACTGTTCCTCATCTTTACAATTAAGAATCATCCAAACGACTAACATTTTAGGGACTCTACTTATTGGTCTCTCTTAAACATTTTTCTCTCATGTATCCCCATATCTAGTTTCCTCTACTCCAGTCTCTATTTCTTCATACCTGATTTTGTCTGCTTTCTTTAGACCAGTGCACCTGGTAAGTCACTTGCGTTGCCACCCAGCTGAACTTGAACACGCAACGTACAAGATAGGATGGGGCCCAGTGTTATTAGTCTTAAATAATCTGCTGTATCTAGCCATAAACAATTACTCCAGAGCTGTTTGACAGATGTAGCACAACTAGTGGTTCAGTGGTAAATCATAGTCACTGGGGAACTGTACAAAAAAATGCATCAGGAAGAAATCGTTAAATGAGTGTACTCTACTGAGGCCTACATACTGTACTTCTGTGAGAAAGGGGAAGTGGCCAGTCAAGTAAAAATGCAGCAAACATTAAGATGCATTAAGCTGATGCTAAATACTAAGGAAATCAGTAGACATGCGGGGTCACCCACACCTGGACCTCACCAGAACTTCAGAAAACAAACTAACGCACAATATACAAACTTAAATCTCCAGTGGGAACTGAAGGAATTCAGCTACCTAGCTAGCATTCCTGTTGCTAGGGTGGGACACGATTAAGGCAAAGCCTCTTGCAGCCTAAGTGCTGAACGAGGCAGACAGACTCTCCCTAGAGGAGAGTAACGATAACAGTAACATTCCTCTTTTTACTGTGGTCAAGCCTAGAGACATATTACTGAGACTGAGTAGGATCAAGTCTGAGGGTAGGAAAGTAAAATGCATCACTATTGTCTGAAAAGATTATTGTTTCTTTAAAAAAAAATTTTAAAAAGAACTAACATATCCTTAACATCTTTCCTTGGGAATAAACATAAGCAGCCTGCTGAAGAGGCTGACAATATCCATCAGATCCCTGGAAGCAGCACCAGGATTCACTACTGACCTACTTTCTGTCACACATAGCTGCTAGGTGTGGAGGAGAGCCTTTTGACGTGTGCTATTACTCTGAGATGACTATGTTATCTGTGATGAACAAGGCACTTCAACTATCCCTCTGTAGCTTTTACGTAAGAAAAAATTTTTTCATTCTTTTTTTCTCCCCCTTTACCCCACTTGGAACAAGGAGAAAAATAATTCTTTTCAATCCTTACTCAATTAGAATTAATTATTACAACACTGAATTTGTTTTTTGTTTTCTGTATCAACAAAAAAGGAGGGGAGATTTTTCCCAAGCAGTCTACAACCACCGTTCCTCTGAAAACAAACAAAGTTTATATTCCAAAGCTAGTTGTACATTTTAAATAGCCTATCAATTGTTTTTTATACACTTTCCTACTCAACTATATATGGGCATATGTATTCTACAAGGAGAGGCACAAATAGTGTAAGGTGTACACAATAGACCACTGTAATTCGAAATGCACAGCAACAGGCAAGGAAAGCTCCAGTTTTTGTAACAAAGAAGAAAATGATTGATTTGTGATTACTCACTTGCAAATCTTGTTAGTAGAAACTAACCAGGCAAAAAAAGTATATACATGGCATAACAGTGGTACCCAGAGATGGAACAAAGAAATGCAACCAGTTACTTCACATCATTTTAAAATATTTTTCACAGACAATCAGTATTTTCATTACCAAAAGTAATCCTTTCATTAGCTTATATAAAATCATATCCTGTATTTTCTGTCTTTCATTAACATGATTTCAAGCTTTCTGCACATACAGAAATCAATGTTTTTAAAAATGTGATGCTGAAAAATAAATTCAACCTACATTTTCCAGTTTATACACTGCATGGGTGATTCTTTTCTTATCCGCCTTTTAATTACGTTGATAAAATGTAATGGCCAATTGCAATCCTGGAATTTGGGGAAATGTTGCACTATCTTTCATTAGACACTTTACTATTCATTGCTTATTTACCTCCAACTCCTGAAAAGATAGTTGTCCTTCCAGTAATTACTGGTAGGCCAATAAAATTATAAATGTCCACTTTTCCCCTAGTTATGGGTTGGACTTCTATAGGGAAAAAAACTAAATTATTATAATCGTACAATAACAGTGGAACACACAATGCCTTTTGCAAGGAACTCTGTACAGACCTAGCAAGCTAGTTTGCTATTTAAAAATGAGATGAGAAGCAAAAAAAAGGCTTATAAAAAAGCCTCACTTCAAGAGAAGAATTTGCCACTTCTTTATATCAAAAAATCCAAACCTTACATGCATAAAGACTTTGATACAACAGAGTAACGCTTTAGTGGGACAGGAAGACTTCCGAACATAAGGTGGAGGTGAAAGAACATCATTCCTTAATCATGCCACACCATTTGAAGATAAGGAAAGGGCTATACCCCCAGCTTAGCGTACTGTGTAACCATGTCCCACAGTAAGTAAAACAGGGCAGATGAACTGGAGCAGGCAATTTGGCTGACTTACTGGGACTATTTCTGTGGGTAAATAGGTAACATTTATGTTTATTGGGCTCATTGTGTGTTAGCACATTAAGTCTTTGGCTTACGAAAAATTTAGTATCTCAGTAACAAAATACACATTCAAGATATCTTTGCTATCAGTGTCCTTTTTCTTTCTTTCTTTTTCAGCCTTCTTAAAATTCAACTTAAGTTTTTGTCTTGAGGTAATAAATTCTTAGCAATAAAATGCTCATCCCAAGAAGGAGCATGGAAAAGACAGGAATTGTCCATATTGTGCCACATTTGGGCTACGACTATTCACCCTCTCCTGGATTCAGCTGGAGTGGTGAAGGACTCTTCCACTTCACGCTGCTGGTTACTGGCCCTCTTTCAGAATTACTATCCCACAGCTGCGTGTAAGCAGAGAGTAATCTTGCAAACAGCAGCCAATATCCCCATCTAAAGCTATTACCTCGAGCCTGTGGATTGTTTTGCTGAGTAGTTCCTCCACTGCTTCAGGCAGAATCCAGTCGACCACTTTAAAAGGGAAAGCCTATCAGGGAATGCTTACCTGTGCCACAGAGGTGAAAGGCAACATCTTTCCTTTTGAGTGGAAGGGAACAGCAAGCAGCTGGAGGCAAGACCACCTTTAATCACCACAGATGCTTGCTAAACAAACATCTATCAACTAGACATCTGGAAGTTGTGTAGTAACTGGGCAGCAGCCATCTGTGAAGTTTCCATGGGGGAAAGCAAATTAGCAGCTTAACACATGGGAGACATGAGCCACTAGACCTCAGTGGGGAAACAGCTCTGTTGGCATCCATCAAATGAGGTGGTATTAAGGGTCTATCCTCATGGCATCCTGGTGAACAGGATGAAGATACTGCTAAACAAGTTCACTTGCTTATGGGAGCAAATTTAGCTATGGCAACATAATCTGATTGTGCTAATAAAGTCATCCTACCGTGCAATGTAGATCTACCTTGGCTCTCCATCTCCAGTGCAATCCTACTTTGAGCTGTGATTTCAATATCAGCTTTGACTGGACTGTATTCTCCACAGCGTTTCTCTATCTTGTGAAATAATGCCTGTTGGAGCAAACTAAAATGTATTGTCAAAAAAGCCTGCTTAGCAACGGTATGCATTCCATAGCAGTCTTCAGACATTATAACCTACTGGAAAGTATTTGGCCATCTCAGTGTTGTTCTGTAAGATTGCTCCTGAGGGTTTACCCAGCAAAGCTGTTTAGATAAAGGACGTCTCCAAGGTCACTTTTTGGGACATCAGGACATGCCTCAAACACTCCACAAATAGCTGTACTTCATATCATGTCTACTCCTGTATGCAACATCTATCCCAAAGCACCTGGGATGTACCTGCTATGGCCTTTTGGTACGTATCACCCATGCTGAAGTTTCTAATGGTCACTTTAGGACTCAGTACCTCAGCAGTAAGGTGGGATCATAGCATCCTTCAGATGTGGGGTGATCAACAGCAGGCCTCTAATTTCTGCATGTGAAAAGACACTTCTCAGCCTCACATCAGGAGCTCAAACAAGCCATCAATAAAAACAAACTCATTTCCGAGACATAGCCTGCTTCAAAAGTGGGTGGAAGCTCAGGAATGTGGCAACATACAATCCCTGCAGATGTGCAGGACTGTAGTTCAGTGAGGAAATGCCTCTAAAGCGACTTGGCATCAGTGTCCTGGAACTGGTTTAACAACCTGCATCCTCAAAACAACTGCTGCAGTTCAGAGATACAGCATACCTAATTGTGACGATGGAGCAAACATTCCCATCAACATAGGACTTATCATTATAGATGTCCCACAATGTTACCTTTTGGGATTCATCCCCAAATGAGCAACAAGGCATGCACAGGATCACATAATGAGTATTTGCTTAAATAACTCAAAACTCCATTAAGCTTCAGAAAAGCACCAAGTTTGAGTATTCCTGTGGTTTTACTTGACAGTGTATACTTCCCCCAGTCCGACCACTCCGGGAGAAGCTAGTCTCCTGGCCTTTCATCACAGCAGTACAGTCTGTAGCGTGGATGGAAAGCTGCACCTTGCTGCTTGATGGAGGAGCCCTATAGCACAGACAATTTTTGCACCTTGCCTAGAAAGTGCGACTATCAAACAGTACACCAACATGTTGCTGCCACTAGATGGCAAAAAGCGCACATGGAAAGCAGCAACCTGTTTCTGAGAGGACAACTACTGGTCTCCTCACTCAGGGGAGTCCACGCCTTCCTCGGGCGGCACAGGCAGGAAGGCAACAAGGCGGCACAAAAGCCCTGTCCAAGCATGCACTGTGCTTGCAGAAAAGCTGCATCGGGTCCCAACCCTGCCTAATTATCCACCTCCCTCTGCACTGCGTTGTATTGTAAAGCTAGCTACCAAAAAAGAAATTTAAAAAATTTAAAAAGATTGCGGCTGGAGCCCCCACAGGGGGCATGGGGAAGCTTTGAGGACAGGGCTCAAGCTTTGAGGACAGGGCTCAGTAGAGTTCAGCAGTCTGGCTGCAAGAGACTGTGAAGCTCTGGGGAGAGCACAAAAGAAGGGGATGGGAGAAACCCTTCGCCATTCGGAAGGATTTACTCCTCAAGACTCCTTGTTGTCTTGTGGAGTGATTATGGGACACACCATGTGATGTGGACAGAGACTTCACTAACACAAAATCACCTCGCCCACCCTAGGCCTGGTGGGGGTCAGCTGGGAAAACACTGGCACCAAACACTGGCTACCACAGCAATGGTACTATAAGATTTCTTCACCAATACACTGGGGAATAAATTCCCTGACCAATCTCCCCCACCTCTACAGCAGCATCTCCTTTGAAGACCAGGCTGGGCAGTGATTCCTACTGCCATTGCACCGCTGTGAACACAAAACGAGCTGTCCTTGGGGGCTGAGTGGCTGCGAGGCTCACAAGTTACATGGCAGTGAGGACTTGTGCTATACATATTAGTGGGTGTGCTACAAAGGACCATGTTACTGGTGAGCTTCATTTCATCTGGCACAGTGCTATAGACAGAGCATATTCCCCCTCTTTTTGCACCTACTAACTTTCTTCACAACAAAATGCCCTTTCCGTACTTCTTGGGATTAACAGCCTCTGCAACACCCTGCAAAGCACAATGACACGAGAAAAGGCAGATTGAAGAGGCCACACTCTCAGCTGCTCTGGGGCCATGCTGGGGCAATTACAGGCATGTCAAAGGAGAGACAGCTTACGTGCATCTATCTGCTGATTAATACATTTTTGTCCTCCACAGCACTCCAGTAAATCGCACCTGCCTTGTGCTGACCCCTGTACCAACACACAAGCTCAGTCCTGAGCTTCCTACTGTGTGGCTGAGGAGGAGGAGTTACTGGCACAAGAGCTGCTGGAGGTGGCAGCCCCTTATAGCACGGCTTCACAAACACCAGCTGCATCATAACCCTTGACTGTCAACTGGGGAACGGTTCTATTCTCTCGATATTTTCTCTGCTCATAGCTGGACTGATCTGCTTACAGTTAGACTCATTCAGCATGACAGAATTTCCAATGCTGCTACATTTTCGTACTTTGGCATCTTCTGTATCCTACTGTGAGTTTGAATACCTGGGATTAGAGAGGGTTGGTCATGTTCCACATCTGGCCAGGTAGCAGTAGCAGCAGCCAACCACTGAGGTACACTTAACCAGTCCTCGTCTCTTCAAATATAAGGAGATACATAAGCATTACAACTTTGACAAACCACTCTGGACACATACACTAAAGCACATGTGGAACGAAACGTGAAAACAACACACGGTCTTCTTCCCCTCTTCATGGGAAACAGTTTAAAGAAAACATTCTTAATGAGAGAAGAATGATCAGGAAGTCAAGAGAGAAAATGAGACGCTCTCCTCCCTCACAGCCCAGGGGACTGGGAAGGCGACGAGCTGTCCTGGCTCTGGTCCCATGACCTCATTCCCTGCAGATATGCCAGTTTCCCAAGGAAGGGATACTGCCAGAGGAAACCCAGACACTACAGAAAGTGACTACAGAGCTCTGGGAGCAGTAGTCAAGGGCATGACGGCCCAGGTGGTGTTCTCCTCAATGCTACTGGTGAGGAGAAGTCAACAACTGGCTGCGGAACTGGTCTTGGTGACACTGTTTTGGGTTCTGTGACCATGGGACCCTGTTTGCAGATCAGTGTCTGCTTGAGAGAGAGGAGATACACCTCACTAAGCAGGGCAAAATTATTTTCACCAATAGCATGGCTGACCTTGTAAGGAAGGCTTTAAACTAAGAATGATGAGGGAGGGAGAGAATAAACAGCAGGCCTATAGGGGACTGATGGACAGGATCACTAAGCAAAGGGCATGTGGCAGGAAGAGACTACAAAATCAACAAAATGAGGCTTAAGCAAAGACACTTCCAGTACTTGCATGTAAGCTCAGAAGTACCTACAAGGCACCATTATGGAGAAATCCCCTAAATCCTCTCCAGGAACTCAACATTACGGGGTGCCTCTCTGAAGTGCCTGTATGCTCATGCACAGAGTCTGGGGAGAATAAGCATAATGAGTTAGAGATCTGTGTGCTGTTGCAGGGCTATGAGCTTGTTAGGATTACAGAGACACGGTGGAATGGCTCCCATGACTGGAGTGTTGCAATGGAGGGATGCAGGTTCTTTAGGAAGGGCAGGATGGGTAAGTGAGGAGGAGAAGCTGCCCTTTATGGGGGAGAGCAGCTGGAGTGTATGGAGCTCTGCCTGTGGACAGAGGAGGAGTCGACTGAGAGATAGCTTATGGGTTAGGATGAAAGAGAGGACTGGTAAAGGTGACATTATAATGGCTGTCTCCTACAGGCCACCTGACCAGGAAGAACAAGTGAACCAGGCCTTCTACAGGCAGATGGGAGCAGCCTCACATTCACAGACCCTGGTCCTTGTTGGGGACTTCAACCACCCCAATATCTGTTGGAGGGACAACACAGCAAGTCACAAGCAATCCAGGAGGTTCCTGGAGTGCATCGATGATAACTACCTCCTCTGAGTGACAGAGCAGCCAACAAGGAGAGGTGCTCTGCTGGACGTCATATTCACTAAGGGGCCTCCTTCAGAACGTGAAAAATAAAGGCAGTTTCGGCTGCAGTGACCATGAGATGGTAGACTTCAGGATCCTGAGGGTACAGAGGAGAGTGAAAAGGAAGATCACAACCCTGGACTTCAGGAGAGCAGACGTTGGCCTCCAAACATTTGCTTGGAAGAAGTCCCATGGGATAAGGCCCTGAAGGGAAGAGGAGCCCAAGAAACCTGGTCACTATTCAAGGATCACTTCCACCTAGGTCAAGAGAGTTCCATCCCAACAAGCAGGAAGTCAGGAAAAAATGCCAGGAGGCCTGCATGGATGGTTTGAACAAGGAGCTCCTTGTTCAAACACAAAAAGGAAGAATACAGAGGGTGAAAGCAGGGATGGGTAACCTAAGAAGAATACAGAAACATTGTCTGAGCATCCATGGATGATGTTAGGAAAGCTAAAGCCCAAATGGAATTGAATCAGGCCAAGGATGTCAAAGACAACAAGAAGGACTTCTTTCAGCACATAGGCAACAAAAGGAAGACCCAGGAAAATGTGGGCCCATTGCTCAACAAGATGGGGGACCTGGTTTCACAGGACATGGAAAAGGCAGAAGTACTGAATGCCTTCTTTGCCTCCATCTTCACTAGCAAGGCCAGCCTTCAGGACTCCCAGGTCCAAGAGAGAAGGGGAAAATCTGGAGCAAGAAAGATGTACTCTTCGTGGAAGAGGATCAGATCAAGGAACACTTAAGCAAACTGGATGTACCTAAGTCCATAGGCTCTGATGGGATGCACTCATGAGTGCCAAAAGAGCTGGCTGATACCATTGTTAAGCTAGCCTCCACAATCTTTGATCAATCATGGCGACTGTCAGAAGTGGCCAAAGACTGGAGGGAAAAAAAAGGCCCATCCTATCTTAAGAAGAACAAGGAGGAGGACTCAGGGAGCAAAAGGCCAATCAGCATCATATCCATCCCTAGAAAGGTGACAGAGCAGCCAGTCCTGGAAACCAGGTCCGGTGGCAGGGAACACGGTCAGCCCAGAGTGCAGATCGCCCAGCCAGTGCCCAGGGACAGGCAGGCCTGCAGTTCAGCCAGGACGTCACGTCATCGGGCAGGGGCAGGGCTGAGAGCAGGGAGGCCCGGCACAGGGCTGGCTGCAGCTTGAGGCTGTGCCAGCATCTGCTGGGTCTGACAGATGAAGTCCTTCTCTGGAGGAGAGGGGAGTAATATTGCCAAAACTCAAACAACTCTATCAAGCTGGCTGTGACCAAGATCAGACCCTGAACCACCCGGTCTCAGGCATGAGCTGAGCAGGAGGACGTTCAGGTTTTGCTTTTCTAAACGGGCACGACGCAGTGAGGTGATGCAGAAAAAGTTCTGTAACTTACTGCTCTCTAGCAGCTGTCTCAGCCCATCTTTCCCTTGTCATGAGGACCCAGATCATAGTTCCCAGAAGTGCTTTTGAGGTTGCTCTGGCTGTTCAGTAGCATGGAACCTGTACCTACTTCTCCGCCCGTTATCCGGATTTGTTGCTAGAGCAGCCATGTTTCAGAACTATGTTAGTGTTCAGAAGGTATTATTGCAGGATGAATTGACTACCTTTCCCTATTTTCACAGCCAAAGAGACATCATCACTAGGGATCAGAAGATACTGCATCAGAGAAGTCCCAATTCCAGTAAACAAGGAGCAGTTATACTGAGATCAAACATCTGCCTTCCAGCCACTAATTCAGGGCCTGGAGTTGCCAGGCAGTGATAATGAGCAGCCATGGCCACCATGCTGGCAGGAAGACAACAGCTTTGTGCTGCCAACACCCTGCATTCAATTCCAAGTAGTTTGTTCCAACTCGGTATTTAATAAACTGGGTCATCTACTATGCCTCTTCTGTTTTCTGCTGCTCCCCTTGCTGGCTTTGCTTCTCTTTTCTTGCCTCTGCTATAGACAAGGACCTGTCTCACTGCTGCAAAATGGTGATGGCTGCTAGAACTGTCATGACATTTTAGAACTGCTGTGTTTTATCACACAATTGGAGTTCTTTGGACCCAGCTGGTATGGATGAGGAAAGGCATATTATTGAAGGCTTCTTCAGGCTTTCTTCCTGCGCACACATTTCAGACGTCTCTCTCTGCCCTCGTTCTCAGTGAAAATCAGTCCTGGAGACATCTCTGAGGGTGAGAGACGAGCCAGGATACTAAGTCCGAGCGAGAGCTCTCCTGTGCTCCCTTCAGCTCTGTTCATAGCTGCATCTTCAGCCTGTCCTGGAGGCCAGGCAAAAGGCCAGCATGCGTCCGTGTCTTCTCCTGTGGGGATGCCTGAAGCACAGTGGTGTGAAGATTGTGGACAAGAGTTGTGGTATGGCTAATCATCAGTCCCCAGACTCTTCCTGGATTCTAGAGCAATCCTTCTTGTGCCGTGGCAGAACGGCATGAGTGAGCTCCTGGTAGCCATGAAACACTGGCAAATCCCACAGGTTTTGATCCCATGGGGAGATGATCAATTTGTAGCCTGCAAAGGGTAAAGGCGTTCAGAAATTTCTCCAGCCTGCACCAGGGAGGTCAAAAAGTTCAGCTCTTTGTTCTTTCTAGCGTCTCTGCACATAGAAAACAGGTGCAGAAAGTCTTGGGCTTCTCTTTGTGTTGTCATTGTGATAAACTCAGACATGACCTGTTTTCAAGTTTGTTCCTAACCTGCTCTGTGCTGCCGCTTGATAGTGAGAGGGGAAAGTTCTTGGCTAGTGGAGCAGTAGAACAGAAATTCCGCCTTGGCATCAGGCATAACAGGGGCTAACAGCAGTTACAATGGGGTGGGGGGTGAGGGAGTAAACAGAAGTCCAGTCAATTCCTTCACTTGCAAGTCCATCTCCAGTATGACCGTGGGGACACTTTCAATAATGTCGGAGACCATGGCTATCAGAAGAGGCTTGTGAGGCTTGAAAGGCAGGGAACGTTCAGCACTGATGTGGGGGTCTTCACAGCATACTGTATTATGCACGAGCACGCAGCACCTCTTGTAACAGCAGACCTGTGTCTGTGGTAGCACCCTAAGACTGGCCAGACAAATTTGGAGAAAATCCTTTTGTTAGCAGCTTTTTGCTCTTAAAGTGAAAATAAAGCAGGGGAAATGTCTCCAGTGATCCTAATCTTTCAAGCTGCAGGCCTGATTTTGTTCTGGTAGACCTCCTGCCAAATGTAATGAGCCTTTTGCCTGAATCTGGCCTAATCTTAGCTTTAATTGTAGTCTTAATTACATGCAACAAACAAAAGAAGTGCAGAATTGTAGAAGACCGCTATGAACTGGTTTTGTCTCGACATTCCCATTGTCTCTTCCTGGCCTCCGAAAAAACTGCCACAACGACCTGCAGGAAAGCGCTTGCGTGCAGAATAGCATGTGAACTGGCAAGAGAGGACTTGTCTAAGCAGGCTGTATGTGTGGCACGAACTGCACGTATGTGGACATGCTCTGCGCATGCGCAAATGCCCCTCTAAAAGGGCAGCACATGCTCCTCGGAGCTCTCTTTCTCTTGCTGTCCTCCTCACCACCTCGCTGCTGGACCCTGCCATCGCCGGGGCCTCCACGCCTGCACAGAGACTGAGCCGACAGGACATCACTGGACATTGGCGAATCCATGGTTGTGGTAACCGATCCCCTCCCTGCACTTCTTTTCCTCACCCGCTGGGGTTTTTTCGACTTTACTCCTTTCTTTCTTTCTCACGTCCTCCCCCTGCTGCCGGCCCCGCCCGACCTCCGACTCCCTGTTCACTGAAATAAAGTTTACAATGTTGCATGGCATCTGACTGCGTTTGCATCTTAATCTAATCCTTGGGATCGTATCAAAACCTCCCGAATATTGGATCGGGACAAGAATGTATTCAACATCTGCAGTAATGTGGAGTGGTTCTATTCTATCAGTGTTTTCTGTGAACAGCTGCAATGATCTGCTTTCAGTTAGATTCATTCAGCTTACCACAATCTGACTCACAGCCACATTTTTATACTTCTTGGCCTTCTGTTTCCTACAGCACTGCTTGACACTTGGAATTAGAGAACCACCACAACATTCTAGGTCTGGCTGGGAAGCAGGCAGCTATGGAAGTCCAGCTAACCAGTCCTCATCTCCTCAAATGCATGAAGATAAGCATTACAACTCTGACAAATCACTCTTCACACATACACCAATGCACACTTGGCAAAACCACATTGAAAGAATATTCCACTGAAATAATGTTCCACCTCGTCTCCAGGTGATCACCCTTCACAGTTATGCATATTAGTGAATGTCTGGGCTGTAAAGTCAAAATGGCCTTTGGAAGATAAAAAATTTATTCAAACAATAAATTGCACCTGTTCTTCACATAAGTGAGAATGAGAGCTCTGCTAAGGA
The DNA here is from genome assembly GCF_030867145.1 of Opisthocomus hoazin. Classification (NCBI taxonomy): domain Eukaryota; kingdom Metazoa; phylum Chordata; class Aves; order Opisthocomiformes; family Opisthocomidae; genus Opisthocomus; species Opisthocomus hoazin. Next base: position 46,723,012 of record NC_134421.1, on the reverse strand, counting down.
GCAACAGTACTGTAGACTCCCAGTAAAGGGAAATAAGCAGCAGCAGTAAGCTCTGTGATGACGTATGAACCAACGAAATCTGTCTGCTTAGCAGTTTGACTACGCAATACCTGAGCAAATTGCTTGCATTTGTACTTTGGTTTGGCATTGATTTCTTGTTGCCTGATGCTGGTTTAATTTTAAACACTGTGTGCAAATTTATTTCAGAAAGTCTCAGCCTTTCAAGAAATTTAAGCTAGCTTGGACTTTAAAATTTAGCGACCAGTATGTCAGGCTCACAGAAAAAACATTTACCAGCTGAAGCTTTCAGGCAACTTTACTAGGAACAATTATGGTTCTCTCCCTCAATACCAATTCAAAATGATGTCTAAGCCTGTTTCAAACTCAAGTTTATCAAGATCTGAATTACAGCTGGCACAAACTCTAAGCACAAACTACATTTTAGCAGCCAACAAAGCAAACAGTAAATATATCATTAACTTTCTGCCTACTTTGTTATTTGCTGTGGTGGTCCACTGCTGGAGTGAGTAAGGTCCCCATACCTCTCCAGCAGAACATTTCTCACAAATTCTCCATACTTATGAACGCCTCTGGGCAGGGCTATGATACAAGCACTGCAGACTCAGAATAACCAATGTGTTATATCAGCTGTAGGAATGCACCAAATCCAACAGTAGCTCTTACCCAACAAGGCACTGTAGCTCAAATAATTCCAATAACATCACTGGAATCACTGATATACTTTATATTGAACCTCTATGTAAAGTCTTTATGCAATTGGATTCTGAACATTCAGCATTCTTCAGGAAAATTGGACAGATCAGGACATTTTTCAGGACAATTTCAGGACAACGGGAAAGAAAAATGGGTGAGACAGAGGCAATGAAACCATTCCTCTGTTGCTTCTTTGTACGAGAACAGAAGAGGCTCCAAGGTAGCAAAGAGCTTTTGTAATGAATTACATTTGGGAAGGCTCAGGAATCTTATCAATTGCGGAGGAAGGAGGCAGTAAAGAAGAGCAGCAGCCTTTTGGCATCCAGTGACAGGCTGAGAGGCAAAACTGAAATCTGAAATACAGGAAATTCCATTTAAACATATGAAAAAACATTTTTAGTAGGAGGTATACACTCATAGGGCATGATTTTTAAAAAACGTTGAGAATAACCACATTAGTAGGAATGCAACTCTCTTCCTTCGGGAATTGAAATAATTTCTCAATGCATTACAGTCCTACTTGTAGCAGACATTTCTCACTTTCTTAGAGTTTATAATTTGTAAGTAGTTTTACTAAAAGGAGAAAGACAAAAGTTTTATTTTCCTTTGTTGAACTACACTGTAACTAAACCTGATAAATCCAGTTCTGATCTACCCGGCTGCACAATAACACTCTCAGAGTCCATTCCAATGATAACTGTATACAGGTACAATATGCACGTGCTTGCCCAAAAAGTGTGAGCCGGTGAATCTACGTGGTTCTGAATCTCTTCTACTGTATTGAAAAGAAAATTATGTGCTTGTTCATTACTCAGAGGAAGCCAAAAGAAATTCATTCCACATTCTCAAGAGAAAGCTAGCTGTTAATCCTACTGTGTGCATGTGTGCATGGGATATGGTGCGAGTAGTGAGTGTCAGACTGGACTGGGAACAAGTAAAACTGCTACCAATCAACTCATACCCACTGACTGTGCAGAGCTCCAGAAGTGGCCCACCAGAAGCACCACCACAACTCCAGCTCTCCACCTACACAGAGCAAAAGCTGCTACAGTCACTGCCTGCAGGATGCATGGAACAACCCAGTTCTCTTCAAAGCCTCAGAGCAAGCAATGCCAAGAAATGCAGTCTTCCCAGACAGCTTTTCTGAGTTGTACCACCTCTCCTATAAATACAACAATTGCAAAGCAGCTGTACTAAACTGGATAATTAGCAGCATGTGGTTATCAGCCCAACAAGTCTTTACTGAATTTTCTGCTTCTTGGTAAACAAAATACACAGGGTGATTTAATAGGCAGAAAATACAGATTGTAAAAAGGGAATTTTAGACTGCCCTTCTGTACCTCAGCAGTACAAAGACTGTGAGATAAATTATTCAGCTACTGTGAATCATGTCGAAGGAAAGGTGTACCTTTCCAAGACTAACTCAAATACTATGGCTTAAGCCACACTTAAGCCCTACATGGAAATCTTCCTGTGGTACATGGGTCTTGTGCAGGGTATCAGAACAGGAATGAAACACTTCACGCAGACAGGAATAGAAACAACGGTTACTGGATAGTACTGAGACAAAGCTACACAGAACTCACTGAAAGGACAAAGCAACACATTAGGAAACACCAACATCTTTAAAACAACAAAGGAACTATAAAAACAAATTTAAAATAAGAATGGATTAAAACTAAAAACAAAAATATGGGTATGTTCAACATCACTCATGGGTCAAAGAGCGTAAAGAAATAGTACAAACAAAGATCAAAAAGCTGGCAAAAAATAATACAAAACAGCTGATAAATGGTTTAGTGATAGATTCTAGCTATTCATTTTGCATTTTGGGGGGCTAATAATGAATGAATAGTTCCTGTTGTGTCCGTATGACTATATCCACAGGCCCCATTAGCACCTCCTTATCTTCACAGCATGAAACTCAGTTTCAGCCCAACCAGCTACCAAAGTCCCTACCAACTAAAGCTGACTCTCTCATCAAAGGGTTTTTTACTGACACGATTCTGACACATTTGACATATGACAGGGACTGTAGGGTCTCCTGGTCGTGGTTGGGGAGTGAACTGTGAACAAAAGTTCTTGTGGCTGAGCATGTGTCCACTTGAAAAAGGACTTCAGAAGAAATACTTCCTCCTGGAAAGAGCGCAGAGATGGAGACTGTGTTTACTTTATATTACCATCTTGTAAATGAAATCCTGCCTTTCTTCTAAGATGTCTGAAAGAAAACAAACATACCTGATTAAAAAATGCATTTTGCTTTCCATTTCTCTGTTAAATAGTCAGACTGATTACAGAGACACTCTCCAAATAGCTACTCATAGCCATTTCCCAATACTCATAGAATTTAGGTTTTGCAAACTGAATTTACTTAGCTGTGGTTTCAGCAAAAGGTGTTTTTTTTTTCTGTCTTTTTTTAAACTATCATTATTATTTTAGTCCCTCCTTCTAGAGATCGGGTCTGAAATAACAGAACACTTCCAATACACTGCAAATCAGCTAACGAAAGTGACTATACATCAGCCACTTTGGTACAGGAGAACACTGCCAGAAACAAGTAGGCTTGATAAAGTTGTGAAGATTCATTCTGGAAAGGAAAATGAAGGTTTTAATAGCTGTGCTGATATCAGTGATGAAAGAGAAGAAAGGAGCTGCATCTTCTCCCTAAAGAGCGGCACTATATTCCTGTTCTGTTGCAATCGACACTTTCACTGCTAATCACAGTGAAATGTGCCCCTCTGCTTTAATCAGGTTTTATGTGCCATCTCTCCATTTTTCACAAATTCATACGCAAGAAGCCGTTCCTAAAGATAGGAAAAAAAAGTTCTGGCAAGGCATTCCATTAGCCACATAATCCAGGGTATACTGCACTACGGCATTACTCCCAAATCACACGGTATCTTGCAGCCAGGTTTCACCGCTCTGAACGACCCAGCAGCATCCCGTCGCAGGACACCACCGAGAGTGACTCTCACCGTACACACTTGCCTCTACCACAGCCGTGACCCGCCTTTCAGTCTCTGTGCCACGTCCTCACACAGTCAGTGTGAGCACACGTTTGTACTCTTCTGCGGAGGTGCCAGCTCAGCCGCACTTACTGGAGAGCAACTTTCCGACTCCGCCCCGGGTACAGTGCCTGCAGCCAGACGATCGCTGTCTGCAGCCCGCTCCGACACACTTCCTACCATGTCAATCCTTGCCGTTTGCTCCTTCGGCATCCAGTCACCCACGCCTGCTAACACCACTCAAGCTAAATAAACTGCTAAATATTTCGCTACAGAATTATTTTGTCCGCAACTCCTCCATGAGATGTTCTCGTTCAACTACATCAGCAGCAAAAGGAAGGCTAGGGACAATGTGGGGCCGCTGCTGAATGAGCCAGGTGTCCTGGTGACGGAGGATGCAGAGAAGGCAGAGCTACTGAATGCCTTCTTTGCTTCAGTCTTCAGTGCCAAGGCAGGCCCTCAGGAATCCCAGGCCCCGGAGGTAAGAGAGGAAGCCTACAGAGAGGATGAATTTCCCTTGGTCAAGGAGGACTGTGTGAGGGATCGCTTAAGCGATCTGGACGTCCACAAATCCATGGGCCCCGATGGAATGCACCCACGAGTGCTGAGGGAGCTGGCGGATGTCATTGCTGAGCCACTCTCCATCATCTTTGAGAGGTCCTGGAGGACAGGAGAAGTGCCCGAGGACTGGAGAAAGGCCAATGTCACTCCAATCTTCAAAAAGGGCAAGAAGGAGGACCCAGGGAACTACAGGCCGGTCAGCCTCACCTCCATCCCGGGAAAGGTGATGGAGCAGCTTATCCTGGAGGCCATCATCAAGCAAGTGGAGGAAAAGAAGGTTATCAGGAGTAGTCAGCATGGATTCATCAAGGGGAAATCATGCCTGACCAATCTGATAGCTTTCTATGATGACATGAGTGGCTGGGTAAATGAAAGGAGAGCCATGGATGTTGTCTACCTAGACTTCAGCAAGGCTTTCGACACAGTCTCCCATAATATCCTCCTAGGGAAGCTCAGGAAGTGTGGGCTGGAGGAGTGGTCGGTGAAGTGGATTGAGAACTGGCTGAATGGCAGAACTCAGAGAGGTGTCATCAGCGGCGCTGAGTCTAGTTGGATGCCTGTAACTAGCGGTGTCCCCCAGGGGTCAGTACTGGGCCCAGCCTTGTTCAACTTCTTCATCAACAACCTCAATGAAGAGTTAGAATGTACCCTCAACAAGTTTGCTGATGACACCAAACTAGGAGGTGTGGTAGATACACCAGAAGGCTGTGCTGCCATTCAGTGTGACCTGGACAGGCTGGAAAGTTGGGCAGAGAGGAACCTGATGAGGTTCAACAAAGGCAAATGCAGGGTCCTGCACCTGGGGAGGAACAACCCCATGCATCAGTACAGGCTTGGGGTGGACCTGCTGGAGAGCAGCTCTGCGGAGAGGGACCTGGGTGTCCTGGTGGATGACAGGTTAACCATGAGCCAGCAGTGTGCCCTGGCTGCCAAGAAGGCCAATGGGATCCTGGGGTGCATTAGGAGGAGTGTGGCCAGCAGGTCAAGGGAGGTTCTCCTTCCCCTCTACACTGCCCTAGTGAGGCCTCATCTGGAGTACTCTGTCCAGTTCTGGGCTCCCCAGTTCAAGAAAGATGAGGAGCTACTGGAGAGAGTCCAGTGGAGGGCTACGAGGATGGTGAGGGGACTGGAATGTCTCTCCTACGAGGAGAGGCGGAGGGAGCTGGGCTTGTTCAGCCTGAAGAAGAGAAGGCTGAGAGGGGACCTAATAGATACTTATAAATATCTGAAGGGTGGGTGTCAGGAGGATGGGGCCAAGCTCTTTTCAGTGGTGCCCAGTGACAGGACAAGGGGCAACGGGCACAAACTGAAGCACAGGAAGTTCCGTCTGAACATGAGGAAGAACTTCTTCCCTCTGAGGGTGACGGAGCACCGGAACAGGCTGCCCAGGGAGGTGGTGGAGTCTCCTTCTCTGGAGATATTCAAGACCCTCCTGGACAAGGTACTCCGCAGCCTGCTGTAGGTGACCCTGCTTCAGCAGGAGGGTTGGACTGGATGACCCACAGAGGTCCCTTCCAACCCCGAACATTCTGTGATTCCATGATTCTGTTCTGCGCTACACACGCTCTCCCAGCTGGCACAGTTTGCTCTTAACACAAACACTCGCCGCGCAGCCCAGCGCCCGAGGGGGGGGCAGGCGGCATCACTCGCCGCTCCACGCACCCGACAGACAGCTCCCACGGACAGACCACGGAAAGACCGTACCGACAGCCCTGCCGCCCTCCCCTCCGCACCTCAGCGCCCAGCTAACGGCCCCCACCGCCCCGCAGGCCGCGCGGGGGCGGGCCCGGCCGCTCTCCCCGCCCCGGGCTCGCACCCTCCTGTCGCCGTCCAGCGGCGCCTGCGCGGGCGTCGCCGGTTCCTGGGAGGTGTTGGCTGCGGGGGTTGCGGCTGCGTTCTGCGGCTCGCGGCCCGGCGGTTAGCTCCGCAGAAGCTGGGGCTCCGCTCCTCTGCCTCTGCCCGGGCCCCGACTCAACCCGCCGGGTGCCTCCTGTCGCCGCTCCCCTGAGGCGGGACCGTGCCCGCGTCCCCGCCGCGGGATGAAGAGGATCTTCGGGTTCGGGAGGAAGAGGAAGGGGCAGGAGCAGCCGCCGTCCGGCAGCGGGGCCCTGCCCTGCCCCGCCGGTGCCTACGAGCTCCGGCAGAAGGACCTGGGCAAGCTGCACCGCGCGGCCGCCAGCGGCGACCTGGCCCAGGTGCGGCAGGGCCTGAAGAAGCACGGCATCGACGAGCGGGACAAGGCGGAGCGGTAAGGCGGGCCGGGGCCCCCGGCTGCGGGAATGGGGCTTCGTGCCGCCAGAAACCCTCGGGCTCGGCGGCCCCCTTGGCCCTTCTGCTCCGGCCTCCTCGGTGCCCTCGCCCCGGGAGCCGTGTCTGTGCGCGTGGCCGCGGGAGGGTCGGGGAGCTGGCGGCGGCCCTTCCCCGGCCGGGCTTTGGCGTCGGGGGATGGCGGGCTGTGAGGGCTCGGCCTGCGGGCTGGGCAGAGAAAGGAGCGCTGCCTCAGCAGGAGCAGCTAAAGGGGATGTGAGCTCTGCAGGTGGGAATGCTACAGCGCGGCATGAGCGTGGTGTGTGGCGGTGCTGCATGCGCGGTTGCCTGACGTGGCTGTTGTGACGGTGATGGGGCGGCCAAAGGAACAGGCGGATTTTAGGTGGCAGAAAAGTTGTTTGCTCTGGGTCTTTGGTGTGGCTAATCAGTAACTTGAGTTGGAAGATCTGGGCAGCGGCTTGCAGGAGAAGCTGCTTCTTCTGGCAGGTGTTGTCGTGTGGGTTGTTGAGTTGAGCACAGCAAGAACTTGGCAATTGTTTCTGAAGGAGAAGCCCCGGGCTGCAGCATCGCTCCTGGGGATCCATTGTGAGCATAAGGGAATCAGTTGCGGTTTTGGGGTCTTGTATGTGTCAACCCTTTAATGCCTTTTGTGAAAAGACTCGAAGTCAAAATCTTTGTGATGTTCTGAAGACAAGCTGTTTTTATCAGAGGAGCTCAGCTTCCTAGGCTGTCTGTCCTGAAGACTGGACTTTGCCAGCCAGCTAGCTTATTGCCCTGAAAACGCCTAAAACCACCTAGATGTATGGGAGAAGCAAGGAAGAGCACGGTAAGCATGCACTTCAGTAATGTGGGTTGTGTGCCTGGGCCTTCCCAGCCATAGAATCATAGAGTGGTAAGGGTTGGAAGGGACTTATTTATGCAGATGGAGATGGGAGATGCAGTTTAAGGTGGATTGAGCACGTTTTGCGCATCCTCCAGCTGCTTGAGTCAGGGTGCCCAGTGACGTTTATGGAAATAGCTGCTGAATGTTTCTCTTTTTTTTCTACTTACTACCTCCTCTTTCACTGTGGCTGATACAGTCAGTCATCAGGTCTTAGCAGACCCTGGTATGAATTTTAGCTAGTTTTACGTTTTAAGTTCATCTTGTCTAGAAAGCTTTGTTCTCTCTGGAAAGGTTTCCTTCTGTGTGGTAGGCTATTGTCAGTGTTATAACAGGGCAAATAAAGTAACACACTAAAAAAAAAAAAGAAAAGGCAGTATACATACAATAGAGCGCAGTGGTGGTTTTGGCATGACAATGCCTGGTGCTGAAAAGCTTAGCTGAGAGGATTTCGGTAGACAGAGTCTGCCTGCTTGCTGCAGCCCCTCTGTGCACTATACCAGCCATGAGGGTTGTTGCAGGCCCACCTATGCCCTGTTAGCACTTGTGGATGTGATATGTGTCATGAGTGACCACCAGATGCAGTTCTATTTCAGAGCTGTATCACGTCCTACACAGATTGGAAGAATTGTCATAATTGAAGTGTGTTTAAAGAACAGGAAATGTGGGTAGCAATGGCTGAAATGTGTGCGTGGTTCATATTAATATCTCTGTTCTGCTCCTCAGGAATTCCAAAAGCAAAATCGTGCACCAGGGACATCACAAGTATCACACCTACAAGCTCCTTCTGTGAAGTGGGTCCTGCAGCCCACAGGACCTCCCAAAAAATGTGCCTGGAACAGCATCAGTTAGGAGCAGGCAGCTTTTGAGAGGTGATCTGGCAAAGCCTTCAGCCTTGCTGAAAGAGATGGGCAAAACTCAGCATAGAGTTGGAAGCACTGTAGGCACAGTGCCAGCTAGTCTTGAATCCTGGGTCAAAGCTAATCGCTAAGAGAGATTTACCATCAGCTGCCTGTCAGAATGAACTCTAGAGCTTTTCATCGCTTAGCATGTAGCTGCTGGGTCGTCAGTTCAAGTGCTGTTGGAAGTGCATGCTGCCAACCTGCTGTTTGCCTGTGGTCTCTTGGTGGGGTTGTTTTGCAGCTGCTCAGGCATCAGTAGTTCTCTTCTACCCCATGGGTGATCAGTGTAGGATTGCAGCACCAGGAGGAGCAGAATCTGGGCAGGGTCCCCAGGACTGGGTGGCAGAACAGCTTTGGGATTACTGAAGGCCTCTTGTGGATACAGGCAACTGTGAACACTCTGATGTTCTCTGCCAGCCTGTTCCCTGAAGTGGAGCTTCTGTGGAGCTCAGCAGGCCTTGCTCCAAGCAGAGCCATCTCCTTTCCTGTTGGCACACTGAGAGGCTCAGTTGAGGAGGGCAGCAAGGAGTCTGCAGGTTTTCTGAAGGCTTTTCCATTTGCAAAGCTGATAGTAACTTCGTCAGGCTTGTCATGTTTCCTAATGCTTGGCAGTAGCACCTTTAGATAATCGTGAACTTGTTCATAACCAGTTCTGGTTAGCTCTCGGATGATCTCAGACAGTCATTTCCTCAGAGGTGAAGGATCCCACATACTTACATGGGAATTTCTCAAGAAGTGGTGGTAGCCACTGTTGAGGGACTCTTCTGTTGGTGCTTCAGTCTGTTCCCTGTCCCTAGCAAGACATTACAGATTCTTTGAAGTTTTGAGTGTTTTTCTTGTCCTCATCCTTGTTGCCATGGAGGAGGCTCATCAGCTGCCCTGTAACAGGAAGTATCTGCATTACATGTCACTGCTTTTGTGTACCTCTCCCTTTCCATTCCCACCTAGCCAGTGAGCTGTTGTGCTCCTGTCTCTCAGCAAGGTACCAGAACAATTGCAAAGTTAGATGAGCTTTCCTAAGCACAGAAAGGACCCACCCACAGTGATGCAGTTCAAAACTAATGCTGGCATCCCCCTCAAGTCAGCCTCACCTCCATCCCAGGAAAGGTGATGGAGCAACTCATTCTAGAGGTCTTCATCAAGCAAGTGGAGGAAAAGAAGGTTATCAGGAGTAGTCAACATGTATTCACCAAGGGGAAATCATGCCTGACCAATCTGATAGCTTTCTACGATGGTGTGACTGGCTGGGTAGATGAGGGGAGAGCCGTGGATGTTGTCTGCCTCAACTTCAGCAAGGCTTTCGACACTGTCTCCCATAACATGCTCACAGGGAAGCTCAGAAAGTGTGGGCTGGAGGAGTGGTCAGTGAGGTGGACTGATAACTGGCTGAATGGCAGAACTCAGAGGGTTGTCATCGGCGGCACTGAGTCTAGTTGGAGGCCTGTAACTAGCGGTGTCCCCCAGGGGTCAGTACTGGGCCCAGCCTTGTTCAACTTCTTCATCAATGACCTGGATGAAGAGTTAGAGTGCACCCTCAGCAAGTTTGCTGATGATACATGACTGGGAGGATTGGCTGATACACCAGAAGGCTGTGCTGCCATCCAGCGTGACCTGGATAGGCTGGAGAGTTGGGCAGAGAGGAATCTGATCAAGGTCAACAAGGGCAAGTGCAGGGTCCTGCACCTGGGGAGGAACAACCCCATGCATCAGTACAGGCTTGGGGCAGCTCTGCGGAGAGGGACCTGGGAGTGCTGGTGGACAACAGGTTGACCATGAGCCAGCAGTGTGCCCTTGTTGCCAAGAATGCCAGTGGGATCCTGGGATGCATCAAGAGGATTGTGGCCAGCAGGCTGAGAAAGGTGGTTCTCTTCCCCTCTACTCTGCCCTAGTGAGGCCCCATCTGGAGTACTGCGTCCATTTCTGGGCTCCCCAGTTCAAGAAAGATGAGGAGCTACTGGAGAGAGTCCAGTGGAGGGCTACGAGGATGGTGAGGGGACTGGAACATTACTCCTGTGAGGAGAGGCTGAGGGAGCTGGGCTTGTTCAGCCTGAAGAAGAGAAGGCTGAGAGGGGATCTTATAAATGCCTACAAATATCTCAAGGGTGGATGTCAGGAGGATGGGGCCAGACTCTTTTCAGTAGTGCCCAGCAACAGGACAAGGGGAAATGGGCACAAACTGAAGCATAGGAAGTTCCGTTTGAACATGAGGAAGAACTTCTTCCCTCTGAGGGTGACAGAGCACTGGAACAGGCTGCCCAGGGACGTTGCGGAGTCTCCTTCTCCGGAGATGTTCAGGACCCGCCTGGACAAGGTCCTCCGCAGCCTGCTGTAGGTGACCCTGCTTCGACAGGAGGGTTGGACTAGATGACCCACAGAGGTCCCTTCCAAACCCTAATATTCTGTGATTTTTTGTTGCATCACCTTCCAGGGAGGAAGGTCCCAGCTGTTTTCTAGCTGCTCTCCTGCAGAGCAGCAGGTGCTTTGCCTTCAGCACAGAGCAAATCTCGTGCTGCTTTGTGCCTGTGACTTAGGGGGGAAACAAGTGCAAGGACTTTCTGGGTGATTGTGTCTTTGGGTACAAGTAGGGTGGTTAATTGACACGAGACCGAAGATGTTCTGTGGTTTGAAGGAGCCCTTTTCTTTCTGGCAAGGCTTTAACTTGAAGAAAAAAAAATATCATTTTCTTATGCTGGTCATATAGTGTGGAAACACAGTATTCCTTCCTTGGACAGGACTTCCTCTTAGTAGGCTTTTTATGACTATGATAGTTGTACCTGCCAGGAAGGTCAAATATTACTTTCCTGTAGTCAGGGTTACAGTGTTCTGATGTCTGGTTTGCTACCTGTTGTCTGAAGCACTTTGGTGCAAGTGTGTTCTTGTGTTTGCTGCAGTAGTAAACAAGTTAGAGAAAAAGCAGAAATTCTCAAGGTGCAGGGAAACACTAATAGTCTTGCTATAAAACCCATCTCCTACATCTCTGATACACTTCTGGCACATGAATGGTCGCAGACGAACTTAGAGGTTTACTTGCCATAGTCTGCAAATTCCCAAGCTTTTGTCTCTGTTGCTGTGGTGCTAAGTGGACACTGTGGAGGGTTTTTGCTAGCCAGCCTCAGGCATTTGGTGTGCAACTGCTGTTACTGGTAATGGCATGAGAAGTCTTTTAAGCTTGTTTTTTGCAAAGTGAGATTTGTGGCCATATCCATTTGTCTCAGCCTGAAACAATTTCTTTAGTAATCTGTCTGTGCTAATTTAATATGTTTAATTTTTAGGACACCTCTGCATCTCGCTTGTGCAAATGGCCATGTGGATGTCGTTACATATCTAGTAGAAAGCAAGTGTAAGCTAAATCTTTATGACAGTGATAACAGATCGCCACTGATGAAGGTATGTGGAATATGTTATATTCTTGCAAGCGGGGCTTACTGATTATGCGCTAGATGACACGTATCTTGCAGGATTGCATAGACCTGTGTAGAAACATGCATATTGTAATTAGCATGGAATAGTCATAGGTTAGCTAATCTTTGAAGGTGGTCTGATTTTGCCTGCATTGGGAACCTGGTGGCATTCTAACAGAGTGAAATGTAAATGTTGGAAGTCTTTCGTTTTTGGTGTGTTGTTCTCAGGCAGTACAGTGCCAGCAAGAAGAATGTGTGGCTATTCTGCTAGAGCATGGTGCTGACCCAAATCTGGCAGACGCTGACGGCAACACTGCCCTTCACCTGGCTGTCCTGTCTCATAACACAACTGTAGCAGGGCTGTTACTTGAGCATAATGCCGATATTGATGCACAGAATAAGGTAAATTTTTATATTTGTTAAGGAAGTTCTTTCCAAAAGTTTTATTAATATGTCTCTTGAAGGGTTTTTTGACTTAGATTTTTCACTTTATTTATATGTCTGTCTTTTCAGGAGGGATATACCCCACTTATTCTTAGTATCTCCGAACATCATGAAGAGATGGTAGAGTTTCTCCTTAAAAAAGGGGCTGATGTGCATGCTCGAGATCAGTGTGAAAGGTGAGGGGTTTGTCAAAACTCTGCATGGGTGTCTTTAGTGTTCTATAGGTTGGATTGATCAGAGACATGGGAATGAGCTCTGAAAAAAAGAGAGCCACACAGAAGGAGCTATTTCTACGTGACTTGTGAAAGCAGGTCTGCACATGGCTGCCGTCCTACCTCAGTGGATGCTTTTCACACTGAGGATTGCAAAAAGGCATTGTTTGTGGTGGCCCATCTGGCAAGAAAAGTGCCATTAGCTCAGCAGTGTTGCCTCAATTCGTAAAAAACACCCTCCTGCATAGCAGTATAGTTTGTATGTAAGTGTTGTCAAAGTGGTAGCTTTGTCTGAAGATTGAACATATAATTGTTTTTACTCCCTGTCCCATTTTATTGTTGCTCTTAATGCTTAATGAAAACTGCTTTTTCTTTCGTTCATTTTAAAGTAATGGGGAAATTTTTTTTTTTGGAAAGCAAATAGGAATACAAATAATTACAGTGTTTATGTAAAATTATCTGTTTCATATCATATTTTGGATGTTTCAGAACCCCACTTATGACTGCTGCTTCTGGTGGGGAACTTAGTCTGATAAAAGTTCTTCTTCGATATGGTGCTGATGTTTCCCAGAAAGACAGTAATGGACGGACAGCTGAGGATTATGCTGTTGTTCGTGGATATTCGAGGTGAATTTTAAAGTTTATTGTTAGAATAAGTTGTCAGTTATCAGTGTGACTTTTGAACATTTTTGGTAACAACACGAAGGTTTAATGGTGTGTTGAGACCTGTCTTGAAGCTGTGCTCAGTGACATCTTCTGATATGTATCATTCCTGTCTCTAGTGTTGATGTGGAAGGTGAGGAAAATTTCCAACCAGAATTCTGTGTGAGATTTCAAGTTTGTTGCAAAGCTCACACATGCCAATTATAAACTCTAAAAAGTATCTGTAGCCTACAGGTATCCGGAAGTGGAACTCAGCAAACTGAAATGCATGTAAACCCTCCCCCCAGACCAGCACTGTTGTCCTTACTGACTTCTGCTACAGTGACCAGGAGCTGCCAGCCTTTTGTTTCAGAGGAGATCTAACTTTAATACTTAAAATCTTAAGCAGTTTTACTCCTCTTATGCACAGCTTTGTACCTGTGGGTGTTCCTTCTCTAAGGTGGTTATGTGTACTTAAAAGCTAGGCTGAAAAAAAATATCCCAGACAGTTAATAACTTCATAGGTATGAATATGCATCTATAGAATGAACACGACTGCAGTGAATATTGGAGTATGTTGTAGTCATGCAGTAAGTGCTACGCATGTTACCCTTAGTGAGTACTTCCAAGTATAAGAATTCATGTGAATTCACGAGTATGTGCCAGGTGGGTAATAAGTGGCTGTTAATTATTCTGTTAAATGGTGTATGCAAGTATGTAGTCATTTTTACCAAATATATTTTCTCTCTTTGTATAGCCTTAGTAAACAACTGGCAGAATACGCAGACTGGGAAAACACAGGAGAAGCTTCTGCAGGTGGTGCACAAGGCATTGTGGTACTTAGTACTCCTCACCGGGCAGGAGCTGCTGGCTTTACGTTGGGTGCGCCTGCTGTGGACAGAGGAGGTAGGATCCTTAACTATGGAGGAGCTTATGAGGAAAATCACTGTGGCCTCTTCTTTAGGTGTTTTTTATTGTTAGAGCTTATTGTGTTCACCATTGACTTTAGCAGAGGCATCAGATGGAGTAGCACAAGAAGTTTTATGAATGTGCGCTTATTTGTTGTTAGTTGGAGGTGCTTCTTGTCACTTGCTACATGTCCACTTAGGGTTGTTGCCTTCTGCCCATCAGATTGACCATCTGTTTAGGTTTTCCTATAGAGAGAGGGAAGGGGGACAGGGAAGGAACTAGACCAGAGTGTTTTTGTTTTTCAGGTGTGTACTTTTACCTGTAAATGGCCATTCAGATTGTGAAAATCTTAATTACAAAAGCAGTAAGTTCATCCTGAGTAGTTCTTCATCTTTCTGTAGTTGAGAAGCAACAGATGAGTTAGTGGAAATCAACAAGACATATCTTCCTGCTGAGTTTCTGTGTCTTTGTTTTAATAGTTTCACCTGCACTAAGCTCCTTTTAGTGAGTCGTCATATTTCTCACATCAGTTGCAATCATTTCCATGTAGGTGCTGGAGAGACATATTTAGGAAAGATTGTATTTGAAAAGTAACTTTGGTAGCAATTACAATGCAGTGTCTGTGTATACTGTGTCTTCTTGGAAATGGTTTGATTTACAGTAAAAATAATGTTTCCACTTCCTGTAATTTTATTAAATAAACTTTAAAAAATCCATATTACCTTGTGATCCAGAAAAACAAATTAAAATGGCATGTGATCAAAAAATGAACTCCTTCTGTGAGTTTGTAAAATTCAGTCTATGCTTATGAACTCACATAGCCCTAAAGGAATCTTGGAAAATGAATATTTTAATTGTTTGTCTTGTACTTTGTGTCTCGGGCCCTGCAGTGGGAGGTTTTATTCTTTCCTAGTTTTTTTTAAGGGTGTTATATCAGAACTATGTGGCAAATGGGCAGCAGACAGTGTTCAAACACAATTCATTACTCCTTTTTTAAATACAGCAAGAAATATGAGTGTATGTTTTTCCTCAATGACTTTTCCCAGATGTGGGAATTTAATTTAGAGCCAAAATTTGTTCCTTCTGATTTGGGAACAATTACTTTGATCTAGTCAGAGATTTGAAAAGTTTCTTGATGAATAATTTTTTTTGAGGGGAAAGGGCTTGGTACAGGTAGTTTAATCGGCAAAATGTCACTTTCACCCAGACAGCACTCTGTTACTGCGCCCTGTGCATGTAGATAATTGCTGTGGTACTGCATTGTAATGGCTGACAGGCCTGGGTTAATTTAAAATATGTGGCTTGAAGAATAATGCTATTGTTTGATTCCAAAACTGACATACCCTCAGGGAAATATGGGTTCTTGAACCACATGCCTTGAAAGTCATAATACTGCTAATATAAGTCCCCAGTATTATGGGAAATCTTTACTTCTTACGTTCATTTGAAGATGCATAGTAAGTGTGAAGAGAATGTCATGTGGGTTAAGGACTTGCGAGGAGAAAAAGAATATGCTCTGTTCTCAGCCTGTTTCTAGTAGGGCTTGTTTTTCTTCTGAGGAGTATGAATCCTCTTCTCCTTGTGCTCAGTCTCTGAAAAGATGACCCCAGTGTGTTGAGCAAGAGAGATTAGTAGTGTGTAGGGAACTTTTACTGGCATTAATTCTGCAGACTCTGGCTTGCATCCACAAAGCACAGGTCCTGCATCATGAGAGTCCCTTTGATATGCTGCACTAACAGGCTTTGAAGCCTTTGTTAGAGGAGAAGCTGGGATGATGTTGAGAGACCAGAGAAGCACCCACTTTGGAATTCTTTTCTTGTGTTTTTTCTCTTCTGTACTATTTTTCTGGGATCTTCAATGGTAGTCCTTATTCATTTTGTTGCTTTTGCACTTGTTGAATGTTCTTCAAAATATTCTCCTCTAGTAAGTCGGCATATTTAAGAAGTTGGCTCATGCTTATTTGAATGCTTACTTTTTGTCAGAACATGAACCTTTTTATTAATCACAGACAGGTTTGCAAAAACCTCCGAATGAATGGCTTGCAGCCCTAGCATATTGAATGACAGACTTTTTAGATTTGAAGTTGGAATTTCTTTGGAAAAAAAAAATAATTTTTCTGAAGGCAAGGATTCAGATTTCTAGTAGTCTGCAGTGGCAGCTGGTTTATTAGCTACTGTACTGTGTATTAGTGTATTGTTCCTTCAGTGTTTCCCTGAGTCCATACAGAAACTGTTGGTTTTTCATCATAGCCCTCTCCTGAGGTCAGGAAAAGTTGTCCTTTATCACCTTTTAGGAAAACTGACAAATGGAGAAGGGACAAGAAACCATCTTGAGGCCCTTCAAGTGCATGCTTTTGATAGGAGTCCTTTTGCCACATCCATTCCATGTATTTGTGGTAAAATCAATATAAGCAGGACTCATTTCTGCTGAGACAAATGTTATGGCCTTGTCACAAAGAATTTTGGTGTTGGGTAGCTACCATAACAGAGCCACACCATTTGTTGACTTAAAATCTTACCAAGTAGGATGGGTAGAGCAGGTGGATAGTGATTTATATTCTAAAACCTGTTCCACAACACATACACATGCATAACGCACCCCTGTTGGTCCAGTAGTGGCCTGCCCGATAGCGCTGGGGGAACATGGTGTTCATTCTGCCATGCCATGACTGCCAGTCATGTCTGCATCTGGCTGTTGGCATAGCTCCTGTGTGTGAACAGTTCAGCATGGTCAGATTGACATAAGCAGGATTCTCTTCTCTTCATACTGAGGTAGAAGGGGCCTATATTTGCATAAGGCACCAACTGACACACAACTTTTGAGATGAGATGGCTTAAAGGCAACAAGTTTCTGGGTAGTTTTTTTGGTGAGGGGTGACAAACATGCTAAAACTGTAACGAGATGAGAGAGTGTAAATAACATGATGGCTAGAAGTTGTGTGGTGGCGGAGCCAAGATTTCCTTCAAAATTTCTGGATAATCTGTCTCTAAAGTTTACTTGTTGGCACCTAAGGTTTTTTGGGATGTTTAGCAGGAGGAATTTTAAGTGTGCTGTATGTGTAAAGCACTCTACGAATATGAAAGAATTGCATTTGCAGTATGTGCTAGATAAGGACTAGTTAAGTTGGCAATTTAAAGTTGGCGGTAAATATCTGATAATTTGTTGCAGTATTTCAAAACATTGGAATATGGATATTTTACACAGAGCAGGTAAATTAGGTTACACTGTTTGACACTGTCGCTTGAGAGTACAGTTCTGTAGATTGTGATTGGTTTTGTTTGTAGAACTTAAAACTGTACAGTAGGCTGATAGTCACAATACATTCTCTCATTGCTGTTGCTTTGTTGATGTGCTGCTTATGTTTTCCAAACTTCTGGGAATTCAGATTTATTCTGATGCCATTGTTTCGTCTGTCCTTTCCATGCCTTTTCCTAAATGGATATAGGAATGCAACAATCTCCTAACCAAACGTCAAGAACAGGAAAATCGAAGAAAGGTATTCTGTACAGTAGTATTTCAAATATGAAACATGTTGTACAATACACAACTATCAACATATCTTTTTATCCTGGAGGACCCTATTTTGATGGTTTTGGTTTTATAAATTAGATTTGAGAGGAGGCTTTGAGTGCTTTTTATTTTTTCGCATGTTTTGCATGAGTTCTTTTTTATTGAGTTCTTTTTTTGCTTTGTGTCATTAGTGATAGTAAATAATTTTTTTAAACATATTCTTCTGTTACTCCAAAATGAAAATTGACTTCAATTGAAGCGGAAATAAGCAATTCCCAGAGACTGCTTTTCTAGATCCCATTTCTGTGGTAGGGCATCAAGGTCTGTCTGAAAGCTAGTTCATGAACTTCCTCTATTGCCTTCTAAAGGACAATGTGACCTGGTTTTGATCATTGTTTAAAGTTACTATACATTGAAAGCATAAGTTCAGTTATATTTTCAATTAGTACAGTTATAACTTAGCTGGTTTGATTAATTATCTGAAGTCACCTGTCAAGAGTTTATAACTGACTTCTCCGCCCTATCAACCCAGTTCGGAGACAGGTTTTCAGCTTGGGAGATTAGTGGGTAGATCAGGCTGCAGATACTGAGCAAGTTAACAGAAAACTGCATTATATAAAACTAATTGTTATTTTTAAATATTATGTGTTCTTAATTGGAAACATTAAAAATCAGAGACTGTTGATATTTTAACTGTTTTAGCTTGTCCTTGCACTGGAAGTTTCAGGCTCTAGGTTTTGTCTATATGACATGTCTATGCTGAACAGTTATACTGTATTTCATTGTCTGAAAGCCCTGTTCAGGGCAGGAGATGCACTCATCAAAATTCCCACATAAACCCGGTCTCTAGGAAAGACAAAATTTCCCTGCTTGTTTGTGGTTTACTGGTAGTAGAAGAGATGTCTTCAGGCATGGTAGGCCTTTGTTTTCTTTTCCCTTAAATGATTTTGTCCAAGACCTTGGTTTAGTTGTCATCATGCAAATTTATGGAAGGTCACCTATCTCCTGGTTATAAGCAACATAATTTCGTTATGATAGTTGACAAGAATTAGTTATCGATAACTTGAGGAAAGCCAAAATAGCTGCTATGTGGTGGCTGTATTTGTTTGGTTTTTTCCCTTCTGTCTTGGGAATTGAAGAGGCATTTTATTTTTTCTTAGTTGATAGTTCAGAGGCTTTAGCACTCTTCAGCCTGAGTCTGAACTCATTCCTAGAGATCAGATTTCATTAGTACATCAGTGATGTGCTAGAGTGCACTGTCATTGAGTTTGTAGATGGCCTCAAATTGGGGTGATCAGTAGATATGCTTCAGGGCAGCACTGCCGTTCAGGGGACCTTGACAAGTTGGGGAAATGACTGTCAGGCCTGTTCTAAGAAATTCTGCCAGGGCAAGTGCCAAGTCCTGCATGTGGAAATGAACAACCGCTTGCTACAAAAGATGCGGAGACTGCCTGGCTGGAGAGCTACTTTGCTGAGAAGGCCTAGAGAGTCTTGGCAAAGAGCTGGCTGAGCAGGAGCAAGCAAGGTGCCCTGGCAGTTGAGAAGGTCAACAGTGCCCTGGGCTGTAGTAAGAGCAGCACAGCCAAGAGTTTGAGGAAAGTGGTTGTCTGCCCCTGCTTGGCACTCACTGGATTGTATCCAGCTCCCTGGGTATAATTTTGAGACCTCAGTGCAAGAGAGATTGGTCTTTCAACAGTGAGCAAATTCAGTGGAGGGCCGTCATATTCATAAGGAGCAGGAGTACTTGTGCTTTGAGGAGAGGCTGAGGAAACTGGGCTTTTTCAGCCTTGAGAAGTGACCTAGGGGGACCTAGCAGTAGCTTCCACTACATATGAGGAGAAGACAAAGCTAGGTGTTTCCCAGTGGTGCAGGACAGGAGGTGGAGGTACAAAAGTCATAAATGCAAAGGAGAGAATTTCTAACTGGATGTGAGAAGCTTCACTATGATAAGGACATTAAAACAGAGAGTCTGTACAGATTGCCTCCTTGGAGGTGTTCAAGAGCGGACTCGATAAAGCCGTAAGTAGCCTTATCTGACCTCAGAGCTGAGCCCGCTTTGAGGAGGCAGCTGGCTAAGAGACATCCTGAGGTCCCTTCTGACCTGATTTATCCTGTCACCCTACGTGCAAGTTGACTTCATAACACTGGTGAAAGCTTAGTGTAGTACAGAATGTCCCAGTTATGTCCCTTTTGTCTGTTGAATACCCTTTTTGGTGCAGTGTGGAGAACTGATGGTGATTCTTCTAGCTGAGGATAAGCTTTAGATCTTTATTGTGCTTTTTGATTTTCTTTACCTTTTCAGAATAATCTGTAACTGGGTGGAGCAGCAGATAGTGTAGTATATAGCATAATGTTATACATAATATTACATAAAATAGTAAAATCTCTGCATGTCATGTGTACTGGTATGTGTAAAATGAGTACTTCAGAGGTTCATTTATTTATTGTCTTGCTAAGCCACCACAATTTTGTTAACTGTTTGCTAACATAGCATATTCATGCTGTGCTGTTTTTTTTAATAAGTTTAGAGTTGTTTCTTAAACTTCAGGGTGTAGGAGTCTAAAGGGTATAACTCTGATCTCTTGTTTTCTTTTTCTTTGTAATTCAGTATGGCTTTAAAAAACAGTTGTTCTGGAAATGCATTCGTTCATGCTGTCTTGTGTTGAATTGACTACCCGAAGTTTCATTCTGTTTATGACCTGTAGAGTTGTCTGTGTTAAATGTTTATATGTAGTCATTAATTTTTAGCATGCCAAATCTAATTTCATTATGTCAATTAATGTTTCAACAGCAATAGATGACTTTTCCCAAGGAGACTCAGTAAGGTGAGACTTTAAAAATACCTGACTCTTACTTGAGGAATGATTCAAGAGACACAGTACTCATTTTACTTTGCTTTTTAAGAAGCTCTGAGAAAGAGGGAAGTGATAACAGTTGGCATACTTCTGAGGAAGAAGAACTCGATTTTACCCCCAAGGTACGGTGCCTTTACAGAAAAAATGTCCTGTAAAAATAAGTGATTTGGAGGCAAGTTTTCTATGGGATTGAAAGAAACTGCAGTTCCAGCCAGTATTGTTTTCTCCTTAGAAGCAGTCTCTGGCTTGCCAGCCTTTCTTCTGCTGTGAGTTTTTCCTAAGAGACCTGTAGCTGTGGCAGAGCATGCACTAGATTTGTGGTGTGGAGCAAAAGAGCAATAAGTGACAAGATAAACAGCCACGTTGTTTTATTTGTTCTGTTCCTTCGAATCAGATTTGCACACCCTGAAAGTTCAAAAGTTACTACTACAACCTATTCTGTTCTTTTCCAAACATTGTTATTGTTTCCTGTAAATCTGGGGTTAGAATCCTCACTGATAAAGAAAAAGGGCATTTATTTATCAAGATCTACTGAAATCCTTCATCACCTAGTTCTCCTTTCCTCCTTGTCAGGTTCCACAAGAGTGCTCAATGGATGAGTTACTCAAATGGGTCTTTTTTTTTTGCTTCAGTGAGATGGCATTCTATGCTTGCATGTAATCTCATACAGCATGTTTTCCCTCTTTTTTGAATGCTCAGGTAGTATTCTTCATCAGCTATGAGCTCTCGCTCCTACTGATTTTACTAATGTTCTGAAGGGTTATCAACTTCTGCGGTGATGTCTGGAGCATCTGTTCTCTTGTACTGGGATTCTGCAGTGCTGAGGAACTTGAGTGTAGTAGTTAAACCCACACTGTAACACTGGAGATGCCAGCACATTTAGTTTTAACATGATTTTGTTTTCTTGCACTGGTTTAAATAGAAATGATGCATTTTTCTGGCATGATTTTGAAATTTAGGGATGTTTTGGTAAGTATACTTGCATACTTATTTATGCTTTAAGTCTAGGGTTCTTAACAGTTACTTGCATTGTGCACATTTGCAAGTAAGCATCCTGAAACTGCCATCTTAAGTATTACAGATACTAAACCCAGATATTTAGAACTATTATGCACATAAATGTGGTTTTGGAAGCAATTTGCAGAAGGATGCCTGCATAGTGTTTTAAGGTGAAATACTCACTGAATTACGTGTGAGGAGTATTTGTGTAGTTACAACTATAGGATGAAGCCAGCACCTGAGCATTATCAAAAAGACAGCCCGATTACATTTACAGTTCAAGATCTGATATGAACAAAGGATTCGTTGTTGTTACTTTTTTTTTTTTAAAAAAAAAGAGTTTTTGCTTAAATAAATCTTTATTTACAGAAGCTGCAGAAGCCAAACTTGACACTGTTAATGAATGCTTTCCAGCAATTCAGGAAAAACAGTAAGCTATTGTGTGATATACTGATATAGAAAAGTAGACTTGCTAAGTTTTTTTTATAATTTTTTTTTTCTGTGAGAAAAGTAGCGTTTTGAAAACACAGCACTTAATCATTTGGAAAAAGAAAAGAAATGTCATATCATTAAAATGAAGATATTAATCCGCTTCTAAGCCTTTGTCCCTGATCAAGTCCTTCCTCCTCAAGAAGTGGGCCTCTGAACTTCATGAGGTTCAACAGGGCCAAGTGCAAGGTCCTGCACTTGGGTTGGGGCAACCTCTGGTTTCAGTAGAAGCTGGGGGATGTAGGGATTGAGAGCAGCCCTGACGAGAAGGACTTGGGGGTGCTTGGTGGATGAAAAGCTGGGCATGAGCTGACAATGTGCGCTTGCAGCCCAGAAGGCCAACCATATCCTGGGCCGGATCAAGAGAAGTGTGGCCAGCAGGTCAAGGGAGAATCATAGAATCATAGGTTGGAAAATAAGATCATCAAGTCCAACTATCCACCCAACACCACCACGCCTGCTAAACCATGACCAGAAGTGCCACATCTACATGTTTTTGAAAACCTCCAGGGCTGGTAACTCCACCACCTCCCTGGGCAGCCTGTTCCAATGCCTGACCACTCTTTCAGTAAAGAAATTTTTCCTAATATCTAATCTAAACCTCCCCTGGTGCAACTTGAGGCCATTGCCTCTTGGGTGATCGCTAGATACCTGGGAAAGAGACCAACACCTGCCTCACTACAACCTCCTTTCAGGTAGTTGTAGAGAGCAATAAGGTTCCCCCTCAGCCTTCTCTTCTCATAACTAAACAGCTCCAGTTCCTTCAGCCGCTCCTCATAAGACTTGTTCTCTAGACCCTTCACCAACCTCGTTGCCCTTCTCTGGACACGCTCTAGCAACTCAATGTCTTTCATGTAGTGAGGAGTCCAAAACTGAACACAGTACTCGAGGTGCGGTCTCACCAGTGCCAAGTCCAGGGGCACGATCACCTCCCTACTCCTGCTGGCCACACTATTCCTGATGGAAGCCAAGATGCCGTTGGCCTTCTTGGCCACCTGGGCACACTGCTGGGTCATGTTCAGCCAGCTGTCAACCAACACTCCAAGATCCTTTTCTGCTGGGCAGCTTCCAGCCACTCCTCCCGAAGCCTGTAGTGTTGCATGGGGTTGTTGTGACCCAAGTGCAGGACCCGGCATTTGGCCTTGTTGAAACTCATACATCTGACCTCAGCCCATCAATCCAGTCTGTCCAGATCCCTCTGTAAAGCCTTCCTACCCTCAAGCAGATCAGTGCTCCTGCCCAACTTGGTGTCATCTGCAAACTTACTGAGGGAGTATTCATTTTCCTCATCCATATCATTGATAAAGATGTTAAACAAGACCAGACCCAAAAATGAGCCTTGGGGAACACCACTTGTGACCAGCCACCAGCTGAATTTAACTCCATTCACCACCACTATCTGCACTCAGCCATTCAGCCAGTTCTTTGTCCAGCGAAGAGTACACCCGTCCAAACCATGGGCAGCTAGTTTCTCCAGGAGGATAGTGTGGGGAACAGTGTCAAAGGCCTTACTAAAGTCCAGGTAGATAACATCCACAGCCTTTCCTTCATCCACTAGGCAGGTCTCCTGGTCATAGAAGGAGATCAGGTTAGTCAAGTGCAGGACCTGCCTTTCATGAACCCATGCTGGCTGGACCTGATCCCCTGGTTGTCCTTCACATGCCCAGTGAGCGCACTCAAGATGAACCGCTCCATAATCTTCCCTGGCACTGAGGTCAGGCTGATAGGCCTATAGTTCCCAGGATCCTCCTTCCAGCCTTTCTTGTAGATGGGTGTTACATTGGCTATCCTCCAATCATCTGGGACCTCCCCTGTTAGCCAGGACTGCCGATAGATGATGGAGAGTGGTTTGGCCAGCTCCTCTGTCAGTTCCTCCCGCACTCTTGGCTGGATCCCGCCTGGCCCCATAGACTTGTAAGTGTCCAGGTGGCATAGCAGGTCATTAACTGCTTCCTCCTGGATTATGGGAGGTTTGTTCCACACTCCTACCCTACCTTCCAGCACTGGGGGCTGACTGTCCTGAGAATAACTGGTCTGACTGTTAAAGACTGAGGTGAAGAAGGCATTAAGTACCTCGGCCTTTTCCTCATCCTTGTTGACAATATTCCCCCTCGCGTCCAATAAGGGATAGAGACTCTCATTGGCCCTCTTTTTGTTGTTGATGTATTTGTAAAAACATTTTTTATTGTCCCTTACAACAGTGGCCAGCCGGAGTTCTAGCTGGGCTTTTGCCTTTCTAATTTCCTCTCTGCATGAACTAACGAGACCCCTGTACTCCTTGAGTTGCCTGCCGTTTTTTCCATAGGTGGTAGACCCTCTTTTTTTTTTTTTCCTGAGTCCCAGCAAGAGCTCCTTGTTCAGCCAGGCTGGTCATCTTCCCTGCCGGTTGTTCTTGTGGCACATGGGGACAGCCTTCTCCTGTGCCTTTAAGACTTCCTGCTTGAAGAATGTTCAGCCTGCCTGGACCCCTTTGCCCTTCAGAACTCTCTCCCAAGGGACTCTCTCAACCAGCATACTGAACAGGCCAAAGTCTGCCCTCCAGAAGTCCATGGTGGTGGTTTTGTTGGCCCCCCTCTTCACTTTGAACCAAGAACTCTATAATTTCATGGTCACTATGCCCAAGACAGCCTCCGACCACCACATCTCCCACCAGTCCTTCTCTGTTAGTAAGCAGCAGGTCTAGCGAGGCACTTCCCGTGGTAGGCTCAGTTACCAGCTGCGTCGGGAAGTTGTCTTCCACACACTCCAGGAACCTCCTAGACTGCTTCCTCTCTGCTGTGTTTTATTTCCAGCAGATGTCTAGTAAGTTGAAGTCCTCCACCAGAACAAGGTCTAGCGATTGTGAGACTTCTGCCAGCCTCTTACAGAAAACTTCATCTGCCTCTTCATCCTGGTTGGGTGGTCTGTAACAGACCCCCACCAGGATGTCTGCCTTGTTGGCTTTCCCCCTCATCTTTACCCATAAGCATTCAACCTTGTCATCACAATTGTTGAGCTCTATACAACCAAAGCAGTCCCTAACATACAGCGCCACCCCACTGCCTCTCTTTCCTCGCCTGTCCCTGCTAAAGAGTTTATAGCCATGCATCGCAGCACTCCAGTCATAAGAGTCATCCCACAGTGTTTCTGTGATGGCGACCAAGTCATAGCTGTCTTGCTGTACAATGGAGGGGATTCTGCCCCTCTGCTCTGCTCTGGTAAGACCCCACCTGGAGTCCTGCATCCAGCTCTGGAGCCCTCAGCACAGGAAAGACATGGAGCTGTTGGAGCAGGTCCAGAGGAGAGCCATAAAGATGATCAGAGGGATGGAACACCTCTGCTGTGAGGAAAGGCTGAGAGAGTGGGGCTGTTCAGACTGGAGAAGAGAAGGCTTCAGGAAACCTTATTGCAGCCTTCCAGTACTTAAAGGGGGCTTATAAGAAAGATGGGGACAGACTTTTTAGCAGCAGGGCCTGTAGTGATAGGACAAGGGGTAATGGCTTTAAACTGAAAGAGGGTAAGTTTAGACTGGATGTAAGGAAGAAAATTTTGACAGTGAGGGTGGTGAAACACTGGCACAGGCTGCCCAGAGAGGTAGTAGATGCCCCATCCCTGGAAACAACATTCAAACATCCATCCTGCCCATCCCTTGTCTGGCTCCTTTTCAAGACACTCTCAGATGATTCCTCTCCTGTGCGTTAATCTGGTAACGTGCCTGTTGCTATTTACATAACTTCTTTCGTTCACATGCGTTTTTCTTGTGCTTTAAGATGGTGGTGATGGTTCTAGAATTGAAAGTCCGAAGTCACCAAAACAAAGCCTCAAACAAAGAACCCCAACAGATGAGAACCTGAACAAAGGAGAATGTGGAGAACTGTTGATTCAGGATGTCTCAGATGCAAGCAACCTGGAGGAAGAAGAATTGGAGGAGGAGGAAGATGATGATGAAGGTGACAATGGAGATGATGAAGATTGTGAGGAGGAAGAGGAAGAAGAAGAGGACGATGAAGACCTTACTCAAGATGAAAAGGAGGAGGAAGATCTGGAAGATGAAGAAACTCAGTCTAATAACATACTGAAAGAGGAGCAGGGAGAAAAAACAGAACCTAAAGGGGACATTAATCAGAAATTGGACTATTTTAGTAACAGTAAGTATGAAGGAGAATCTCAGTGTGGAACTGGAGATGTCTGTGATGATGATCATAAAATAAGTAAAGAACTTGATGAAAAGGTGGAGGAATCTGTTGATACTCCTGTGTCTTTCATAGCTGGGTGTTACGAAAGGTTGCAAGAAAATATAACTGCCATGTCTCCAAAGGTAATGAATAATGAAGTATCTTGCAAGTCAGTACCAAAACAAGCTGTTTTTCAAAATCTAAATAATTTGCAAGATACACAAGAAAGCCGGAACAGGAAAAGCATTGTTCAGGAGAAGTTTCACAGAAATGCTGACTCCTGTTTTGCAGGCTGCGAAATTTCAGACTGGAGAAAAGAGATACCGCAGCCTCTCTCAGATGGCTGTCAAAAGGAGAAAAAGTCAAGCTTTGGCAGTGGCTTTGAAAGTGGTAATGATTCTTTGTCAGCAGCAAAAAACCCAGAGCTTGGAAGTCAAAGACTGAATTCTGTTGTTCTTGAACGTGTGGATGATGAAGATACTGGAGAAGAGCAATATGAAGAAGTAGATGATAAAGTTTGCGAAGCACTGAAACAAGAAAGTGAAAACTTGCGCTTAAATAGGCGTCAAGAAAATTTAAGAGCAGCATTTCACTCAAGCACCGAAGTAAGTATGTAGGGAGGATTCAATCACAAGGGTATTTTCTAAGGGTAGTATAGGTAAGAACCAAATGGTAAACTGGATTTCTCTTAATACTTGTTCTGAAAGGGCTGGCAGGAAGGATGGAGAGGGACTTTTCACAAGGGTGTGTAGTGATAGGACAAGGGGAACGGCTGTAAACTAAAAGTGGGCAGATTTAAATGAGATATTAGGAAGAAATTCTTCACCATGAGGGTGGTGAAACAATGGACCAGGCTGGCCAGGGAAGCTGTGGCTGCCCCCTCCCTGGCAGTGTTCAGGGCCAGGTTGGATGGAGCTCTGAGCAACCTGGTCTGGTGGAAGATGTCCGTGCTCATGGCAGGGGGGTTGGAACCAGATGATCTTTAAGGTCCATTCCAACCTTTACTATTCTATGATTCACTTAAATCCATCTTTTGACCATCCATTTTTGTTATTAGAAAATGTCTTACTCCTAACCAAAGCAATTTCTTGGGTATTATAATATCAGGCAGTATTTTCAATAATTTTTTCTGTTAGTTACAGTGGTTTTGCAGGACAAAGAATAGGCAATAGACTTTTTTCTGGAATCAGTTAAATTTTTCTGAATTGTACGGACAGATCTTATCTGTGAAAATTCACTGCCATTTAGTAAAATTCATTATGTGATGGCTGAAAGTGAGGAAACAAAAAGAAGTTTGAATAGCAGGAAGCTAGTGATTTTCCTTGGAGCAACGCAGGGGAAAAGAAGAAATGTGTCCCGGAGTGATGTAACTTTAATGAAGCTAGTATACTGACATGAGGAAGTTCTTCTCAGGGGCTTTGCAGAACCAGGGGTGAGACTTGCGACATTAGGCATTGCTGTCTACTCCTATAGATTCACATGGAAAAGCTGAAGGCCTTGTAAAACAGAGCTCAACAGTTTCCCTCTTGTCTTACACAAGAAAAGTATTTTTCAAGTTGTCAGTGGATAGCGAAGAAGATGCTTGTTTCTGTTCTTTCAGCTGTTTTGGTCAATGTCTTTTAGGAAGACTCACCTGAACAGGAAGAAGAGGAGGAGGAGCAGGAAAAGGAAGACAGTGGTGAAGAGCTACAAACTGCATTTGGTGAGGGTGTGAAAAATTCAATTTGTAATAATAGCCATCAAGCCCACAATGCTTCAAAAGACGATGCTGGTGAGAGAAGTGAGTTAGTAAATACTGATCCCAGTTCCTCCTCTATAAATATTAATGCACAGTAAATGGTGCACTAATAAAATGGTGATTGACTTCTGAGGTAGCAAATTTTCCCTTGCCTGTGAATCCTAGCAGACATTGGCAGAGAAGGAAAGCAGCTGTTGTTCCTTTTCACTCTTGAAGAACTGAAATTGTGGCATTGGATTCCAAATGATGCTGTGTGAAGCAAGTGCCATTCTTGCTTTTGTTGCTGTGTTCTCCCTGAAGTGGTCTGAACAAAATGCACGGATGACAAAGAGAAGGAGGACTAGAGTTTCTTGTGTGTGACAGTATAGTCCCCTTTCTGGCCCTTACTGTCAGACTGAAAAGCTGTGATTGCTCTTGGCTGAAGCCTGGGAAAGCCCCTCTCAAGCTGAGACAAAGCTGTTCTGTGCCAGCGCCACACCTTGTCCAGTTTCTTTCCAGTGCCACACTTGTGTGTGCTTGAAAGCATTACCAGCTCGGTCAGAGTTGAGCAGTTTGATACTCACCTCAGGTCTCGGAGCAGGAGAAGGCACTGTTTCTGTTGTCTGTCTCTAGAGAGTAGCTTGGTGTGGTAAATGTTACCAGAGCATGTGCAGCTGATGATCAAATGCTACGCAGGGGGCCTAGGAGAACCTGCTGTATTCAAGTGTGCCTACACATGCTCTTCTGTCTCTGTTTATTTTACGGTAAGCATACATTTGGCATAGTGTAAGTAGTCAGAGCCCAGGCTGGAACCAGCAGTTGCCTGCTTCTGGGATGGGTGCCCTCAGTGCTTTCCAGCTCCTTCCCCCTATATGTCCATGTCTCCACACAAGTGAATCCTGAATCAGTTTTACCTAATGGTAGCTTAAAAAAAAGAAATGAAGATAGTCTAATCTGGCCAGGAATCCACTGAGCCCAAGCCTTACGTTCATCTGGTAGAGGAGAGATTTGGGTGTTAACCATCTGAGACAGAAACGGCTCTTGTGTGTTTGGGGTGAGTGTTTGAGCTATGCGCCTCCGTTTTTAAATGGCAGTGCTTAGATGTTTAGCTTCTGGGAGGGTGCAGAGTAACAACTCTCTGTCAAGGAAGATTTTTCCTGGTGGCACTAGAAAAAGAGCATTGTTGCTTGGCAATTTTAGTGATGCTAGTGTAAGCATGTTGTGGATAGTATTTCTACGGTACCTCCTGCACAGTGGAAAGTGGTAGTAAATGCCAAATTCTGGAGCTGTAGACGGGAGAGCCGGTGATCTAAACTCTGTATACCACAGGACTGCAGTGTGCTAGAGTGTCTTCCTAAATGTTACCCAAACGTGTGTTGGGTATGGCTTGTAGCTGTGTCTGCTGTTGTGAATATCCATCTTCTGCTAGAAAGGAGGCAAGAGGAGGTGGCAATGTAAAGGAAAAAACATGATGTGGCTGGGTGTGAAGAAACCTTTGAATAACACTCACTTCTTAGTTTGCCCTCAGCAGCAGAACCACTGTGCGTCTTTTGGATGCAGGGGTTGCCTGATGGGGAAAAGCAGAGTGAAATATTAACACTCAGTGTCTCACTTCTCCTTTATTTGTAGGTACCCTGCCAGCAGTGGGAGCAGAGGAAGAGGAAGATGTCGAATCTCCCTGGGATTCTGAGGTGCTTTCTGTGAAGGACATAGTGCTTCCCACCAAAGGAGGGTGGGGAGGGTAGGAGTAAGATCCAGAAACACTTGAGAGCTTACTTTTGACTTGGGCCCTCCTTGATGAGGCTTATTTCCTCTTTTCCTGCTTCTGCCATGTGTTTGTAATTGGGGGCCCTTGAAATACTGCTGATCTAGGCCAGCTGATCAGTTAGGATTGGGATGAAGTTGGGCCAAACCAACAACTTGGGTCTCATAGCAACTGGCCTTTGAGTTTAGTTTCTGGTGTAGTATTGAAGCAGTGAAGTTTCTTGTTGCTTAAAATACTCTGAGCTTTTCACAGCTGCTGGCAGGATTGTTGTTTTTTTACCATACAGCTCTATTCTACTGACTTGGTCAGTGATTGCCCTTAGGGTCTATAACCTAGACGATTAGCTGCTTCTGAATCCTCTCTCCTGTTTTGAAAGTCATGTTCAAGAGAGATACCACACATGCTGTCTGTGTTTGCCCTTTTAGTTCTTTCTGTCTGTGATAGTGGGCTAGAAGAAAATGAGCAGGGTCTGTTGCAAACCCTCTCTGGCTTTTGTGAGGAAAAATTAACTCTTCCCCACTGTACAAGACTAAATTTTTTTTTTGTAAGTAACCTTAATTTCTCTAAGCTTTGCCTTGCTAGTCTTTGTTCAGCCCAAGTAGCCCTTGCGATTGGGACTAGCAACATGTTTGCTCATCACTGCGCATGCCTGGGGAACCTAAGCACAAACTTGAACGTCAGGTACAAGTTCAGTACAAAAGTTGGATCATCACAGACCTGCAGTTATTTGTTCACAACCCACGTCTTCAGTTACCATGTTAATTCTCTCTTGTAGCTGTCCAGTTTGTCAAGGTTTATCAACATGACAGAATAGTTTAGATGAATTGTGAGGTTTTTACCTAAAATCTGAAAACACATACAACTGCTGTGATTTTTCCAATATACTGTTTCTTGATGTGTCCTTTCCAAGGATCTTGCCAAGGCTTTGTCTGTCTCTAATATACTAGATACCATGCTATGCAAGGTGGGTTAGCAGGAGCTTTTTGCATAGAAATGAGTTGAAAATGCATTTGTACCAATTCTCATGCATGTGTTTTAAATTATACAGACGGATTCTGAGAGTCTGGGAAAATCATTGTCCGATGTGTTGCTCGCAGTTGCAGACACGCGTGGAGCATGCTCACAGATCGTTTCAGGGGAGAGCGGCAATGGTAACTTTCTGGTGGACTGAATGTTTGTCCTTAAGCATTTATAGGCTAAAGTGAGCCTTTATCAGTGTCTGTCTTACGAGTGCTGTCATTATGTGTGTGTGTGCTATAGCAATGAAGTACTTAGTATTTGTTAATTAACACCAGTTATCACAGCACTAGCTGGCCAGTTTGTAAAGGAAGTTGTCTTGTTTGTATTATGCGTGTTCACTGGACATGTTTGTATTTTTTTGGATTCAGGTTCTTGTTGCATAGTGAGGGAAGTGTATGTGGTTTAGGACTGACGGGTCTGAACATTTAAAGGTTCTTGGATGATAATGCAGGAGAAGAAAGATGATCAGGCTAAGCATTTTTTTTGCCTAGCGTAATTTTTGATAGCTTTCTGTTGTGCTTTGCCTGGGAGCTAAAATGTGACTAAAAGATCAGGTTTTGCTGCTAGGGGTTTCTGGCTGTAGCTTGTGACACTCTCTTGAGCATCTTGAGCATAGGATGATAGGGAAGTTAGGCTATTGGAGCAGAACTTTTCTGAAGGATTTCTACTGTAACAAACGGTTTGTCAATCCTGCTTGTTGTATAGGTACAATAGAATAGCTGAAGAAGCTAATCCAGTTTTAGTTTAGTAAGTTGGAAGCAGAACTTTACAGGCTCCTGGGAGCTTGTAAATCTGCTTGTTGAGTAGTTGTCAGGGAAGTCTGCTTTGTATGATTCTACTAAGATAAGTTTAAAGTCAGTGTGGAAAGGGGGTAAAAGGTGATTGTGGTAATATTTCTAAGATACATCTGTACTGCTAGACCACCAAGTTTACTGAAATCAAATACTGATTATTTTTTAATGATTTTTTTTAAAGTATAAAAATTTTGCTGTGGAGCCGTTCTTAGGAACATTTCATGTTCTTTCATGAGAGGACTCAAACTGTAAGATGACTAAAGCAGAGTTTTTGAGAAATACAGGTGGGCCAGAAGGTTGTGTGGGTTTGGAAATGATTTAATGTTGTACAAAAATTAAAAAAAAAAAAAAGTATTTGCAGCTATGGTATAAATGGAGATTACAGCCAAACAACATTTGTTTCTTTTCTTTCCTTGCAAGCTGAACCAGAACAAACTGTTGAACTAGCTTGATTTTACCTCATTGAATGACACATGTATGAGACTTCTGCATCTGCACCTATGCTTTCTTTGTCCCATCAATGGGAGGGAAAATACTCCTCAACATTAAACGCTTGTAGGATAATCATAGTCATAGTGATGTTGGACTGTTTTATCGTTCTCTACAGCAGACCAGCTTTGGCTTTTTAAATGATCCTTTTAAAAATCAGGATTCAGCTCCTGAAAAGGACTAAATATTTTGATCTTGTTCTGTTAATGAGCATGAACTTACTGCTTCACGTGAATTCTTCTAGTTCTGTGATTATTAATTTTTTAAATCAGAGATGCACATTGGGAAGTATGGATTGTCCAGTTCTTGTGTACTAGTATGAATGCTATATGATGAGGTAAATTGAATGTTAGGTATTGTACTCTCAATGAAATAATGCTTGCAACTAATGCTTAGTTGATGTTGAGTGGAGTAAAAGGTACCTCCACTTAACACTTCCCAAAACATTTTTCACCCCCAGGCTTTTTGGAGAAACCCAACAATTCACAGGTAAGTATTTGTTCATGTCAGACTGCCTATCTGTTCTGCTCAGTAAATAGTATGTTGTTACTTTGAATATGTTTTTTTTTATCATTGAATTGTGTCTTTCATAGCTGAAGACTCCTGAATCTGTTTCGGAAATGAATGAACCCTCTCTTAAAAAAAGGCAGCAGAAATCAGGTAGTGTTTACTTCATGTGGTTCTGGGTTTAGCTTTGTAATCGTTCTGGATAGTATTTAATAAAGAATCTGATTTGTTTTGCAGATCTGTTGGAGGAATTTGGTTTAGGAGAAGCAGAGGATATTGAAGGTATTCATAACAGTCTCTTTGTAGTGTTCTTTTATGGACAAACACATTGTACTTATAGTTTTTTTCCTAGTATTAAATTAATGGTTCTAGCAGCGTGTTCTGGGAGCAGGTGGTCTACTGAAATATGCCTCTGTGCATTTGTGTGCTCCCCCCTCTAGTCTACCATTCAACAAATACCTTTCCATGATGTAGGCTTGCTCCACCATACCTGCTGTCATTTCCCGTTTTCAGGTAGTCCTCAAGTTTGCTTTCCTTCCAATTTCTCAAAACAACCCCCTTCCTGATATTCCTGGTTCTCTGAGCATGTGCTGTAGCTGATTCCAAGCTAGGGATCTGCAGGCTAATCTGTCCAGGAGCTGCAGGTGAGACAGAAAGGGTAGTTCTTGGGCTCATGCTGTAGCTGTACTTAGAAGGAATTAGTACTTGCCTGGCTCTTCTCTACCTCTCTGGCAATTGTTTTTAAACATGTAGCAAATACCTTCCTCTGAGGCCTGCCTCTGGTTTCGTGGAAACTGACCATCAGGTTCAGAGGTGGGGGAAGGAAGTGGGAAAGAAAGACAAGATGGAACAAAATGACAGTGTCAGCATATGGTCAGGAATTCTCTTTTCTTTGGAAACAAGGCTAAAAGTGAAGCAGCTAGCTGGTCCACTGTATATTGGAGAGAGGATATGTGACCTTAATGGGCTTTTTTTGTTTCTTTGTTCTAACATTTATTGATTTGCATATTTGTTAATGGGATGAGAAACAATTCCCCATTCAGGTTTTAAAGTTTCTGCAGTCGGCTATTGAAAACATAAACCAGAGAGAGGTGAACAGGTATGTAGTCAAGTAAGTGTAGTAGTTAATTGGAAATAATTTTTAAAATTATTGTAACTTCTAAGTATGGAATACAAATAGTTCCAAGTTCTTTGGCATCCTTGTTGTAGGGGCAAAAAGAAGTACCATTGTTCTCTTGACAATAATAGAGGTGAAGTTTCTTTCTAGGAAAAATAGTGCTCTTCCCCTCTTTGTCTCTCTCTTGTCCTCTCTCATGTATTCTTAAAGGGTAAGCAATAACAGGTCCTCTTTTGGCCTGTGTTTTGCAGTGCTGCTATTTTTGCAAGATGCATAGAGGTTTGTTAAAAGTTGTTCAATTAAAACATGAGTTTTGGTTTTGTCTGTGTTAGACACTGATGTGAAATGTAGCCCCATAGTGGACAGTAGGTTGTAATATTGCAAACACAGAAAGGAAAGACTGCCTTTTCATAGCTCAGTTTATGGTATCTTTTTTCCTGTATGTCTTTATTCATGTATGTCGTGTTGTTTTTTACCCATGTGTTATCTTGAGCATCGGGTGTTAAGAAGTACATGTGAAAATTTCTTTCAAACTTTTATGTTTGGATTTGGGTTTAAGCAATTTAAACAAAGCATCATGATTCCTGCAGCACAAATATTTCAAGCTCTAAAAGGGTTGAATACCACCCTTCACAAGTTTATTTCATAAATCTGGAAAACAGATTAACAATGAAACAATTAAATGTTGAATGAGATGAAATTTCCCGTTCTATTTACCTAGTTACTGACCCACAGTTATAATTTCTTAAAATCTGTTTTTGGGTCAAAATTAAGTAGTGCTGTTCTCACATATTCTGTATAGAAGAGTAGCTGCTTTGCACTGTAATCTGCAAAAAGTCATTATGTAAGACAATTTATGCGGAGGGAAATCTCAGAAGAGAGAGGAGTGGTAAAGGCTAATTGGAAAGAACACTAAAAGTCATCTTTCAATGCTCGCTAGAGAACAGACAGAGTAAAAGGTGGGGGATTTGCGTCTTCTGTGTGCACAGGGATTTCTGTGTATTTATGTGTTAAGCACAAAGCCAGATTTATCTAACCCCACTGCAGGTATCCATTAATAAAAATACATGCTAGTAATAAATGACTGACATTTTAAAATGGCAGGCTCTTCAGAAGCTTCAGGCTAGGGTTCTATCAGTGTTTAAACTAAAAATTTCTCCCTGTGCTAAGAGTGAAAAAGTCTTAACAAGGAGGAGTCATTCCTGTCTCCCAATGTTGACAGAAGCCAGTAATACAGAAAATAGACTCATAAATTACTGCTCCAAGAAGAGAAGAAATTTTACTTGCAACAGCTAATGGGAGAAGTCATCTTTTTTTTCAGTTTAGGTTTTTGAATTATTTTTCCAGTGGCTGGAAAAATAATTACTGGCTAGAGTTACGGACACCATGAGAACTGGAATTTTGTAGATGGAAGAATGTTGTTGCCTCTCATCTTTCCTGCCTTTTTCCTTGTTCTGTGCCCATTGTACAGAAATTTCAAGATTGAGTAAACCCTGTGGAAAAGAAATCTTATGGGCTCCAAAGATCCTAAAGTCTTATCTAGAGACTGAGACTTCAGACTCAAATATCTGCTGCTGAAAACTTTACTGTTGACTACGATGGGCAAGACTGAATAGGAGTTTGGGTTGTTTTTGATTATAACAGTATGGCACCTAATTTTAAAGTCTCTGGACTCTGATAAAGAATCTAAAACATTGACACCTACATAATGTGAATAGAGAATGTGAATTGCATGTTCAGAAGGCCAGTACAAATCTGGGTGCTAGCAGGTCTGCTTTTATCCAGCTTTCAGGGAGATACAGTTGACCAGAAAAGCTAGTTTCAGTCAGTGCTGTGCAGTATTCTTCAGGAAAGGTGTCACATCCCTACTGCATCCACAAAATACTTTGTCTTTTAAGCAAAATTATCATGTCTACGTTACATGGTGGGAGCGATCACACATAGCAAGTTGTATGGCAGGAAGCTGCATGCATGTTGCAGTTTGTGACTTGAATGAACACTGATGAAATTTGGTAAGCGTACATTTATGGAAACAGTGTAGGAGCAATCGCATCTGAGGGACTGACCACCCCCTGATGTACTTGGGGTGGAGAGGCTTCTAGGAGTAGTAGAAACTCTGAGCACACCGGTGTGTCTAGACTCTTCTCATTCTAGGAGATACTGTTACCACCCAAGAGGCTTACGTGCAAATTACCAACATACTGGGTGCCTGTCTGCCTAGTTCTGCTCTCTTGAGTTCTTTTCCATTTTGTTTTCTGAAAGAATGTTACAGATCAGTGTGACATCTGTGCAGCTACTTCTCCTGGATTTCGTCAAGCTCCAGTGCTTCTGGCCACCCCTTCCAGTTGGCACTCCCAGAACTCGGTGAGGGAGGGACTTGCTGGTTCAAATTATCCAGCCACATTACAATTCTAGTAAAAAGGGACAAGGACCCGTATACAAAGACTATGCATAACTATGCATATGGAGGAAACGAAGACCTACAAATTCTGGAGGTTATTTGTATAGGCACTAAGTGCTTGCTTACTCTTAGCATCCTGATATTGATAATTTGCGACACTTTCTACAGTACCTTCTATGGTGCTATGTACAAATGTTCCTTGACCACCAGCACATCTGTCCTCTATTTCCAGTGCTGCTTGGAACCTTCCTCTGCACCAGCAAACAGCTTGGTATTGGGATATCTACAAGCATCAGTAAAGGCTGAATCTAGTCTGTGCTCTTGGAACAGCTCGTTCTGGATGTCATCTCTAAGCGTATGGAGGAGAAAGAGGTTGTCAGGAGTAGTCAACATGGATTCACCAAGGAGAAATCATGCCTGACCAATCTGATAGCTTTCTACGATGGTGTGACTGGCTGGGTAGATGAGGGGAGAGCAGTGGATGTTGTCTACCTCGACTTCAGCAAGGCTTTTAACACTGTCTCCCATAACATCCTCACAGGGAAGCTGAGGAAGTGAGAGCTAGTTGAGTGGACAGTGAGGTGGATTGAGAACTGGCTGAATGGCAGAGCTCAGAGGGTTGTCATCAGTGGCGCAAAGTCTAGTTGGAGGCCTGTAACTAGTGGTGTTCCCCAGAGGTCAGTACTGGGCCCAGCCTTGTTCAACTTCTTCATCAACGACCTGGATGAAGAGTTAGAGTGTACCCTCAGCAAGTTTTCTGATGACAGAAAAAATACTGGGAGGAGTGGCTGATACACCAGAAGGCTGTGCTGCCATTCAGCGAGACCTGAACAGGCTGGAAAGTTGGGCAGAGAGGAACCTGGTCAAGGTCAACAAGGGCAAGTGCAGGGTCCTGCAGCTGGGGAAGAACAACCCCATGCACCAGTACAGGCCTGGGGCGGACCTGCTGGAGAGCAGCTCTGTGGAGAGGGACCTGGGAGTGCTGGTGGATGACAAACTGACCATGAGCCAGCAGTGTGCCCTTGTTGCCAAGAAGGCCAATGGGATCCTGGGGTGCATTAGGAGGAGTGTGGCCAGCAGGTCGAGGGAGGTTCTCCTTCCCCTCTACTCTGCCCTAGTGAGCCCACACCTGGAGTAATGCATCCATTTCTGGGCTCCCCAGTTCAAGAAAGATGAAGACCTACTGGAGAGAGTCCAGTGGAGGGTTACGAAGGTGATTGGGGGCCTGGAGCAAGTCTCCTACAAGGAAAGGCTGAGGGAGCTTGGCTTGTTTAACTTGGAGAAGTCTGAGAGGGGACTTTATAAATGCTTATAAATGTCTTGAGGGTGGTGCCAGACTCTTTTCAAGAAGTTCTTTGATTTGAGGGTGACAGAGCAGTGGAACAGGCTGCCCAGAGGGGTTGTGGATTCTCCTTCTCTGGAGATATTCAAAACCTGCCCGGACGCGGTCCTGTGCAGCCTGCTCTGGGTGACCCTGCTTTGGCAGGGGGGTTGGACTAGATGATCCACAGAGGTCCCTTCCAACCCCTGCCACTTTGTGATCTTGAAAAACAAGAAAAAGGGGAAAACACCTGTTTTTTTATAGAACATTATCCTTAGATAATCATTAAAGATTGTTGTTATTATCTCTAGTACTCATCAGACTGTCTGAAATATGTCATAGTCATCAACAGAGCATCTTAACAACCGTGTGAGTTAAGTGCAGTCAACACTAATGACTGATGGGTGTTGAGGAATGCCTTGTGTTAAAATACCTAAAAAACAAATTTACAAAAAATCTAGGAAATTGCACCTATCAGTGATTGAGGTGGAAGGAGAAGGTTATTATTGCACACTGTGTAACTTGAGGTTACAGTTGACCTCTGGAGGTGTGTATGGCTGGCTGAGGAGCTGAGGTTACCAAGTCAGGCATGTGAGTTGTAATTCTAAGCTTGTATCTAATGTAATTCCGCTCAGGAAGTGAAAGCTTGCAAAAGGAGTCACCTGAAGCAAAAAATGCCAAAAGTGAGGTTGGGCATGTGACTTATTAATTCTGGACCCTTTAGTATTTTTATGATGATACCTATTTTCTCCCTGTCTTGCTCACTTTTCTTGTAGGAAGAATATTGTGTCCCTCTTTAGCAGTGAAGCTCTGTATATAGAAGGGCTGTTGCGTAGAAACCATAGAATTATGGAGCAGTTAAGGAGGTGCAGAGTGATTAAGGTGAAAAGCCTCCATCTCTTTTTAGATGCCACAGTTGAGCTGCTGGGACTTGTTTCTTTCTGAATACTTGATGCTTCAGTGTTCAGTGTGCCTTCCACGCAAACAATGACAATGAGTTGCTGCTTCTAAATTGTATCTGGGACTATTTGGAGTCTCCGATGTAACAGAGTTTCAAGGTAGGCATCCCGTAATGGGGAGCCCAGTCTGAGTGACTGCTTCTGAGAAGTTTGTGACTTCTCCAATATTACTGAGAAATTCTGAGAGAGGAAAGGGTAGAATCCAGTTTTCAACAGTAGAAGTGAAATGCCCAGATCATAGGTTGTTTCTCAACATTTCACAAACCTGTCTCTCATGCAGTGTCCCATCTGTGTCTTCTGCAACAGATGAGGTAGCAGTTTGACTGAAATTCTCAGTCCAGATCCACGTCTAGACAGATTTGCCTTGTGCATGGGGCAAAGCTGAGGCCTTAAAGGTTTCAAGCCTGTAATTTTGTTGTTCATGATTTTCTGTGCACAACACATAGGAAAATTAAAAATGCTGGAGAAATGTAGCTAGTTATTGCATGGCACACAGTGTGTCAGAGATATATGTATGGAGAGAGAGATATCCTGCACCTTTAGGAAAGAGGAATGGTTTATTTGTGACTGTTTGGAGTGATTTTTAGCAGATTTCATTTATATGTTAACAAGTAGAATGGCCTGGAAGAAAGGAGTTCACACAAATGCATCTTAAAACTGTATTATGATAATTTTCTCACAAGAAGCACGCAAATTTGAGGGGATGTGTTATTTTAAGTTTTTTCTCACAGATATGGTGATTCAAGATGCACTGTAGGCGTAAATAAGTACTATTAAGTCATGCTGACTATAAAAATATGTGGTTTCATTGTAGGCAAGTGCTCAGGATCAACCTTTAATATGTCATCATCAGATGAAAAAGAAGACATCAAGGATGCCATTGAAAACTATGGGGTTTGGGTATGTAAAACCAAATATTTTGAATTAAAGTCTGAGTTGGTAAATTGTATTATACAATAAGGTAAAGAAAACTTACCAGTCAGTGAATAAGGCTGAAGGGAGAGCCCTGTAGAGAAGTTTGTCTTATAGTCTGAAGTAAAGTTGGGTACAGTCTTCTGACGGTCGGGTAGAATCCTTGTCGTTATGTTGGATACTTGCGGTTACATGATTTGTTTCCAGCTGGTTTGCCTAAAGTTTGACCAGTGTTTCTCCTTTTGTGTGGTGCTAAGATACAGTGCAGTCAAGTGTATTGTTTTTCCCCTATGTAAAATGCACATTCAAGTGAAGAGGGGATATTTGTCTACAATAAGCTGATCCGTTTGATTAAACAGGCCTGGTCGTCTTCTTTGTATGAGAAAGATCAAACAAAAAAACTTGAAATTTGGTGAGCTTTCTGATGCTTTCCTTGCCTCTGCAAAATATGCACTTGTTTGGCCATGTTAAGAGTTTGAAAAGGGTTTTTTTCGAAGGGCGTTCTAGGGGGCAATAAGGCAGGCATCCTGTTTGTGTTGGGCATACAGGACAGGGCTGGATAGAGGGACTTGGAGTCTTCTGTAATACCTCAAGGGACAGTGGAGCAAATTATTTGCACTCCAGACCCAGGCACCGTGGAAGAGGAACATGCCTAATTTTAACAGACAGAACACAGAACATCAGCCTATTGGAAGGTCATAGTAGTTGGGCAATGAACTTGGGAATGGAGAGGCTGATATAGATGGTGGTGATGACCTGAGGTGGTCCTTTCCTGTTCTGAAAGGAGGAACTTTTGCAGAGGGAGAGAAGAGCCTGGCAAATTAGAAAAGAGAGCGAAGAGTTGGATGGTCTTAGCCCATGGGGGCACCAAGGCTGCAGGCCCTATCTAGAAAGCACCATAAGCTAAGGAGGCCATATGGGGAGGGAGTGTGTTGGGAGGAGTGTGACACATGACAGGAACAGTCAGAACTCTTGAGGAACAGAGCATGGGGTTGGGGACATGAGGAAACTGGGTGGGGTTGAGGCGCCGTACAGTTTTGATACAAGCTTGGGTTCCTGGTTGTTGGGATGAGAGAAGGAATGGATGGGTTTCTCTAATAAATGCTTTTCTTTGGAGCTTGAAATGGAATTTAATATTTCTGAGTCTTTGGTGAAGAAATAGTCCTAACAGCCAATTCTCCGTGTGGTGAACAGTAAAAAGCTGTCATGTTCATTCACGTTGTATTAGCTTAGCTGGTGGGGGACGGTAAAATGTCAGAGAGAGAATGATGGAGGAGGGAGGGTGAGAAAATGTAGGCAGTTGTAATGGAAAATGGTATTAAAGCAATGAAATGTGAAAATATAAATTACTTTGTGACAAATGCTGCCAGTAACAGAAATCAGGCAGGCTAAAAGGTAAAAGCAACCCTAAAGTCCAGACAAATCTAATCAAAGAAAAACTGTTGTCTCTAAGTCCTGCTGTTTTTAAGAAAATGATGATTCAGTGAATCTTCAGTTTATTATCCCTTGATTTTTATTATAAAAATTGCTTTTAAAATGTCTTTATTTCTATTATTTCTGTTATATGATAGGATGAGTTTGGAACAGAAATTACCTAGATTAACTGTAACTTCCTTTTTCTTGGTAATCTTTCTGTCTGTACCTGTTTACTTAAGGATAAATATGTTTTAGAAACTACCACCTTGATAGAAAAAACAGCACAGGAAAATCAGACTGGCAAAGCAGAAATTTCACGTCAGGAAGCCCTAGCCGAAAATGAGGAATCGCACAGTGCTGACAAGCGGTTAAGTCCAAAACCTTGGGAAGAAAGATATGAAAGAATGTGGGTTGGAAATGAGAAAAGGGAATTGAAAACAAATTTTAAAAACATTACAGCAGAGCTGAAGCGGCTGTTTGGTGAAATTAATGAAACTGGGAGAAATACTTCCCTTGTGGAAGAAATGTCAGAAGACGGCTTCAGTGAAGAATTGAAGAGTTCTCGTGTTGTTTCATCTCGTGTGACAGAATTAAGTAATAAGTTAGAACATAAAGGTGAATTTGGAGATAATGAACTTAAGCTAGGTGGAAAAATACCCAAAATGGAAATCGTAATTCCAAGTCTTGGTGTCGTTCCTGATCAGAATAACTTAAATGCAAATGTGGAAGAAACCTGCAGTACAGATGAAGAAGATAGCACAAATGATACAGATAATACAAAGGTGCCTCTAGCAAAAGGAGAGGAAAAGAAAATGCCTACTGTGGAAATGGAAGGGAATGAAAATGGAAGCAGTAGAAATGTAGAGGGAAGTCCTGAATACTCCCCGAGACATAGCTTAAAAACAAGTATTTTGGATGACGTTTCTGATATTCTTCCTAAAATAAGACCTGTTTCTACAAGTGTTGAAAATGCACTTTTTGAAACAGAAGGGAAACTTGAAAAAGACTCTGGATTTAACGATGATGTTCCCAGGGACTGCCTTATTGACAGTAATAAAGTAGGAGAAACAGAAATTGAAAGTCTTCTTGCAAATGGTCAGCAATCGCGCGGCATGCTGAAACGGAATCTTGATAAAGAGCTAAAACAAGATATGGAAAGGTTTAAGAGTAAGGTAGGAATGCTGCAAATAGTATTCCTGGCTTTGGAGAAAGAGAAGGAAAAGCTGCAAAAAGAGGTAGAAGTTCACGTGATACTCCTTATTCTTTAGTCTTTCTCCATCAATGGTCCTGTTCACTCTAGCTATTCATCATTAAGGGAAGATGCTTTGTGCAAGTTGGTTTTTGTTTTAGTGGAAATACATTACTTACGAATAAAGAAAGCAGTGGCAAGTAGTTGATGCATTATTGTTCCAGTTTAACAGTAGGTGGCACTCAGTTCCAGTGTAAGTAGTTATCACTTCATTGCCAGAAAAAGAAATGCACACAATTAGATCAGTTCTGATTCTGAATCAAAGAATGAAAATAGCTTCTGAACAGGGTCTTGACTAATCTATTCATTTGCTGTGATTTCTGCATGGTGTGTCTGCATTACCCTTCGATAAGATTCCTGTTTGCTGTGAAACCATTTCTGCTTGTGAGTTTGGGATCTTTTTTCTCCCCCCCACCCCTGCAAAGAAACAGTAGCCCAGCACACTTCTACTTGATTTTTTTTTCTGTGTTTTTACAACTAGCATTGTGCAATCCTTCTAACTTTGTCCATGAGTAACGCTTTCGCTTTTTTGTTGTCCATGTTTTAAGATACGCTTTTGTTTTCTTTCTAAGGGCTATGTTTTTACTGTATCTTTAATCATGAGTGAATTCGAAGTGCTTTCAATAACTTAATACACTTTGTAGTGTAATTTTGTGAAAACGCTTCTCTATATCAATTTAATTTTTTTTTTTCATGTTACTTTATTTCAAAGGTAAACCCAGAGTTATTCAATCTTGGATATGGTATCTCTCTCATAGAAATGTGGAGAAATATATGAAGCTTAACTTTCTTTTTGTTGGTTGAGAACGAAAAAAGCAAACAAAGATGTTTCAAAATGCAGGTGGTGGGAAAACAGGAAGATCTTGACGAATTAAATACACTGCCAGACAACGTTACTAATCAGCAAATGAAACAAAAGGTTGCTCTAAGGAAGAATGACTGTTTGAAAATGGAGAATGAAAACACTATAGAAGAAGAAGACAAAAAGAATTTTTCATCTGAAGAGAGATCAACATTGACTGAAATGCCAGTGAAAGGGTAAACTAAGGAAATAATCTCTAATTCTTATTTGTGGTACTACTTAAATATCTTTTAGGTTTTCTAATACTGTAGTAATTGAAGTAGTTTCCTCAGTCCTGAAAGCCATACTGAGTAGTCCCCTGTTCCTCAAACATTTAATAACAAAAAAAAAAAAATTTCAAGAAAAAACTAAGCTTATAATGGAGGTTCGAATTTATTGCCTGCTGTAAAAAAAAAAAAAAGAGAGAAACCAAATTCCTGTGAATTTCCTTGTCAATAGTGAGGCCAAATGCATCTTCAAAACCAGAATGGAAGACTGGAAAAAACAGTTATTTTTTGCAAGAAACCATGAAATCACAGAATGGTAGGCTTTGGAAGGGACCTCTGGGGGTCATCTAGTCCAACAGTCCAGCAGGATTTTTTCTTGCCTGTCCCTCAAAGGAATCTCTGCTCCAGATACTTCCTCTGGTGGGGTTACTAGATATGTTCCAACTTACCTGAATCTAGCTCAGATTCCGCATTTCACCCTCGTTCCTGGGGGAAAGTTTTTTAAATACTTAGGTATCTTCCATGATCTTTGGAGTCAAGTCTGTGTTTTATCATAGATGCTTTTAATCTCAATTGTTTCTGGACATCATCTTAAGTATGTTGTTTCACAGACATATTTTCTGTAAAGTTACTCGGTGATTTTTTTTTTTTCTCCTCTCTGTTTAATGTAGTAAACTTGCCCTGAATGCCGAAGTTGCAAAGAAAAATAAAAGACAGACTTCAAAGCAGAAGCCTAGTCAGCAGATGAGCTCTCCCAGTGGCAATCATTTTCAAGTACTGGATGACAGCACTTTCACTGAAACATCTCAAGATGAAGAAAGGTACTGAATATAAGGAATGTTATAAATAAAACTTACTTGTTGATAAAAATTGACCTGAAAGCTAAAGGAAAGTTTTGTAAATGTGATGTTCACAATGATTCTTGTTCTTTCGTGTGATAATACTAGCTGATGCCCTTTGTGTTCAAAAACACTTATTTTTTTGCTTAGAGTGCTTTGAACATACTAGTCAAGTTAATGATAAGGTCAGATGTGCACAAATTCTGAATAATTACCGGAGTGTATGCACATGTGTAAATATATATTTTATATTTTTAAAAAGGGAGAAGAGAGACTTATGAAAGAGCAAAATTACTCTTTCACTGCAGGCATCTCAGGTTTTTCTGCCTTTTTTTCT
Organism: Opisthocomus hoazin; assembly: GCF_030867145.1. Classification (NCBI taxonomy): domain Eukaryota; kingdom Metazoa; phylum Chordata; class Aves; order Opisthocomiformes; family Opisthocomidae; genus Opisthocomus; species Opisthocomus hoazin. The sequence goes on along the minus strand of NC_134421.1, from coordinate 46,679,156 downwards.
TCTTTCCCCTCCCCCCTGCTGTGTCACCTCCCAACTTCTTGCCCACCCCAAGCTTATTTGTCTGCGAGGCAAAGTGAGAAACAGAAGGTGTTGACACTGTACAAGCACTTTTCAGCCATAGTTAAAACGTTGGTGTGTTATCAGCAATGTTTTAGTCAGAAATCGTAACACCCAACATTGTATGGGCTGCTGTGAAAGAAAATTAACTCCATCCCAGCCAGACCCGGTACACTAGAGAATCCAAAATTATGATTCTTTGAACTGTAAGAGAAGGATTCTCAGTATTGAAGAGAGCTAAGCCTCTGGTATTAAACAGGGAATGCGCGTAACTCTTTATCTGTATATCTACATATCTGTATGTGTAAGATTCCAGTTACTTTCCAGTGAAGTGCAGAGAACAGTTATTTCAACTATTTGCTTAATATCTTCTGGAAAAAATAGCCTTCCAATAGATACAATAGTACACAAACATTTTTTCAGTCTTCAACTACATCTAACAAAATTCTTATATTAAATTTTAGCTCAATTCACTCCTGAAGTTTTCCATGCAACTTTAGATATTGTTCATTATGCAATATAAGCGTTTCAGTACTGAAATGTATTTCTGTTTTCCAGACCTGCAGCAAAAACAGGGAGTGAAACGAACAAGGTACTGTAAAATTAGTTTCTTGATAAATAGCTTGTATCAGCTTTTAATCACTTAGATGGGAACAGCATTTATGTAGTGATCAACCAGCTGCACAAATTGCTGCTAGTATGCAGTTTTATCGTATTTGTGCCAAATGTATGGGCTGTGAATGAGAGAATGAATCATTAATGCATTTGTAATAATCTGTAATACTGTATAGCTGCATACAGAAAATAGTGTGTTGTTTGTAGGTCAGCGTACAAATGGATGTAACTGATGACCTTGATTTAACTCACTCATCTGACATAACTTCAGAGGATGCTGAATTACGAACTTCAACCTACAAAGAGGCTATGTTGCTGTTAGAACAGCTTAATGTGGATCATATGGGTAAGTTTTCAAGTCGCTTTGTCTTCAGCTGTTACAAATTCCTCTTTTAAAACATGATTTCTTTGTATGCACTCCTAGGTACTTAATTTTATATTTTGATCTAATATTTCTTTATGATTAGACATCCCCCTAAAAAGATACGAAGTTATCTTGCCTGACCTTAGATGTCTGTCTGTATTGTCAGCAAACATGCCTTACTTTATCATTGATTCTGTGTCTAGTCAGAGCTGGAGAAGCAGGTTCTTGCAAAGTACAGTTCATCTCCTAATGCAGTCATCAAAAGTTAGCAAGATCTTCTTTTGCCTCTTTGTATCCCCTCAATAGTTAATGAAAAAATAGTGCAGCAAAGTAACGACTTTGCTGTTAGTGTTTTTTATATCTATACACACACACACACATATATATAAAAAATCAACTGTAGTAAGATGCTTGTGTATATACACGTAGCATTATGTAAACATAAGCATCACTTACTATTATCTATTAAACTATGCTAAAATTTTGTTAGGCAAGGGGTTAATCTTGGTTAAAGGCCAAACTGCCACCCAGCTGTGCTCTCTCTACCCCTCCTCAACAGGAGGAATAGGATGAAAAAGCTCAAGGATCAGTACAGAGGCAGAGCTGTCACCAGTTACTGCCACAGGCAAAACAGACTCTACCTGGGGAAACCTAACTTAGTTTGTTACCAGTTAAATTTGGATAGTGAGAAACACAGACAAAATAATTAAAACAACACCTCCCCACAGCCCCCTTCTGAAGTTCAGCTTCACTCTTGACTTGCCTACCCCTCCTCAAGCAGTGCAGGGAGGCTGGGATCTGCAGTCACGACATAGCAGTTTCCCTCTGCTGCTCCTTCATGCTCCTCTGCTCCAGTGTGAGTCCTTCAGGGAAAATCTGCTCCAGCCTGGGTTCTCCATCGGCTGCAGGCCCTTCAGGAAATATTAATCTGTTCTGGCATGGGGTCCTCCACACAGCACTGCTTTGTGGATATCTACTCCAGCGTGGTCCTTTCCAGGGACTGCAGGGAAATACCTGCTCCACCATGGCATCTCCATGGGCTTCAGGGAAATCTCTGCTCTGGCACCTGGAGCACCTCCTTCCGCTCTTTCTTCACTGACCTGGGTGTTCACAGGGCTGTTTTTCTCTTTCTTTTCTCCTTGTCTGCCTGTGTGAATGTTTTTGCCCTTTCCTAAATACATTTTCAGTGAAGTGCCACCAGCGTGGCTGAGAGGCTCAACTGTGCCCTGTGGTGGGTCCGTTGGAACTGGCTGTACAGCATGGGGAAACCCCTGGCCTCTTCTCACAGAGACCTCCCCACTAGCTGCAGTCTTGTCACTACCAAAACCTTGCCACCTACACCAAATACAGCAAAACATTAAACAATTCATACCTTGGAAAGTATTTGCATATGTGCAGCTTTGTGTCTTTTCTATTTCAAAATAGGTTCTGCTGTTTTGTTGAAAATTCAAAACATACTTCTTGAATATGAACAGATAATAGAACGTGAAAAAAATCGGTATACGGCTGTCTGGAGAGAAGTAAGGAAACTGGAAAGTGAAAAGGAGGAGTCACAATTGATCGCGGAAGAGACTCAAGATTTGAAATCCATATTGGCTCACCAAGAAGCAGAATGGAAAAGTGATATCCAAAGCCTTAAGTATGTAACCTTGCATTCTGATAATGTGTTATCTTGTCATTGTTCATGTTCCAGAAGATGTTGATGATACATGCAATAGGATGAGAGGTTTCTAGTCTTCTGGATTTGGGTTTTTTGAATCCAGTGAGCAAGTTACGCTATAGAGGACATGATGTCAAGGGGGAAAAATGCTGGGATATAAGCTCAGTGTAAAATCTTCTGGATGTTGTTTTAACTGTTTTATTTAATAGCAAGAGAAGAGAGCAAAAGAATATGCATAGAAAAATTAGATTTATAACAGAGTTTTATGAGATATGTTTTTGGGTTTTTGTTTTCCTTTGCAGCTTCTGTTGGTGTACTATATTAGGAATTTTGGTAACTCCACAGAGTGCAACTCAGAACAGAGCTTAAAGCATTTGTTTGCTTGCTGATTTGTTTATCTGAAAAGTCAAATTCAGGATTGCGCCTTTCCCCATACTCCCGCGCTAGACCTGGATGCGATGAAGTTTTTCATTGCTGTTCACATCACCTTAGACAAGAGTGGCCAGCAGGCACCGTATGAAATTCAGCAAGGACAAATGCAAAGCCTGCATGTGGGAAGTAAGATCCCCTCATGATGGTGTACCATGGGATGGCCTGGCTGGGGAGCTTGCAGAGAAGGCCCTGGCAGTCTTGGCCAAGAGCAAGCAAGCTCGACAAGAGCCGGTACAAGCTGGCAGCTGAGAAGGCCATGGCATTCTGAGCTGTAATAAGAGCAGCAGAGCCAGGGGATTGAGGGCAGTGATTATCCACGCCTATTGAGCACTTGCTGAACTGTGTCTAGAGCACTGGGTCTAACTCTTGGCCTCCCAGTATGAGAGTTCTTAACTGATGTGTGTGAGTTCAGCAGAGAGCTACCAAGCTGGTGAGGGAGCACCAGCCCTCTGCGGGGAGGCTGAGGGAACTGAGCTTTGAGGAATTGTGCCTCCCAGTATGTGGAAGAGGATTATGAGGAAGACAAAGTCAGTCCCAGCTTGGCCTAGATTTGACTTCATCCGTTTTTCAAAATTCGCGAGTATCTATCAATTACAAAGAATTAAGATTTCATTCTAAATAAATTCTCAAAGCAACGTTAACTTTACACTTACAAAAGCTATACTTTTTGTGAAATTACACTGAAAATTATACGTAAAACTTTGTCCTTGCAATATAAACCATTCAAATACAAATGTAACTGTCAATCTTTTGAATAATTTATTTGTGGTTGCTGATACTTGTTTTGCAGAATTTCTAAAGCAGATTTTCAATTGACAGCTCTTTCCTTATTTTAATGCTTGATTTTTGTTTTCTTGTTGACCATTGCAAGGATATCAGAAAAAATATTCAAAGTAATATGAAACATAAAACTGCTTTCTTGTTTGAGTATGGTGGACACACCATGGACCATTTTTTGCCATGCTGGTGCTTATTGCTAATTCTTTCAGTTACTGAAGAAGTTGACATTCCCTAAGGCTTTCATTATAAATTAGCTTCAAAATGAAATTGCTGTTGTTTCTTCCAGAAGATGATCCAATGAGGTTTAAAACTATTTTTAATCATGTTAAGCTTAAAGCCTATGCATTTTTAAATCTTTTTTTGAACACTCACCTCATTCTTCAGTAAATGGAAACTGCTTGCCATTCCTATGCTCAGCAGTTGTTTTAGACTTACAGAAGGCTTGGTAAAAAATTGTTTGGTCTATGATAGATAAGTGGTGTGCTCCTTCGTCAGTATCACTTGGAATCACTGAATCCGTAATACGTAGGCAATGCTAAGCACATTAGGAAATGTATTTTAGTCATGGTAAAATTTTGTGATGCTTTGATCTGAAAAGACAATGAACTTCTTTTGAATTAAGTGTCTGTATGATTTTTTTTTAAAAATATAGAAGTGTGCATAGCACTGCATATTTACCTATGTAAACTCACAAATAAATGATAAATCACTCAACGGTTTATTTCTGTATCATGTACAACTGATGGAATGAAGTTATAAATCTTTAAAAAGTTAAAAATCACAGTAAAAATATGAAATCTGAAAAGATGTAACATTTTTATAGTTTGAGTTATCTCTGCAAGTTCATATTGTGGAATATCTACTTTTTACATCAGTGCTTTAATTTCTCAAATAGTCTCTTAAATCCTAGATTTACTTTGAAACAAGAAGAGCAAAAGAGGCTCAGAGTAGAAACGCAGTATGAGAAAACAAGAGAGAAACTCAGAAAGAAAGATGATCAATATTGTAAAGAGGTGGAGGAGAAACAGCAACTTGAGTTACACTCAAGGAATTTAGAAATGGAGTTAGTAACACTGAGAAAGCTCTTGAAACAGGTATATTAAATGAGTTAAACACTTGTCATCTTATTTTCTGCTTCTTTTTAATTGGCCTTGTATTCCAGTATGCCTAAAGAAGGAGTTACTTTGTTCATGGAAGAGGCATCGGATAACTATTGAGGACAGTTGAAAACAGTTCACAAGTGGTCTGGGTTTTGGGGTTTTTTTTTTCCTTTGAAAGTTCATTATTCCTTTTCTCCTTTTTCAAAATTTACTTTCCTTTTTTTTAAAATTTGGGTCTTTTTCCAAAATTTTGTTTTCGGGGTCTTTTTCCGAAATTTCATTTTCATTTGTGTTTCAGGCAAAGCCTGACTTCAAATTACTTTTCAAAATTACTACAAAACATTCTGTATTTCTTCTCAATTTTCAGAAGAAAATTAAAATTTATTATTTACAGATGGGTTGTTAGAACTGTGGGAAAGCAAAACTATTTGCAAGAATACAAAGGAGAATGGGAAGATGTTGCTAGCTCTGATTTTTCTCAAGATACAAGTAATTTAATTGTATTACTGTAGGTTGAAGAAGAGCGTGATGAAACACAGAGACAGCTCTCTCAGGAAAAGAGTGCCAGAGCCCTGCAAGAAGGAATTTTGAACAACCATCTCTGGAGCCAAAAGGAACTAGAAGAGGAGACAAGAAGAAGTATAGGAAAAAATTCAGAGGTGAGCAGATTTTTTTTTTTCTCATCAATTAAATTTCACCATATTTGTTCTAAAGTCATAATAAATCTTATATATCTTTTTCTGCTGCTTGATGGATTATTTACAGTTTGTCAGTGTAACTCAAATGTGTAAATACCTCTTCTGTTTTCCCTTATGTCTTTAAAAGTTCTGGAAAGAGCATCAGTCTTGAGTGTACCTGAATTGCATGTGCAAGTAGGAAACTAATAGAAGACACTATTTACGCCGTTTCTTAAGCTATCTGTTATTTTTCATTTCGTAGACATTTCGTCATCATTTTTTAAGGTTTCTAGCAGTCAATCACCTAGCTACCTACATCAGGCTTGACCAGGAAGAAAGATGTTTGACACTCATTCTTTGTGTTCCCATTACTTTGTTTTTTTGATTGCTTATTCCCTTATCAAACTTACTTATTTTCAAGTATGCCTTTCTTTTCCACCTCCACATACTAAAATTTTAGTAAGGAATACCAGCAATTAATTAAACTCCCTCTAGGAGTTAGAATAATTGGAGGAGAAAAAGCAATCGTAAACACTGTATTAAAAAAAAAAATTCTTTGTAAAAGTTCACTTAATTTACTAAGTATATGCAGCGCTTGAAAGAATTATTTGTTCTTGGCTGTACTGCCCAGTAAGTGTAGGGTGACTGTGTTTATGTGGAAAAAAGTTTTATATATATATATATATACAGGAAATATACAAGATTATTGCATTCCAGGGATGATTGAGTAGTATAGCTGTCTTTCAGGAATACAAAAGGAAAAGTGTTAAGAAGACATTCAAGAAGGAAAATACCCTTTTTAGCCTTTTTTTTGTCTACCAGATTTGTAACACAGCTAAATTAACCTTAAAGGGAATATTTTAAAGACATGCACATACAAGAAAGCGCTGTAATTTTAAAAGCTTTGTACCTGAGATATTTTAAATAATGTTATTATTTGGTTGGTGATTTAAGAATAAAAAGTCGTTCTATATTTGGGCTGTTCATTTAGGATCTAAGGGTATGTTATGTGTGTGCATACATTGTACACGTGCACGAGTTCAGAGTAGCTTATGTATGGCTTGAAATTTCAGTCTCATCATTGAAGTCATGCCTCAGTGTTAGAAATGTTAAAATGCAGTTTAATGCTGAACTGGTTTTGTACATTCATTTCCCAGATGGCTATTTATTGGTGTTCCTTGTCATTCAGGAATCCAACACTGAGAGAGAAAAGGATCTGTTGCATAAAAATCAGTTACTCCAAGATGAGATTGCTATGCTAAGACTAGAACTTGATCAAGTAAGAATTAGGCACCAGGAGGAAGAAGGAAAATATTTAGAGGAAAATGAGAGCTTGAAAGAAAAAAATGAAGATCTCAAAAAGGAGCTTAAACTGAATGAGGAAGCCTTAACGCAAACAGTTTTTCAGTACAACGGGCAGCTGAACTTATTAAAGACAGAATCTGCAGTGCTCACATCCAAACTTGAGCAGACAAAAGAAAGCAAAGAGAGACTAGAGACAGAAATTGAATCCTTTCGTTCCCGCCTGACCACTACTGTTCAAGAACTTGAACGTCATCAGTCATCAAAAAGTGATGTCGAACGAACGTTTCAGAGAGAACGTGACAAATGGCTCCGCTTGCAAGACAATCTCCATCATGACCTCTCTGATGTGCGAGAAACGAACAAGAGCTTGTCTCAGCAGCTGAGTAAAGCTGAAAGCAGAGCTAATAGTCTAGAAAATGAGCTTCACCAGCTGAAACAAACGCTCAGAGAAAACACATTGCTTTTGGAAATGAAACAGAAAGAATTAAGTCAAGCCCAGTGTCAGGCAAAGGAATGCGATCATGCTCGACAACTTGAGAAGGATCAAGTAAGCAAATTTATAATAAAGCAGGAGTCCATGCAGGAGCGATTGGCCCAGCTCCAGAGTGAAAATGTTTTACTCCGTCAACAACTGGAAGATATGCAGAACAAGGGGCTCATCAAAGAAAAAGTAGTGAATGATGTGCAGGACCGGTTTAATGATATTTTCAACAAACTCAGAGCTGATACTGAAAAGCAAGTTTACCTAGTGGAAGAGAGAAACAAGGAATTAAATGCCAAGTGTACTGATTTAAGAGAACAAGTCTTTAAATACGAGACTGACAAAGTAGAAAGAGAGGTAAAGTATATGCTTAGAAAGCACAATTTAAAGTTTGTCAGTTTTTGAAATTATTTTATGTTTCTAAAACGTAGCAGGCGTGAGTTACGTGCGTGGGACCAAATAATGCTGATTTGTTCTGGTTTGTCCTGCTTCTCTTGGAAGTGTGGAAGGTTTTGGCAAACAGGATGTTACTGCTCAGATCTGAGCAGAGAACAGGAAAAAAAGGTATCCAAGTCTAAGTTTTGATCAAGAAAGGTGACTTCTCTGGAACTTTTTTCATCTCTTTCTTCATACACTTTATGCCCTATAGAATGGGTTTATATATTTGATGATTATTATACATGTGTTGCACTGACACAAAGAAGAGGGGTATAAAAGGAAGAACATCCAATATGAGAGGGTTGAGAAATGAAGGCACAGACAAGTGATGTGATGGGGGATGGACTTATATGAAGCTCCTGCATAGAAAAAAAATCGCTTCTGCGCAAGTTGCTATCAAAATTGAAGAGTATTAATACTGTCCAGGTGTTGATTTATGTATGTGTTCTGGGGGTTCTAAGGGGCCTGGCTGTTCCTCAAGAAGTTAATTTCAGACCCTTCTCTTACCTGTTTTATGATGTGTAGCCATATTTAAATTTGTTCTTTGTGGCTTTGTGGAAGACTAATAAACTGGACAGAAAACTCATTAGGATATCAGTTAAACTGTCTTCCTGCAAATTCACACAGTACATGAGTATGAAACATACTCCTATGCAGAGCACTAGCTTAATTTTAAGTTGCTCAGATATACATGGACCAAGTGTTGATCCCATTTCTGCATGTAGATGTTTTTTGTCAAGAAAAGGGTGGAAGAGAATAAAGACAGGGGTACAAGTGAGGAATAGGTAGACAGCTGAAAAAGTTATAGGTGATGGGACAATGCATTATTATATATGTTCCTAGGAGCAGATAGGGTCTTCTCTATGGATAGAGTATTCTACCAATTCCAGGTAGAGCAATGATTTAAAAGTTGCCTTACCTATTTTGTTTAATCTTCCTTCACTTTCTGGAAAATAGCAACAAATCACATGCAGTATTTAGACAAGCTGGTGTAAGGTTTGACTCCCTTAATGATTTGAATAGTGATTTAAAAATACATTATTATTACCCCTTCTTCATAAGAAATCCAGAATCTTTGAGTGAGGTAAATATCTGCATGTGTCAAATAACCACATTATTCTTCATTTGTGAGTTGCTTTAAGGGGGGCAATGCTATGGATCACTTAATCTGTGAATTGCTTTGTATTCTTACTGCCAAAATAACAGGTTCCTTTTGAAGATATTGTGTATATACGTACACACACCCATATATATAAATATATATAAAAATTATATTTATAAAAATATATATATAAATGATCCTGATTTTTTTTGACCCTAATCTGTCAGTATAAAAGCAGTTGATATTCTAAAATGAACTCAATAAGAACACTGCAAGAGAATGCGATTCAACATATACTTAAAGTATATGATACACTTAAAGTGTATCTCAGAAGAGCTTTCAGATACATGTATTCATTTAATTGTACTTGTATAATGGAGGAACAGAACAATGAACAATCTAATACAAAGTCCTCGCTTTGTTGATCAGAGTAATATCTGGGCTCTTACATTGCAACAGATTTCTTTGGGTTTTGATAGAAAAAAAAATACACAATTGCAGTGTGCGCTTGTGTATTTGTTCCAAGAAGAATAATACATGAGCCTCTTTATTTTATTAGAATATAGAAATCCTCATGAATAGCTGCTGATAGTTTGAAGGTGCTCAGCTGAGAAAGATGAAGAGATATCATCTTCTGTGCAGATGCCTACTAGTGCAGCCAAAATTTCATATCTTTGAGTTCAATCCGAAGACAGGTCTAATTGTATAATCAAAAAAGTTAAAGTAAAGGCATGTTTCATGTTCTTACAACTTTCCTCGTGCTCATTTAACTGTTTCATTAGGGCACGGTCAGGCAGCTGCAACAGGAGCTTGCTGATGCTCTTAAAAAGCAATCTATGTCAGAAGCTTCACTTGAAGTTACTACACGCTACCGCAGTGACCTGGAGGAAGACAAGCTGCGCCTGCAAAAGGAATTGGAAAAGGTTAAAACCAAGGTACATGATATCTGTAACTATATGAATAAGTCTGAAGGTGGCTGTTGAAAGTATGAGTGAATGTTGTCCTAAAACCCTAGAAAAAAAGAGGATAGATGTAATGATGTGTGAATGAGTTGGACTGTTGTATAAACTTGCTGTCTTTGACATGAGGACACTATGTCCTTACTTGGACAAAAGTTTGTATTTGCTAAGGTGCTTTGCAAAATAAACTCATGCCTGGAGCTTATTGCATTTGGTTTGGCTAAGTAGGTTGTCTTGGTTTCTGAAGAACAGTAGAAATACTGGACTGCTGCGTTTGGGTTTTTTATGCTGTCTATGCTTTTACCGCCTACCACCAGGTAACAAATTGTCAGTTCTAAATGCTTTTGTAACTTATTCTGCATTTTTTTTCCCCCCCCATTCATCTGCCCTGCTGTAATTTGCCATCCTTAAGCTGCCTTCTTGCAAATGAATTGTAAGCCACTTTCTAGGCAGGGACCACCTTTTGTGGGTAGAAATCATCTCAAATCTCCTTGTGAGGGAGCTGTGAAGTCGCTTGAGGAGGAGGATGAACTTTTGACTTCCTCTTTTCAATGGAGGAGCAAACAAGTGTGTACAAAGAGTGTCACGAGTCACTGAAAGGGTGGCAGGGCAGTGTCGGGGCTTCGAACTGTGCTGTAGGAAATCAGTGGAGGGATGGGAGAGGCCAGCATAAAAGATGATGAAGTGACACAGTTTGTGTTCATTTGCTAGTACAAGTGAAGGTTTGAATGTGCTTGAAGTGACAACAGTTCTTTGAGGGTATGTGCACATACACGCAGTACTCAAATTCTTCAGCAGCAGCTGATTCCTCCATAGAAAAGCTCACCTGACAACTGGATTCTTACTGTGATTTTACAGTTGCGAGAGCTGGAAGAACAGCATCTTCAGTTGGAGCATCGTGTTCAGGAGTTGAAGGCTGCCTTGGACAATAAGGAAAGAGAAGTAAGAGCTTCTTCACAGAAAATGCAGGACCTCCTGTTGACATCTGCTGGGACTAATACCACCATAAAACAACTGGAAGAACATGTGCAACGGTGAGAGAGTAACACCGTGAAGCCAGGCATCTGTCACTTTCTGGGGCTGTGTGAAAACAACAGGATAGCCTTCTTGCATCACAGCAAGTTCACACACGGTTTTGAAGGATGCTTTTGGTTCTTTCAGTATGGGTGCTCTGTGGGTTTCCGTAATAAGACCTGTATTTCTTTTTAAGCCTTGAAATTGAAAATACTAGATTGGAAGCCACGGTCCAGCAGCAAAACAACAGGATTGAAGCCCTTCAGAGAGACCTGCAAGCCTCTGCCTCAGTAAGCTGGTCCTAAACTTCCCTTTTTGTGAGCTTCTGAGCCCAGTTACCTCTTTCTGTGGGGAAATTGTAATATGAGGTTTTGCTGGAGAGCTGTGGGGAGTTCGGGTCTTGCGTTCTGCTGAATGGGGGCTGCTCGGAAAGCAGCCTGGTCCATACCCCAGCTTTCTGTTTTTGAGAGTTTTCCTATGTTGCTATAGCAAGCCCTACTTAATGCTCTAGAAGGAAAGGATTTAAGACTAAGGGCATTTTATTCATCAGTGCTGGGTGTAAATACTATAGGGATAGAGGTGTATGTAATACTTATTTTTGATAATGAAATATAAACTTCAGTCTGGAAAGTCATAGTATGTTTTCTTCCTTTTTTTATTGTTTATGTAGATTCATAACCGCCTGGAAGACCTGATAACTAGCTTACGGACAACACAGGCAGCTGCAGAGAACCACCACCAGCAGCAGGTACTTGACTGGCTTCTGTGAACGAGTTTTCGTCTTTGAATTTTTTGTGTGCAGGTAACTGGTGAAAGGATCAGGTGGGCTGCGTAGGCACAGTTCAGCTGACAAATACCCTTCTGGTTTTAGGGCAAGGCACCCTTAAGGGAAAAGGCTGGAAATTTCCTCATTGCCCTGCTGCTCTGTTTTGTATCTGTGTTGTGCTGTGCAAGATACTTCTGTTCATCAGCACGGTTTGTCTGATGAATTCTCTCCCCCATCCCACCAGGGAGGAGTGAGCAAGTGGCGCTGTGGTGCTTAGCTGCCTACTGGAGTTAAACAAAGTCAAGTGATGGATAGGATGGATGTTGTGGGCAGAAGGGAGATCCATATTTGCAGCTTTGTCAGAGCTTGCCCATGTAAACTTCTGTTGTAAAACCCAGTGTTTCACCGACTCCGTCAGGACATTTGAAAGTTGTACACCCTAAGGATTTTTTATCTACGACTTTGCGCTGAGGTTTTCATGAAATTCTGTAGATCGGTAGACATGGTTTTGTTCAGGTTTTTTGTTGCAGAATGCCACTAAAAGCATCTAGTCAACTTGCATTCTTTATACTTCAACTGAATCAGCAAGTTATGTTCCACGCAAATGCATAGGTTAGGCAAATCTTTATCCGTTTCGGCAGAAGCTTAAATATCATTGCCGGTTTGAAAACATTTGCTTGCTCTCAGGAGATGTACAGCTGCTATGGAAGCAGTGAGGGTAGAATATTTTCTGTGGTGGGCACCAGAGAAATTGTTATATTCTGAAGTATGTATCATTATGAACTCATGAGGATCTTTGGAAGAATGTTGTAGGGTGATTTTTACACGTGTGCGTGTGTCTTCTCATGCCCCAAAGTTATACCCTCGTCTTGTTACTTCTAGAGTGTTCATTCCTTCCACCAGCTTCAGTTGCTGTTCTTCATTATGTTTCCTGAGGTGTGTTTTACACTCTGCATTAACTTTAACTGTAGATCTTGGGTGGTGACAGGAAAGCTTAGGCCTCTTTCCCTTTAAGCCCCTGCTTTCTATTGCAGTGTTGCCTTTCTGGTCATGTTATTTTCTTTTCTCTTGCCACTGTTGCTTTCACAGGTGCAAGAGCCTAATGTGCTGGCTCTGACATCAAAGGATTCCCACAGCATATGGGAAGAGCAATTAAAGTCAAGATTCCGCCTTGAAGAGCGTGTTGCTCAGCTTGACAGGGAAAAGGCTGAACTCTTGGAACAGGTGAGCCCAGAAAATTCTCCAGACATCTAGCCAATACCCAAGAGAACCATGTTCACCTTTTCTTACATAATGGGCTTCTTCTGTTAGCCCTGCCATTCAGACGCTGAGTATCTTGTAATCTGGGGAGTATCCAGGGAGCAAATAAAAGCTAGCTGGGTATCTTTGTGTAAATTCTGGAGTGGTTCTGCTGGGAAGTGTGGTTTGCTATCAGTTAAATGCATTGAGCAAGGCTGTAGTTCTCCAGTTCTTTGTTGGATTCCTTCTGGTCATCTTCTGACCCCTTGGTTTCCAGGCAGGGTTAAAATGCTTCGTGTTTCCAGTGCAATGTATGGAGGAGCTGCTGCATGTTTTCAGGCTACTGGAAGCTTAAAAGCCTTGCAGAAAAAAGTACTGAAGGAATTCTGGGCAGATGAACTAGTGCTTGGGAAACAAGAAATGGCTGCCAGTTCCCAAGGGGCAGTCTTTCCCTTTTCTCCTTTTCTGTAGAGGAAAAATCAAAGTACAAAGTCAAAACAGCTGCCAGCTGTCCTCTGTTTTGGCTAAGAAAACAGCAAGAACAACAACAACATGTGAATAAGTAAATACCTACAAAGAAGAGATGGAGGTAATGGCAGAGGGGAATAAAACATTGAAGAATTCCAAAAGATTCCAAAATTCCTCTGCAAGCCCCTGCCTGCTGCTCCTTGAAGATGCCACGAAAGCTTTAGATTGGTCTAAGTTTTCCTGTGACATGCATACCTACATAATCCCTGCTATCAGCAGAGGAACTGCCAAAAGTGTTCTCCAGCATCTTTTCCACCTTCATGCTCTGAAACATCATGGGAGGGTGGCCTTTGCTGCAGTGGGGACATCTGATTCTGTTGTTAGGTACTGGCCCGTTTGGTGAAACTAAGTGATTAAATGTTCTCAGATATTCTGTCTCTTGGCGTTCTGTGGAACTTGGCTAACAGATAGAGATGTACTGCAGCTTCTCTGTGGTGAATGCTAGCTGCATATACTGTGTGTAGATACTGTTCCTATGCTGTGTGCGTCATGTATCTTTTCTATTTTGAAAGCGCGAGAGTGAAAGAAAGAAAGTGAAGAAGCTGGTAGAGTTGAAGCGCCCAGTCGAACTGCGTCTGGACCAAGAAATGGAAAGAAACGCTGAACTGCAGAAAGACTATAAGAGGTAATGTTTTTTAGTATGTTGAAGAGCTATACCTGAGTAGAAGTCAAGTTTTATTGAACTTCAGCATAGATATGTGTATGTAACTGTTTGTGAGCAAATTCAGGCCTCATGTTAGTTCTTGCAAGGGCTTCTGTACATAAGCTGTACATAGGCTTCTGTCCAAGCTTTCAATGGCTGCCAAAAGAACTTCAAATGCAGGTTGCCCTGCAGTTCTCCTGGGAAGAAAGTAAGTCTTTTATACCTCTCTTCATGTGAAATTTGGACCCTCAAAGGGATTTGTGGCATGGGAATGCTGGTTTTTCCCAGTCATTTCTTGTGTGTCAAGCCCATTAAAGATGAAGCATGCCCTGTCTGCGCTGTTTACGTAAGAGCATGTGAAAAAGGACAGTTGTTCATTTGCTTCATTGTTTTCTTGATTAATTTTCTTTGTAGGCTGAAGAGGCTTCTGAGCAGAGCTACAAAGAAACTAAGGGTGTATGAGGAGAGAGAGTCCCAGCTTAATTTACAGGGTGAAATGAAGAACAGGTATTCTGAAATGGTCAATGAAGTTGGTAGATTAAGAACAAAGGTGAGTTATGGTTTGTTAGGGAGGTTTTGGTGGTGGTGTTTTTTCTTTTGAACCTGTGTTATTCTTTGCTTGTACTTCTTTTAATGTTGTTAGGTTTTTCTCCTCTTGGATGTATTTTGGAATGGATTGACTTTTCTTGATGTCCCTTCTACTGTTGCAGTAGCAGATGGCTATAAATAATAATGATGTAGTTATCATTATGGGTAAAGATGAAAATGTTATGTGCAAAGCAGTTCCTGCAAGGGCACATCAAGGGCAGGGTGTTCTGCAGGGGAAGGGCGAGCCGAGAGTCGCAGCAAGCCTGGCTGGGCCAGTGACCTCACGGGCCAGGAACGGTTCCTCAGGCCCTCTCCACCAAGAGCAGGACAAGTCTGGTGGCAGGGAGCACGGTCAGCCCAGGGCGCAGATCGCCCAGCCAGTGCCCAGGGACGGGCAGGCCTGCAGTCCAGCCAGGACGTCACGTCATCGGGCAGGGGCAGGGCTGAGAGCAGTGAGGCCCGGCACAGGGCTGGCTGCAGCTTGAGGCTGTGCCAGCATCTGCTGGGTCTGACAGGTAAAGTCCTTCTCTGGAGGAGAGGGGAGTAATATTGCCAGAACTCAAACAACTCTATCAAGCTGGCTGTGACCAAGATCAGACCCTGAGCCCTGTCTCGTGCACGAGCTGAGCAGGAGGACGTTCAGGTTTTGCTTTTCTAAACGGGCACGACACAGTGAGGTGATGCAGAAAAGGTTCTGTAACTTACTGCTCTCTAGCAGCTATCTCAGCCCGTCTTTCCCTTGTCGTGAGGACCCAGATCATAGTTCCCAGAAGTGCTTTTGAGGTTGCTCTGGCTGTTCAGTAGCATGGAACCTGTACCTACTTCTCTGCCCGTTATCCGGATTTGTTGCTAGAGCAGCCGTGTTTCAGAGCTATGTTCATTTGCAGAAGGTATTATTGTAGAATGAGTCAGCTGCCTTTGCAGCGGCACACTTTTAGTCCAAAAGTTAGTAGTGTTTTTGTGTTTCTATTGGAAGAGTTATTTTGAATGACAGGGAAGGGTATTATGTTTAGGCGGTTTCAAATAAGTCTGAAGTTTCTACTTTCTCTTAGAGACTCTTTCAGCTGTTTACTATGCTGGTTTCCTCCACTTTTTTTGTTTTTTTTAATAAAAGACAGGACATCATGTTTTATGTTGAAGTAGGTATAGAAAAAGTGTATTTCTGAAGGGGTGAAGAGGTGGACAGAGCTGTAGTTGACCATTGGGACCTAGTGAAAGTCTGATATTTCCTGCAAATTTTTTAAAATAAACTGCAGCTTTGACCTAAAGCATATGTCTTTCTCCACCACTTCTGTAAAAGCTGTGTTCTGAACCACTATTTACAAATCTTTCCGTGTAATGGGAAAAATGAGTATCTGTTTCTCATCTTGTCAGTTCTGTAATGAAGCCATGACTGTGTTGACAGCACGTCAAAATTCCTCTAAAGCATGATACATGTTGTTTTTGATTAAACCAAAAGGTGGCTAGATATGGGTAAGTTTGATTTCCCATGAGCATATCAGCATCTCACGGAAGAGTTGCCGCAGTATTTTTCAACCTAGCCATATGGGTGAAATGCTGCTAGTTTGGCATGTCTTGATCTGTGACCTGTTGCATGCGAACTAAGAAAGGATGGGAACCAGAGAAACCATATCAGAAATGACGTGGAAGCTGTTCTTGCTTAAAGAGCCTGGTTTCACTTGGGTTTTAATGCTGAATCAGCAAATGATAAATACATACAGTCTTGATGGCCAACTCCTTACTGATTTTCACGGAATTGGCTAATTGTAGATGCAAGTTCCTCTTCTTCTTTCCTGTCTACAGGTTGGTGAACTTTCCCAGCAGCTGGAGGCAGAGTCTAAAAAATGCATGCAGCTAGAAGCACAAAATCAGGATTTGCGAGAAAAGTTGTCCACCATGCGTGGAAACCATGAAAAACTGGAGAAGAGCAAATGCCGGCTGAAAGAAGAGGTGGCTAACCTCAAACACCGTTTGGAGACTAACATGGTGGATCACAGCCAAATAGAACAATATAAAAGAGAGATGGAAGAACGAGCTGGACAAGAGATAAGACAAAAACTACAAGAAGTCAATCTGTTTTTGCAGGTAAGTGAATTTTCTCATGTGTCAGTAGTTTGTGTTATATACTTTTGTTGTGGTTGTCATTTTTTAGTATTTTATTTTTCGGTGCCTGAATCTGTGTGTTAGTGCTGTACTTCTGTCTTCCCTGAAGGCCAGTGGGAGAAGGGAATATGGTTGGGCAAGAGTGCTTTCGCGTGTGTAATGTGTCTGCAGGTCCCGGAATCAAAATTTTGCCCAAGGGTGGACTTCCATTTTGCAGTTCCTGGTGGGTGGGGGATGGGTATGACTGTCTGCTGGTCTTACTCTTGCTGTTCATCCTTGAATGGGTATTGCAACTTACAGTTATCATGGGCAGACATACAGGTTCTGCTTTGTCATTGTACAGGGGAAAGTGCTCAGAAAAGAAGTCTCCGAAGTTGCGGGGCGGGGGGAATGAGTGATCCTCATAATGTCTCTGAGCAATCCTTTTCTATATGCCCTGTCCTACATAGATCGTGTTCTTTCATTAGTAGCTTTGATGAATAATAGTGCTGAGAGAGGGGTTCTTTCTGAATGAAAGGAATTATTTAATGTGGTAGTTCCAGGGCTCTGCCTTGATTGCAGGTGGTGATGAGGAGGCACAGTTGCTTCACTGAGTAAAGCTGGGCCCTTGAAATTGGATACGTGCAATTGAACGGTGGGGAGGGTTCTCCTTTGCGGTGGTTGAAAGTGCATTATCTGCTTCAGAGCCAGGCAGCCTCCCAGGACAGATTAGAACAAATCAGAGCCAGTCATCATGCTTCACTGAGAAACCAACTGAAACACAGAATTAGAGATCTCGAATGTGAATTGGACAGGATGAAAAATACCCAGCAAGACAGTATTTTTCAAAAAGAATCCACGCAGGCAGAAGTGGAAAGGTACAGAGAGCTGTATCTGGAGGAAGTAAAAATTAGAAGATGCCTAGCAAATAAACTGGAAAGGTAAGTCCGTGCTTTTTTTGGAGTGATACTACTTTTTCCTCATGCATTTTCCTCCTAAAATCCCTCTTCTGCATCTGGTCAGCGTTATGTATGTAAGCATAAGATGGCATATTTGTGAAGAAAGTACCTTAAGACCTTTCTCCTTCATTAGAACAGTCTTAATTTCTCTTTAGTGTTTCAGCAGTAATACCACTGATCATGGCATTAATAGGGTATTTTTTAAGTTGATTGTGTTTTAGCAGGCAGCCTTTTTGCCAGTCTTTAATAATCTCCTCGTCTTATTCTGTGTGTGGCAGAAAAGATAATTTTCATGTCCTTTTCTGCTTCCATAAGGATAGGCCCTTCAGAGAACAGAATTTGAATCTGTGAAGCAGGAAAAAAATCTTTTTTGGCTTCCATTTTAGCATTGTGTCTGAGGTTTGAGCTTTCCTTGTGAAAGGAAGGGTAGCTCAGAGTTCTCATGCAGGTGACTTAACTTTGAGAAGCAGATAAGTAAACACATGGCATTCATAGATTGCTTTGAAGCACTAATGCTGAGAAAGTCCTAAGTGTTGGTAACTCTTGCTATTCCTTGCAGGTAGTGTGACTTCTTAGAAATAGGATCTAAAACAAAGATCAAATGCTGTTCTTGTTTTGCACACTCTTATTCCCTTCCACTTCCAGAAGTCGAATCGTAGTCAAAGACTTGGAGGGTAACTTTGTGAAAGTGCTACTACCGGAGATAATTCTTTGTATGCTTCTGAATGTTTCAGAGCTAACAAGAGACTAGCAGAAGCCAATGCTAAGCTCATTCAGGAGCGCCATAGAAGCAAATCATTAATCACAAGCAGCATTGTCAGTGGAGGTCTGGCTGCAAGTCCAGTTCTGTATTCAACTGAACTGGGACATCCTGGCGGCAATTTGGCACTGAACAGAAGTTTAAGCCTAGGAGGAAGCTTCCTAAGCCCAACCGGGAACGCATTATCATCAAGAAGCAGGGTTGAAGACTACGTGGCTAAGGTAAGCATTTTGAAGTACTGTTCTCAACTACTGCTAAGAGTATCTGTAAGCAAGGTTATACTTTTTAGCCTAAAATTAGAATCCATTTACAGTTCCAAACTGTGTGGTCTAAAGTGCCAAAACAGCTAATCATCAAACCAGTATGCAACTAGGTGGTAGGTGTGAAGACTTTTGGTCATCAGGGTTGTACAAATTTCCAAGAGTGCTCAAAGACCTAAAAACACTGATATCTAAATTATGAACTGTGTAACTACATTCTTTTACTAGAGAAACTGTGATAAAAGAATGACTGTGGCTTACGCAGTTCTCAGTTAGGTTCTTCATTAAATTTTAATGTATAGTATGCATGACCTATTTAAAACAGCTAACTTTATGAGGAGTGCAAAATCCCATCAGATGTCTTTGAGATGCCTTTTCCTTATTCACTGGTCTTCATTCTAGCGATTTCTTCACTGGAACTTGTTTTAGTACATTAATACCAACAAAAGAATGCTTCAAACATAGGATGATATGAACAGGATCTTGTAACTTCTCACTTTATACTTCAGTGCGAGATGTATACTATGCATAAGAGGCGTTTGTTTTTGTAGTTCCTGCTATGTGTTATTATGTGAAAAGGTAAAATTAACTACTCATCAGGAAGTCTTCACAGCTTTCTAATTTTGCAGCAGTGCTGCAACCTCTGCAATACCTCTGGTCAGAGTATGCCCTGCAATTAGCAGTCAGTGTGATAGCACATCCTTCACAGAATGGTGAACATTTTTATAATGAGATTTGGAAACCAGATGTCAATAGTTGTAATCCGTTTCCCACATAGCAGGGGATTGAGGCATGGACAAGCTTCTCTGTTCAGGCAATGTCCTATCCCTCACCTATTCTCTTGTTGAATGAATGTGAGAAGTATTCACTTTAAAGTCCATCTCAGTTCAGTGGTCCCACCCACACTGGAAAGAACCCATTTAAACAATGTGTCTACATACTGCACCTGGTTTAAGGAAGAAAAACCCAAACAAACAATAAAACAAAAATATACGAAGCAGTGTAGGTAATGTGTAGCAGTGGCAGTTACAGAGATGAACTTCTCTGTATCGCCATGCATGTGTTTTTCAGGTCAGACGGGTGGACATACATTACAGAAAGATCTCGGGAGGCCATTAGTACTGTACTACCTGCAAGGGCTATTCTGCATGCAAGCAGTAGAAAGGAGGCAAAATCCAGGACCCACTGCAAAAGTGAAATAAGGAGAAGGCCAGGACAAGGGAATAAGACTGGTAGGGAACAGGGAGCAAGTGAGAAAAAAGCAAGGACAGAGAGATGGGAGCAAGATGTTAAAAGAAGAAATGGGCAAAGGAGGAAATCATCCCACTTCTAGGAAAAAAAAGCTGCCTCAGTTTAAAAGAGAAGGGTTAACAGTTGTGCATTTTTTGAAGAAGGAGGAACAGGAGGGAAAAAAAGACAGTGAAGGGAAAGAAAGTGCAGCACTCAGTGCTTCTGAACTGAATTACAGCAACATTCCATTTTAATTTTCCAGAAGAAATTGGAACTCTGGGCATCTCCAAGTTTTCCATTTTAGTTTTCCAGAAGAAATTGGAACTCTGGGCATCTACAAGTTTTGTCAGTATCAAGATAGATTCCTTTACTGGTTTACTAGCTTCTCTGAAGTATATTACAGAAATTAAATATTGTAGGGAGGCTATTTCTTAGCTCATTGTTTTTATGCAGTTGCTAATACATGCAGATACATATTTCAACTCGTAATGTAGGCTGCTTCAGTGTTTTGCCAAAATGGTTCCTAAATCTACTTGTGAAAAACATTTGAGCTGATTCCAAGAAAAGCGTGCGTTGGGTCTGAGAATGGTCATACTGTTCTCATTCAGTGTCCTGGCTTCAACAGTACCCATAAAGTTTCTTTTCAGAGCATACATGTCTCGCATTTTGTGATGGATTGCTATACTCTGGAATGCTTTTAGGCTTTGGTGCTGGTTTTTGAGGCTTCACTTGGAAGGTTTTTAAAAAAAAAACAACCAAAAATTACCCATCAGCCTTGAGCAGACTCTCAAGAAAGCCGAAGAACAATTATGTATGTCATTTCCCCAGTCTCCAGTTACTGATTCCAGATGGGGGTTTATTTGTTAGTTTGGGGGCTTTCTTATATACCTATATTTCTCCTTCCTAGTGCAGTTTTGTAAGTAGGACTTAATGCCGTGAAGCTCTCCTGATCTTGTTTACAACCTACAGAGACTTTTCATTTGTTGTTGACAGAGGAGCTGAGGATAATTCGCTCTTACTACACACTGTTTTTCTTCTTGGGATTAGCATTTAATTCTAATATAGTATTAACTTCTAAAGTTTTCTTCCTTGAATGAAGATGCGTAAAACTATTGCTAAATCCTCAGAGAACTTACCTTTTTCTAACAGGTTCTCATAAGAAAAGGCTGGAAACCTCAGCATGCCTGTTTTCCCTCAATCAAGGCAGAAGGCTGGTCTCTGGGACTCAGAATTATCTGTGTGAATTTATCCTCCCTGTTACAAAATGCAGCTGCACATCCTTTTGTGATATTTCTCCCTGTAATCATCAGTTAAGGAACAGCTGAGGCTAATTGTAACAGCACCGTCTGTAGCCTCAATTCACTCAATGTTCAGTGTATTCAGGAAAGTCTTAAAACCCGATCTTCTCTGAGTCCTTTAGCAAAAATAAACAGGTTTGCAGAGGTACAGTAGTTGCTAGAGCACGTGCATCTAAGTGGGTATTTAGCTTGGAACTGCTGGATTAAGTTTCCTTATCTGGGTGCAGTATGTCATTAACAGTATCTGAAGCCATAACATAGCTCTGAGGAACTGAAAGTACAGGATTCCTGACATACACGTCTGAAAAGAGGACTGAATTGGAAAATAAGGGTTTAAGTCCGGAAGTAACAAAAGGGGAAAACTGCATGTGTCCCTCTGCGTACAGTAATGGGTGGGGATTCTCAGTCAGTTTCCAGATGCAAAATTACCAGATGCACAGTCTGTGGCTGTCATTTCTGCAGGAATCCTGTGCCATTCAGGAGACAAGTTGGAGCGTGAGGAAAGAATGCCAGAGATGACACTTCTAGTCTATTTTGAAGTGCTTTGGCGGTTGTGCTGCTTAGTACTCTGCCTGTTCACCAGATTATTTAAAGACACAAGAGTTTCTCTGACTCTAAGCCTTTTCTTCACTGTTCACTTCAATTATGCCTCAGATTTTTTGCAGTAATCTGCTACAGAATTTGTCTTTAAATTCAAGGTTCTTGGCTGGAGATGACAAATGCTTCCGCCACTAAAGCTCATAATGACAGGGAGTTAAGGAGCTTAAACTGCAGTGTGCCCCAGGTAGTCATCTTGCACTTCTATTTTTAGTCAAAGCTCTCGGTGCAGATTTGGTGTTTCTCACAGTAGCTCCCTCAAGGTGAGAAAGGCTATTTGAAGTAGAGGACATGCCATTCTTGAGAGGAGGATGTTTATGTAAACTCAGTTTGAGCAAAAGCTTTGAAATAGCTCCAGGGGCACAGAGGTTGAAAATACTTCTCACTACTATTACTCAAAATGCTGGTTTTATTTCTTTGTCCACGCAACTGTTGGAAAAGACATTGGTAAATGATGCTGATTGCAGACAAGAGGGAGAAGTGCTCCTCTGGCAAGTGAACACAGTTGCTTCTTTTAGACATAACTGAGGAATCTGGAGTTCAAAGGCTTGAAAGATTTCAGTTTTCCTAAACCACAACTTAACATGAGATGCAAATGTCAGTGATTATGCATGTAGCCTTACATTTTGAAGATGGTCATGTTGCAAGCTCAGCAAAAACCGAGCATTTTATTCTTAAAAGAAAATAAAGAAATGTTCCATTAAAGTATAGCACCTTCTACCTTATCAAATATAAATGCTACAGAAATTAATAACCTTGAAATGGAAGTGCAGAAGTGTCTTGAAAAATACAAAAAAGTTCATATTGACACACGCACATTAACCAATAAAGTCCTAATCACATGCAAATGTCTTGGGATTTTTTTGGTTGTTTTTATTTTTATTAGAGCTCCAGTAACAAGAAGTAAATTACAAGTACTTGAAAAATTCAGTACACATAATTAAAAACAGTAACTGTAGTGACTAGCAGCTCATTATGTTCTGGAGGGAGGTTGGCTGAAATTGGTTCCATAGTAGGACTTGTGTCATAAGAAGGATGTATGTGTGTATTGCCTGTCCTTCACAGGAGTAAAGAGATCTTTTAATGATCTGGTCTACTGACTCCCACACTGCTCGTGAATTGGCATGTTACCATCCAGAACTAAACTGAATCAAGCAGATGAAACACAAATGTGAGGTACTGTTAGTGGTCTGTGTACAATAATTTGGGAACTTAGTCTGTGGACTAAGGCAAGGAATATCTGCTGCAAGGAGATTTTTATGACTGGAGTCCTGTTGTTCAGTTTAGCAAATGTCAAGCTTAAATCCTAACAGCTGTGCCAGAGGCTGGTGAAAATGAGTGTGGGTGTCTTGACATAGAAGATAATGGTGAACTCTGCTAGCGGCAACCAGTGTGAATTAGTGGATTTATGAAACCAGTTTTCCTACGTAAAGTGTGAAAGGGAGTGTCTGCTTCCTGCTGTCTCTCAATTTCTGTTCCTTCCATCTGCACTCCTGTTATTGTAGCAGTCTTTGTATTGTTAGCTTTTTTACTTGCTTCATTTACATGTAGGCCATATTCTTGTTTCTCACAGAAGACCTTTGAACTTAAGGCTATTTTTCTTTCTTCTTCAGCTCCTTAATCAAAAATCTGTTCTTCTCTCTCTTCTCTGCAGCCAGATACATGACAAGGTTTGTAGCCAGTATTGTTTAATGTTGAGTGGTACATTATACTGGAAATGTTTTGTCTATTTATGCTGTTAGGTTTTGATTAAAAATATGTTCAAAAACCCTGTAGATATTGCAATTCGGGACATGGTTTAGCAAGCATGGGGTTGGGTTGACAGTTGGACTTTATGATCTTAAAGGTCTTTTCCAACCTCAACGATTCTATGATTCTGTTCTAAGTTGTAGTCCTCAAAGCTCTCAATCCACAGGTTTAAGGAATCAGAAAAGGAAGCCAAGAGACCGGCATGGCTGAGTTGAGACGTGCTGGTCAAGCTAAAGGGCAAGAAGGAACTGCACAGGCAGCGGAGGCAGGGACAGGTATCCTGGGAAGAGTATAGGGACACTGCCCAGTTGCACAGGGATGGGGTCAGGAAGACCAAGGGGCAGCTGGAGCTGAACTTGGCAAGGGACGCAAAGAGTAATAAGAAGGGCTTCTACAGGTATGTCAGCCAGAAAAGGAAGGTCAAAGAAAGCATACACCCTGTGATGAACAAGACTGGCAAACTGCAAACAATGGAGGAGGAGAAGACTGAGGTACTCAACAACTTTTTTTGCCTCAGTCTTCACTAGCACCCTCTCTTCCCGCACTTCTCAAGCAGATGGACCACAAGATGGAGACTGGGGGAGCAAAGTCCCTCCCACTATAAGAGAAGATCCTGAGGAACCTGAACGTACATAAGTCTATGGGACCTGATAGATGCGTCCCATAGTCCTGAGGGAACTGGCTGGTGTAGTTGCCAAGCCACTCTCCATGATGTTTGAAAAGTCATGGCAGTCAGGTTAAGTCCTTGGTGACTGGAAAAAGGGAAGCATTGTGCCCATTTTTAAAAAGGGGTAGAAAGCAGGAACCCAGGAACCAACCCGTCAAGCTCACCTCTGTGCCTGGGAAGATCATGGAACAGATCCTCCTAGAAGCTATGCTAATGCACAGGGAGGACAGGAAGGTGATTCGAGACAGCCAGCATGGCTTCACCAAGGGCAAGTCCTGCCTGACCAACCTAGTGGTCTTCTGTGATGGAGTGACTAGATCAGTGGCCAAGGGAAGAGCTGTGGATGTCGTATATCTGGAATTCTGTAAGGCCTTCGACAGTCCCTCACAACATTCTTCTCTCTAAATTGGAGAGAGATGGATTTGATGGATGGACTGCTCAGTGGATGAGGAATTGGTTGCATGGTTGCGTCCAGAGGGTCAAAGGCTTCATGTCCAGATGGAGATCAGTGACAAGTGGTGTCCCTCAGGGGTCTCTGTTGGGGCTGTTTAATATCTTCCATCAATGACATAGTGGGATCAAGTGCACCCTCAGCAAGTTTGCAGATGACACCAAGCTGAGTGGTGCGGTTGACACAGCTGAGGGACGGGTTGTCATCCAAAGGGACCTGGACAAGCTTGAGAAGTGGGCCTGAGTGAACTTTACGAGGTTCAACAAGGCCCAGTGCAAGGTCCTGCACCTGGGTCAGGGCAACCCCTGGTATCAGTACAGGCTGGGGGATGAAGGGATTGAGAGCAGCCCTGCTGAGAAGGACTTGTGGGTGCTGGTGGATGAAAAACTGGGCATGAGCTGACAATGTGCGCTCGCAGCCCAGAAAGCCAACCGTATCCTGGGCTGCATCAAGAGAAGTGTGGCCAGCAGGTCGAGGGAGGGGATTCTGCCACTCTGCTCTGGTGAGACCCCGCCTGGAGTCCTGTGTACAGCTCTGGAGCCCCCGGCACAAGAACGACATGGAGCGGTTGGAGCGGGGCCAGAGGAGGGCCACAAAGATGATCCGAGGGCTGGAACACCTCTGCTAAGAGGAAAGGCTGAGAGAGTTGGGGCTATTCAGCCTGGGGAAGAGAAGGCTCTGAGGAGACGTTATTACAGTCTTCCAGTACTTAGAGGGCTTATAAGAAAGATAGGGACAGACTTTTTAGCAGGGCCTGTTGTGATAGGACAAGAAGTAATGGTTTTAAACTAAAAGAGAGTAGGTTTAGACTGGATGTAAGGAAGAAATTTTTGACAGTGAGGGTGGTGAAACACTGGCACAGGTTGCCCAGACAGGTGGTAGATGCCCCATCCCTGGAAACATTCAAGGTCAGGTTGGAAAGGGCTGTGAGCAGCTTGATCTAGTTGAAGATGTCCCTGCTCACTGCAAGGGGATTGGGCTAGATCACCTCTTAAGGTCCCTTCTAACCCAAACTGTTCTGTGATTCTATGAAAGGTGTATTTTGCCTTGCTCTTCATTCCATTTGCAGAAATAATGGATAAGAACCACAAAGATGTTAATGGAATGAATAAGAGGAAAAGATATTTTTCTTCTCTTGATTCATCCGCACATGTTGCAGAGGGTCCTGTGGACCTTCTGGTCACTGTGAAGGCTCCAGAAACCATGGAAAGTGGTGTCTTCTCATGCCTCAACTACTATTGCTTTGCTTAGGATTGGTCCTGGTTTTGGGTCATCTTTTGGTCTGGGCATTAGTCTTCCTGCTTTTTTTTGTTACCTATGTCACATGTTGGGGGTCCGTTGTCCCCAAGATTTTGCTGCTTCTTGTACCTGTTGGAAAACAAGTAGAGGTTTGGGGATTTGGGGGTCCTTTTCAACTGTTCTTTCAGCTCCGTGCTCCCCTCTTCTAGCTGTGAAGGCACAGACTAGTCCAACGAAGCACCACTGAGTGGTCGTTCTCCTGGAGGAGCTGGTGAATCTGGTCGCAGCTATCCCAGTAGTTCTGGGCCCTTCCATCCACTTTGCTGGTTTGTGGCTGCACTTTTTTGGCCTTTGGATTTACTGCCTGTTACTGCTCCTCTTGTGAGGGGATGCAGAGTGCTTCCCTTCCTGAGGCTCTTGCTCTCTATGGCCTGTTGAGTATGTTGTACAGTGTTTTCGTTCTTTTTTTTTTTGTTGGCATGTTGCTAGGTGAGCCTGCTCTTTCATAAAATAATTATTTATTCCTCCAAAGATTTAGTACTAAAATCAGAGAATCACAGAATGGGCAAGGGTAGAAGGGGCCTCTGAAGATCATGTAGTCCAACCCCACCCCTGCTCAAAGCCATAGCAGGTTGCTCAGAGTTATGTCCAGCCAGGTTTTGTACCTCTCCAAGGGTGGATACTCCACAGCCTTTTCTGGGCAACTTGTTCCAGTATTTGACCATGCTTAGAATTTAAAAAAAAAAAAAAAAAAAAAAAATCCTTATGTCGAAAGGAAATTTCCACTATTTTGATTTGTGCGCATTCCTCTTGTTCTTTTACTTGGCACCACTGGGAGGAGTCTGGCTGCATCTTCTTGACTCCCCTCACAAGGTATTTATATACACAGATAAGGTCCTCCTGCGTTGTGTCTACTCCAGTAGCGAAACAGTCGCAGCTCTCCCAGCCTCTCCACATAGCTCATGTGGTCCAAGCCCTTCAGCGTCTTCACGGCCATCGTAGGCCTGGAAGCTGTATGGTATCTATTCTGAAATACGCTTCTATGTGCCACTGGCTTGATGGAAAAAATCTAGGAGTCACAAGTATCATCAAACATAAACAACAGCATATAGCGCTTGGACTATGACTCTTCAAAAGATCTGATTTCTTCTTATGAAGACGTTGAAGTTGGAATCATAAGTGAGAAAAATGGTAGCAGTAACCACCTTCTAGGGGAGAAAGGAGTAAGTGCTCCTTTCTAGTGATCCAAGCTGATTTCAGTTATGTAATAAAACCCACAGCCCTTGCTGTGCAGAAGCTGTAGCTGTTGCTATCTTTCCTTAGGACAAAGTTCGCAAGAAAAAATTATATAGTTTTATATATGTGTGTCATGGTATTTGCAATAACAATAAAGAAAAATCTTGGTGGCATGGTCTGTAGGAGCTCTTCCAATTTTCCATCTTAGGGTGGAGAAAAGAAGAATATCGGTGCATTCTTTTTTCTGTGCAATGGTATGTGTCAGTCCTGCAGCAGCTGCTGTTGGACCTCCTCTCCTACACAGTTGCAGAAGCCAGCCGCAACTGAATTTGTCCCTATTGATGGCACTTGTGCATATCTCAGCGCTTAGCTGACATTCTGCTCATGTATTTGATGGCAGACTTTAGCCATACCCTTCACTGTGATAACTCCACTGTGCTTTCTTCCTGTATATTTTTAAAGGCCCAGTTATAATGCAGCTGGTGAGTTACAGGTTGTTTCGTGCTACAGTAAATGTTGCTTAGCAGTGAGAATGCTACAGCCTGGCAGCCCAAAACTTTCTCGTCATTAAAAATCAAACCCCAAACCAAGATGGTCTCTATTTGGGATGATATTTTGGTTTTTATCACATTATGTGTGGGTTTTAGGAATGTTTTAGGAGTTTAATATTACAAAAAATTTAACTGTTAAAATATTAACTGTGTATTTTTTGTATCATTCTAGGTATGGCAGGAACTCGATGAAAAAATCACTGAAGAACTTGAGCAGGGTAATGTGTCATTATGTTAGGAGCTTTTTTAAGGAAAAAGATGACTGTTCCGAACTCTTGAAAATAATGGCTTGATGAAAGCTGTCATGGTTCTGTGCTAAGCACAGGGGGTTTTCTGCCAGCTTTCCAGTTTAGACCTGAATGTGAAAACTTCCTGCTTACCAAAATATTGTATAGAATGTGTTACGTAGTTGCCTGAAAAAAAAGAAGCTCAAAGAAAACGAACGCATTCCCCCCACACAGATACAATTGGCTTAGGCTGAAGTCACCCTTCACTAGAGTTAATCCTCAAGCACAAACATCAAACATCAAAGAAGCCCTGAGATAAGATTTTTAGACTTCAGCCATCAGTTCTCCTTTCGCGTACATCGATTGCATTCAGCACTAAACCGTACTATACACATTCTCTGGCTGTTCTTGATTTTTGCTATGTCTCTTATTTATTGATTATATTTGTAGCTTTTATGTTGCAGCCTTTTGAATAAGCAAGAAGAATATAATCAGTGACAGATGATGTCCTTTCATAGGAAAAGATATTTCAGTGGTGTTTAGGCAAACCTCAGATGAGTTGAATGCTTGTAATACGTAGCATAAAACATGCTCTATAATATGAGGCCAGGTGTCCAAAGAGGAATTCCACCTATTTCATGATAGTTGTTCCTCCAGACCCACTGCTCTGCAGTGACTGGTGGTATTTCAAAGCAGGTAGGCCCTGAGAGCATTTCTTTCTGTTCCTGCATGCATTCAGTCAAGCAGAGAGTGCTCAGCTGCAGCTTCATAGCTCTTCCCATGTGCTGAAGGGACACAAAGCCGTTGCATTGCATCCATGTGCATTTTGAATGTAATTGCATGTCTGCTAGGATTTGTAGGGCAGGTTTGGTTTGGGGACCTTGTCTGAAAAAGGCGGCAGGACAAAGATGGCGAAGGTGGGTTTGCTTTCCCAGAGTATGTGTTTTCGTGGAGGAAGGAGGGTTTTTCCAGGGCGAGTTACAAAGGCACCCCTCAGAGAAGGTGCCAGGCTGGGAGACTTCTTTGCATTTTCACCGGCGGATTCTTTTACAGTTTGTCATGGCAAATGCAGAAGCTGTTTTTTAGGAGTGGTATTCCAATAAATCACTGGTTTGAACGTATAAGGAAAACAGACGCTTCAGGTTGGAGAGGTCTGCAGGGGGCTAAATTTAGCACTGGTGTAAGCAGGAGCTGTTTGTGGATTCCCTGAAGATGCTCAGTCTGTAGCCTCTGGAAGTTCTTTCACTAGCTTTAGAAATACTGTTGACTGGTAAGCAAATGTGGAAAAAATGCGTTTCTTCCTTTGTGCCTAGTGCTTTTGTTGTTGTGTTCCCTTGGAAGTTTTAAAATCTCTTTCTGGATTGTAGTCTCTTCAGTTACCCATAATGTTTTTACAGTGACTTCTTTAGCCCTGTCTACTGTAAAAGTAACAGCAGGAGTCTTGTCTCTTTTCTCCCTAGCCACTGCTGAACTTGCAACTGGATCTGCTGGAGCTTCTCCCATGGTATCTACTGATGGATCTTCAAAAAATTGCCATGTTCACCAGGATCCGCTTTGCAGGGCAATACAGGAGTACCGTGATGTTTTAACCAAAAATTACATGATTTGAACAAAATTCTAGATAAAAGGCTCTGGAAATCATTTTCTTTACACAGTGCATCTGTGGTTTCCCATCCCACGGTTCAGATGTGAAAACGTGTTTATTGCAGTCTGAATATAAATACAAATAAAATTGGATGTCAAGCACATTGCACTTACCTGTTGGTTTATTGATGCATAGTTGTTTCATTTTGCACTCACAATAAGAACCATATCTATTTTTGCTGACTATCAGATTGACTAATCTTGACTCTTGAGCTTCACAGAACTGTCAAAATGGTTCTTATTAAGGTAGATGCATTATTTTGGTCCACTCACGTTCTGTGTTTTAACAAAAGCATTCCTTTTTGTTCTGTTTAATCCTTTCACTCTGTGTTTTTAATGTTTCCAGTGTTATTTTAATGCTTAGGATGTTATTTGACGTGCTTTGAGCCTGCTCCTTCAGTCGTGATGCAGTGAATATTTCTGGTGATAAAGTTTCACCAGCGTTCAAGCTGGAGAATAGGGCACTTTACATTGCTGTCACTTGATGCGCCTTAGGTTTAAATTACTGTGAGTGTGTGGCAGTGCCAAGGAAGTGGTTATGTGGTCTTTTGGGTATGTCTGGTTTGTGTCACAGAACCACAAAATGGGTGAGGTTGGAGGGGACCTCTGGAGGCCATCTGGTCCAGTCCCCCTGCTCAAGGAGGACCACCTAGAGCCGGTCGCCCAGAACCATCTTGGCTTCTGAATATCTCCTAGGATGGAGACTCGGCAGCCTCCATGGGCAACCTGTGCCAGAGCTCAGTCATCCTCACAGTAAAGAAATGTTTCCTGATGTTCAGGTGGAACCTTCTGTGTTTCAGTTTGTGCCCATCACCTCTCATGGTATTCATGTTGATTTTTGTATTAAAAATTGCTGCAGCTTTAGACATCCACGGTTCCTACATCAACATCTGTGGTATACCTGAAACACTCCATATGGGGGGAAAAAAGGACTGTTAATAGATCAACTTTCACTCTCCTCAGTACTTTCCAAAGCTTCCCACCAGGGAATTGGTGGAGTCACCATCCCTGGAGGTGTTCAGAAAGCGTGTAGATGTGGCACTTCGGGACATGGTTTAGCAGGCCTGGTGGTGTTGGGTTGACGGTTGGACTTGACGATCTTAGAGGTCTTTTCCAACCTTAGTGATTCTATGATTGTGTGATGGGATAGCCAATCTTTGCGTTGCTGCTAGCAGCTGATGGTATGGTGGCTGTAGCCCAGATGTTAACCAGTGTTGTGGGACATTTGTGCCAATAAAACAAGCAGTTTTACTGATTTGAAGGAATTACCTGTTGTTACTGAGGATCTGCAGCTGTCACTTTCTGTCTGTGAAAGTCACTAGCAATCAGAAGATTATAGGACAAAGTCCAATTCTGGAAAAGTCAGAATGGTTGTACTGAGATGAATTAGGACTGGAAAAATTTAGGGGTTTTACCCACTAATTCAAGGACTTGAGTTAAGAGGTAGTGAGGAAAGCAACGAATGCTGCTGTGGCACTGTTCCTTTTTACATGAGTACGTTTTTGTGAAGCTAATAGACTGTATTTAATTCCAGGTATTTTGTTTCAACTTGGTATTTAATAAATTTTGTAATCTAGTACATGTCTTTGTTTTATTGTTCCCCTTCTTAACTTTGCTTTCCACCCCCTTCCATGCCCATAGAACTCTCCAGAGCTCTCCTCTGCTCCCTTCAGCTCTGTTCATGGCTGCATCTTCAGCCTGTCCTGGACCCCAGGCAAAAGGCCAGCATGCATCCGTGTCCTTCTCCTTCAGGGAGGCTGAAGCACAGTGGTGTGAAGATTGTGGACTAGAGTTGTGGTACGGCTAATCATCAGTTCCCAGACTCTTCCTGGATTCTAGAGCAATCCTTCTTGTGCCAGGGCAGGAGGATGTGAGTGAGCTCCTGGTAGCCATGAAACACTAGCAAATCCCACAGGTTTTGACCCCATGGTGAGATGACCAATTCATAGTCCGCAAAGAGGAAAGGCGTTAAGAAATGAAGTCCATTTAAAAACTAGCCACACATGAGGATCTCTGGGGTGCTTCCTTGCAGAAGGCTGGCCGTCCCTCCATGGGGCAACCTCTGTCTGCTGAGAGAGTCTGTGCAGCTGTAGCCTGGTTTGTACACAAAGCTGAAATGCAGGTCTGCCTGTCTGTCTCCTTGGCGTAGACACCAGTTCCTTTGAACGTGCAGTTGTGCACCTAGAGTCAGTCTTGTGAAGCAAAAGAAACCCTGCTGAGGCCATGGCTTTAGCACCTGATGCCTGGAAGATGTTGTATTTGACAGCAGCTGCTGGGAATGGGACAGCACAGGTACAGGCCTGGAGGTACAGCCATGAGCAGTGATGGAGCTGTGGGAGCAGGGGCGTTGTCAGCCCCACTACTCCAGAGCAAGGCAAGCGGGGTGGACCTGAAGATTGTGGCCAGGTCCAGCCACGAGTGCAGATTACCAGGCAAGTTCCTGGTCAAGTGTGAAGTCTGTCTGCAGGTCCGGGTCAGCATCAGGACCAGGCTTTGTGACCACGGCTGGACACAGCCCCAGGATGGCTGGGGAGGGCCATGGGGATGGGCCAGGCCTGGACATCAGCCCATGGGTCCTCAGTGCTCGTGAGGCACAGGCTTGACACAATGCCAAACCAACTGTGAGTCAATCAGCTTTTCTCTTCCGTGGCACCAACTCATCCAGTCACCCAGCATGCCTGTCACAAACCTCATTCCGTATTGCCTTGAACTCCTGATTCAGGTACGCTGTCCTACAAGAGGACCAAGCGCAGCTGCAGCCCCCCGAGAGGCTCTTGGTCTTTAATCTGGAAGCTCATTTACTTGTTTACAGTTCATCGTAACAGGGCAATCCGGCTACTCAGCACTTACTGTGAGCAAGTTGCCAAATCCAGTAGCCTGAGGAGGACAGGACAGGACAAATACAGAGACAAAGACACATATATGCATACGGATATGTTTGGAGACATAGATGTCTAGATAGAGGCACGTACAATGTCAATCCCTCCAGCAGCCAAGCACAGACACTCAGTCTGCTCCCTAGCTGAGCTGTTGACTCATCTTGATGGTTTCATACCTTGACCACAGGGCTGAGGCTGTCCTGGGACAGCCCTAGGAGGGGCTTGGACAGTGAGACCTTTCATCTGAGTCCCTAATTTGGGTTCCTGCCTGACCTTTTGCCTCTGTTTCCCTGGGCTGGTTCAGTTGGGCCTTTGATGGGCTGATGGCTCCTGTGATGGGCCTGGGTGCCACTGGAGCAGGGTATTATTCCAGTGTCCCTCCCTACCACCACTGCCACCACCACCACGGTCTCTCTGCCTCCTTTGCAGGGGGTTAAGCAGAAAAGCTTTTATCACATAACCCAACACTTTACTCCTCAGTGCCTCAACAGCTTCCCGTGTGCGCATGGGTCAGATTTCTCACCACTGTGTCACTTGTACCCATTATTTACCCATAAAACCCCAAGTAATTGGCAAGAAGACCTTTGGCTGGTGTCAGTTAACATCTTGTGGCTGTCCCAGTCTTTCCTCATACCAGTGTCTGTTAACTCTGCTGTTTGCTCACTGATTTATTTTAACTTCTAAAACAGATTAACACCACAGAATTCTTAAAGAAATAGCAGTGTGAAAGATGACTTCTTAATCTGCTTATAATGTCTCTCATGCCTTTTCTAGTACAGCTAGTTTGAGAAGACTGTGGACATCATTGTTACAATAGACCTCTCCTAAAGGACAGCCAGAAGCAAGGCCAGCATGACGTGGAGGTGCTGGGAGGTAGCAGG
Source organism: Opisthocomus hoazin (assembly GCF_030867145.1). Classification (NCBI taxonomy): domain Eukaryota; kingdom Metazoa; phylum Chordata; class Aves; order Opisthocomiformes; family Opisthocomidae; genus Opisthocomus; species Opisthocomus hoazin. The sequence goes on along the minus strand of NC_134421.1, from coordinate 46,645,698 downwards.
ATACCTAGAAAAAGCCCCTAGGACAAGGGCTTGACAACCAGTTACTCAGCTTTTACTGCACCATCAGTTTGACCCATGCCTCCTCTCTCCCTGTGGTTGCACAGTGCCAGCAGCAGATGCTGTTCACTGTTTGCACCTGCAAATCAGGTTGATAATTGTATTTCTTGACACTGTCAACCCTGAGTATGCAAATTGCTTTTCAGTGATAGCTCCACCTTTCCCTAAGCTTAAGCACTACTTTAGATGAGGTTACTATTCTACTACCTCTTAACTATGCTGAATTATTAATAATTATTACTATTAATTTAATCACGGCTATAAGCACAAGGACAATGACTGTTACACAGGCAAGCAGCACAGTCCATGTTTTATTCAGGGTAATTTGGACCACATACTAGCTAGGCCTTATGAGCACAGCTGTGTGTCACAAATCACAAGGACAATTTTCACTTTTTAATCTTCTTTTGCCATTTCCGTTTTGACTGTAGAAACAGAGTAGATTCTCCTCCCACCTCATAGGCCCATCCGCAGACGTCTACAGCAGTGCCTCGATGCAGAATGGAGCTCTAGGCGTCTTAGTAAACGAACTGAAAATGCCTCCGTCACATTTATAAACACTCGTCGCATCTACATGAGCACTACTGCCACTCACCTTCTTGCTGATGAACCGCAGATTGCCACAACCTTAGAGAAAAGTCACTTTTTATCTCCATTGCATTATCAAAATCCTGTGCATACAACTATATTCTCTGCTGCAAGAATTAATAGCCAGCTCAAATGCTCCTTTTTAATGGCTTTTCATGAAACAGGCTCACACTTACATATTTCTAGAGCATCAAGGCAAAAATTACCCCGTACAAAGCTAACAGTCCTTTCACAGCAGCTAGGCAGCCACGGCAGAAATGATTTATCAAGGAATCCTGAACCACACAGGACCATTCTAGCTCTCTTTTCCACACAATTCTTCAGACCAACCTAATCAACAATGTCTCTTTGTATTTACTGTTAATAAACTCAGATTATTTTACGCTGTCCTGTAATTTTCAAGAGTTGTAAGGCTGTATCCTGGAAATGCACCAGTATTTCGGAGAGGCTGGGCTTTAAAACCTGGTTTGTTTCTTTGCATCCACAACAGAGCAGAGCCTTCTTCCACCAAAAAAAAGGACATAGCTGGGGGAGGGTTTTACCCACCAGTTTTGGGACAAGGAAGAAGTTACTCTGAACATGGGCTGAATTTACTCTCCGCTCTGTAAATGACTGGCTGTATTAATTTCCAGCTTTATTCTTGAAACAAAATCCTGCACTTGCATTTTGCCATCTGTCATACGAGGGGCCCACGTCACCGTGAGAAAAATCAGCTTTCATTCTGGACATGGAAGACAAGAGGTGTGGATGCTCTGGGCATGCAGACAGAAGCAAACAGAGAAAAATATGTACCAGAAGTGCACGGAAAAATGACTAATCACTGGCTTACCTATACTTCTATATGTCTAGATTATCTTCACTGATTCAGCCTTTCCTGGTGCTGTAGTAGAACCTTTGTCATCTTAGGAGTTCCTGGCTTCATTAGGTTACTAATGCTCAGGTGGCTCGTGGCAGAGAGCATGGGAACTTCAGTGCTTTCAGAAATGATGCTCAGCTGCTGCAGGGCCCCAGCTGATGAAGGGCCTTGCTCTGGGTACATCTGTGTGCCAAGACATGGCATTAGTAGTAGGGTAGCCTGGCAATTCTGCTGGCATCCCCACTTTGCTGCTGAAACTCAGAAAAAGTATAATTACAACCAAAACTACTGACATACACAATGTGGTTGTTGAGCATTGTATATGTCTCATCCACAAATAACATGGTATGATTCCAGATTGAGATTTGTCTTTCTGACTGCTTTCTGCACTGGCTGGACATCTGAAAAGTGGTGGAATCGGAAGGTAGATCATAAAAATCAAAATTACTTGATGGATGTTATAAACTATGCAAGATGTTAAACTAGTCCCTAGATAAAACAGGGAGCTGTCCCCTTCACCCACATAAAATCATTGCTTACATTATAACAATGAATGTTGTTCCATTTCTCATCAGAGACTACTTCCACTCAGATCCTGACAATTTTAACTGAATGAGAGCTGACGACTTTTCATGGAAGCAGTCTTGAATACAATTCCAGAGAGCAAACCTACCTCATTACAGTTACGCAAAAGAATCTTACGCCTGGCTTTTCAGAGACTTTGAGCGTTTGCACTTCCTAGATTTAGGCCGCGCTTACGCCTGACTCTGGTATCCAGGATGAGTTAGGGCAAGCAGCAGAAGAAACATGGCAAAAAGCAAGAAGGCCGTTTCCGCTCGGCGTCAATGAGCATGCTCTTCACGCATTTTGCACTTGCAGTTGAATCATGGAAATCATTCTGCGTGCTCCTGCTGCTAATGATCTGATTGTTAGGAGCCCAGTCCTATTGACTGTTTACATCTTAAGGTGCCCTGGTTTTGAAATCTACTCCCAAACTAACTGAGGTTCTATTGTGTGATATTTCCTCCGCAGCATCACACATTTTCAATCAGCATCAGCTCCTTCGCCATAATCACTTCCTGTCTTGGCTTCTGTTCAGCACCACAGCTCGTTGCAGAACAGAACGCCCGTAAATCCGGTCTGCGCACATGAAATGCTGCAGAAGAATTGGTATTTCGGTGGCAGTTGGCAAGAAGTGGTTTTATTCATTAGCAATGCTATAAACTTGAGTTTGAAGTGGTTGTAAATAGCTAGGGCTTTTATTGTTGCCTGTTTTTTCCTGGTCTCATGCATGCATGTTGCTTTGAATACAGTTTTGACAACCTCCTCCCTGTATCTGAGGACACTATGTCACCTGTATGTTCCATCAGTGCAAGTACTGCAGATCCTTGCCATACGGCACCAGCAACTCTGGCCAGTTTGCAGAAACATCCCAGTCTTCACCTGCATGCAGGTTTCCATCTTCATCACAAGCAGAGTTGAAGTCTGAAATTATAAAAATGAGAATTCCCAAAGACTGAAGCACAAAAATCCAAAGCAAGAACCATAATTGCATATAACATTTTAGGACAGGAAGCTTCCATACGAAATTCTAGTGTCTTACAATATTTCTGAGTAGAGACTGTTTTCTCACAATTTCTCAGTATTTCTCATGCTATGAATGACACGCACAACGATTGTGTCTGTGTTAAAGAGAACTTCGCTACAATGAGCACTGCTGTAAAACCAACTTTGTCCACATTCAAGTTTTCTATCCTGCTTACTTCAATGTTTTTATGGATTTCACTACTTCAAATCCAGCTTCTTCGATTTCTCCACCTATATAATTTCCACTCCAGTTTCTATGCAGAGCACTGTAATCATCACTGCTGGAAAAATCGACACTAAATTAAAGACAAGATAAATCTAGAGTATAAAACAAAAAGATGACAGCAGGACAACCATTAACGAAGTTTCAGTGGACAAAACCAGTACACGCACTTGCCCTTGTGCTCCCTGGAGTAACAAACACCTTTTATCTAAAGCACAAGCAGCAGGCAAGAGGTTCATCATCAAGTGAAACTTCTTGGCATTTGGTGGCACCGTTCCTGATGTCAGGCTGGACAGCAGCAGCACATTTTTCAACGCAAGTTCCAGAGTTCCTTCCTGCAGCCTTGCCGCACGTTCCAGGAAGATATTACCGCCTGGATAAGGTCAGGCTTTTAGTTGTAGCAAGGAGTTCTTGGCAAAAGCCTGAATGTTATTGTGTTTTCAGCTTTGACTGGCACCTTTGTCAGTCGAGCTTTTATTTTCTCCAGGGAAAACGCCGCTACTAGAAGAAATGTCCGTGTTTCTGCTGTTACTGTAAAAATTACTGTTAAAAAAAAAAAGGGCCCCTGAAAAGGACCCCAAGACAGAATACAGCACACAATTTCCAGGACAAATGCCTGGCTCTTTACTATCCTCTGTCCTATGTTTTAACCTAAGCCTGGTGGTTTTCCCTCCCTCATCTCAAGGCCTGGTCTGTACAGATATTACCTTCTGGCACATCTGGGTTTCGTGGGTTTTTTGTCTGTGAATACCCCATACATGAAGTACGCCTTAGTATTTAAGCAACAGGGCGGCTAAGACTGATTGATAGGACACAGCTTTTCCAGATCTTTACTGCAACCAAAGAACTCTCTTCCATTTAAAAAAAAAAAAATAAATCCACAGACTTATCTTCATGATTCTAATCAATAAACTGCAGTTTCCCCAACTGGAAAGCAGAAAAAAGAACACAATTAGTAAAAATTAGTAGAGTTGCATACACAGGTGCCAAAATGCACCATACACCAAGTGAAACATGCAAGCACAAACCATCTCAATGTTTCACTGGCACAGCTCACATTCACAGTTTCAAAGTCTCTTCAGCTGAGGCTTCCACCTTCTGGAGAAGCATCTTCATGGTCATTGGTCATTTAATTCCCTAAACAACAACAGCTCATGGCTTGGTATTTGTTGCATTAACTGTGGAATAAATTAAATCCTTTCTTACCAATGCAGAGAGAACACAACCCTGGTATTTAGAATCATTCCTGTATGAATCTGCAGCATAAAATTCTTAAGAGTGCAGCTTCATGCAGCAGAGGCTGAGGTGGAATTATGTTACCACAGGTACAAAGCACCTACCCAAGCATACAGATCTGGTACGTTTGCTACGACAGTAGTATGGCGGTGGCCGTGAGATGAATCTGTTCTACAAACCACCCACGCTTTATCTTCAGCTCTAGCACAGCATGTTTGATGTGTCTCTCAGCTGCTTTACTTATAAACTGTATTGAAGAATAAATGCTAGTTCCAGGGACTAAGGACAACAGGCTATAGCCGATAGCAAAGGTTGAGTTGTACAGAAATTCTCCACTGTCAAAGTAAGTCCTCAGAGCAGAGTCCATGTTCTTTCAATCCAGTAACCGGCCTATAGGCCATGTAATATTTGAAGAACTTTGCTTGCAAATATGCGAAGCAGCCACAAAGGCACTTTGAGTGGATTGTAATTAGGGAAGTTGCCCTTGGACCACAGAAGATTGCTTCTGCCTTGCTTCATGCACACCAATTTAATTTAATTAATGTCTTCATAAGCCAGCTCAGTCATTTCACTGGAGGCATCCTTTTCCAGCACTGGCCAAGACATGTCCCTTCATTCCAAGATCTCTGTTAAACTAACAAAAGGAGGAAGTGACCAACCTAGGGCAACGCAGGAAACTTAATGGAATATGACAATTACCTCCAATTGGGTGTTACTTCCTTTTGTCCTTAGCATCACCCTTCTCTGCCCTGTTCATTTTTGTAAAATTGGCTTATTACTCTGCAAAGAGTCATTGGATTTTATTGAACATCACCTGTTATTTGCTGGAACTTTAATCTAGGCTCTCCACAGGAAAAGACAGTTTCCAAGAGCACTATGGACTACGACCCCTTTTTCCTGTCTCAGCAGGTATCTTCGTGTACCCCGAGGAACCAGCTGACAGTCACATGGCCACAGCGGTCAGAACTCACTGGGAACACCTTCAAGGCTAAATGGGGAGTTACTCGTCATTTGTTGAGAGTACTTTTCTCTCCAGCAATAACAAATCAAAGGCTTTTTGCAGACACTATTCCTCATCTCCTACAAGACATTTGCTTTGCTACATCTCCACAATCAGTGGGGAACAGCAAGGAGAGCCTTTGCCCCAGCCAGCTGGCACATTCTGACTAGCCTAGCCCTGCTCAGCACACACCAACGACCCGCGGTGCTCTTCTTCGACTCCAGCCCCCTTTCATACCTCCTCAGCATCTGAGGGGAGAACTTTTCCTCTCAAAAATTCTGCTCTACTTCCTCTGTTTACCTCTTCACTACTTTCAATGCTTTTGCTACGCTGGCTGCAGCATGGGTTCACCTGGAATCAAGATACATCTTCACACTTGCTGAGCTTCCACCCAAGATGGCTCCTCCTCCGGGTACTAATATTCTCTATTTTTCTTTTTTAGAATGACTAATGCAAAGCCATCACTCTATGTCCACTTTCTGGTTTCAATCACATTTATTTTTCCTGCTTTGATTCATTCTATCCAAGTAAATTAATGATATAAAAAAATTATTAACTTCCACCGGTGACCTATTCTTTAGCTGGACTGCACTACAGGTTTGATTCAATAAAAATACTGTTTCAGACTGGTTATAATTGAACTTCCTGCATCAGGTAATGTTTTCCTGAGTGTTTTCTCTCCGCCGCATACTTGCAGGGACCTAACTATCCACTATAGATTAGAGTTCCTACAAGTTCACAAGTCTATAATTTCATCTTACAGCTTTTAAAAGCATATTAGGCCCTAAATTTGATTTCAGGAATCCCCTTCTGACTGGGTCTCCTGGCTTTGATCCCTTCACCGGTGCATCCACAAGAGGCTTTGGTCAAATCCAGGCCAAACCGAATGGCATCAAATTGAAACAAAATTTGTTGCAGAAATTGAAACAAGATTTGAGTGCAAGCCAGAAATCACAGCTCTGAAAAGCTTTACACTGCTGCTGTCTAAGCATGAAGGCAAGCAAACTCCACAGCTGCCAGTTCTAAGGTTTTAGACAGAACTTTGCTCCTGAGTAGGCTCTGTCTTGGCAGGGCTGAGCTACCGCCCACAGCCCCAGTCAGACCCGTGGGCTGGCCGTCCTTTGCCCGTCTCGCTGCAGAAGAATCAATTTGACAATGCACTGCGTATCAACCCATTTGGGCTTTGTGCAGCCAGTTTTTGTTAGGATCCTTTTCCGAAAGGGAGTTCAAACCGGCCTTTCTCAATCCCTTGGAGGATGCCTTAACTTCACGTCAGCCTGTGAGCAGAGACACATCTTAACTTCTGCAAGCTGTAACATCCCCCCCGCCCAGCACACACCATTTCACAGGTCCAGAAAGAGCGCATGCAAGAGCCGAGGTCACTTACCTGAAGGCAAGACGACAGGGTCTGAAATCAGCATTTTAAACACCTAACTGTGTGAAACTCGTTTTCCAGATCATGTTTTTCCTGCCTCAGCAATTCCTGAACTACTCAGAATTCTCCCCTGGTCAGCCCCTGGATTTTACTGATCAGCTTCACCACCTTGGCTCCACAGCTTTGCATCCAAAATCATCACTTCAAGGACAGAGAAAATAGTTTCAACTATCATCATCAGCTCATCATATATTAAGTCCTCAACGAAACACAGGACCAAGGAATTGCACTGCAAATGATGTGCTCAAGGCAGATGCATTAACATTCCATAACTCACCTTCAAACATAATTCCTCAGCTATAAAGCAACATTATTTCCCTAGTCGTTCCAGTGCTGCGACAAGTATCTGACCCATGTATTTCAACTATAACTCTCCTAACACATCCAAGGCTAATTGGTGCATTTAAAATCAGCTCATCCTGATTCTACTCTTTGCCTCTGCATTTTTTTCTGCTAAAGCAGCTAATTGACATTATCTGCTTTATTTGTACTTTATCAATACAACTCACTTTCTATACTTTCTTTTTGTGCTGCTATCAGTGTCTCAGTAGCAAAAGGGCTTTTCACTATACACTATTTTGTTGACTGTTTAATGAAACTGATTGATTCTTTTGACATAATGAATTATACCCAGACTTTACTGACTTTCAGTAATCACAGAAAAACCCTGCTTTGCTTTATTCGATGTCTGCTCAGCAATTCCCTGCAGAAATGTGGACAGAAAACTACAAGACTTTAGTTTACTAGGTCACAACATGGATAAAGGAAAAAAAAAAAAAAAAAGATTTGCTGGGCTTCACATGCCCCACCAAGAACGATCTCAGAAAATAAGCTGGAAGCTCCAAGAATCGAGCACCAGATTTCATGGAGAACAAATATTTCCAGTTCAATGTATCTGGCTCCCACAGTGAGCTTGCAATACGAAGTACCAAATCCCTCTTAATATTAAAATCAATATAAAAAATACACATACGTTAAATGTTTTGACAGCACATTTATATATGAGGGGGAAAAATACTGGACCTGTTGGCACACTAGAGGACAAGGGAAAACAGCTTTTCCAATAGTACTGACTTCCCCTCGCTGCCACCATACCAGTGTTTCTGCTGGACTGTGAACAGGATGAGGCCTAAAACACACTGCACTGCACTGAGCTCGTCCCACTTAACTTGGCTGTTGCTGATGTATAAGAGGAGGTCTATTACAGTTACATGTGATCCTTATATTCAATATTAAGGCAAATTTCATTGAAAAGAAATAATTTCTCTATCTAAAATACTCCTGTGTCTTCTAAACTACAGTCTAGTAAGACAATGGTTACACATTAGCAAACACACAATTCCCTTTCTATAGATCTCACCCAAGTTTTGAGCAACACGACAGCTGCTGAGAGGAGAAGATAGAGAATGAGTTGGTCTGGAATTTAACGGGCTTCAAATAAACGTGTATATTTGGTTTAGGTTCTGTGTTCCTGCTTAGAAGTATTTCTCTAATTTCATTTGTCTGCAAGAATTAAGGCACTAAGAACTCCTGCACCTCCAGTACAGTCTTAGGGACTAAAGAACAATGTTTGATAAACAACAAAAAAAACCATATTACATGCGTAAGTCATAAATCTGACTGTGAAAACTTTTAATATTCTTTCTTTCTACTCTACACCAAAAAAAAAAAAAATCACACAAAACTTCTCTACTTAGACAGAACTGCATTTAGACATGTGGAACAGTCAATTTAACCAATCCACCTCCAAATAATCCTGAGTTAACACAAAAAGCCTTGGCTTACCTTGAGGAATTAGATCTTATTTTAAGAACGAGGTATAGATACACAATATCAGGACTGTATCGCAGGTATTGCTTGCATTTGCCAGTATGTATTTTATAACGAAATTATGCACCATGAAACCCCAAAGGAAATTCAATGACAGCATCTTTAGTAAAACGTAGAAACTTTAATTTACATGCAAAACTACAACATATTCATAATAAAAAACTGGTGACTAAACAAATTAAACACAATTTGTAAAAATCGTCCATGTTGTTAAATAGGTCTGTACAACCAAAGATTTACAAAGTCCCTGTGCATTTTCATCTTTTCAATGCACAACTGAGTTTAAAGGTTCTGCTCGAATATTCCCCAAGTCAAGAGCTGAATCTGTCTCTTCATCAATTTCTCCAATGACAGCACTGCAATAAAAAAACAGGTTTTCATTTGTTGAAATCCCCTAGTGCAAATCTGGAAAGCCACAAAACTAACTTGCTAATGAAGACACACCCCCCCCCCCCCCCTTTTTTTTTTTTAATTGTAGAGCTCTGTCCTTTCAACTGTAAATTTTGATGCCTATAAGCAGAGTCTGAAGGAAGTTTTCCGTTTCCTTTTTTTTTGGTGTTTTTTTGTTGTTTTTTTCCAAGAACCAAATACTACCTGTCTGTTTTTAGGCAGTAGGTTAGCCTCTGAAACAAGAACTAGAAACCTTTTATAAAAAACAGCTTTTCAAGTGTAATGTCTAACTGCAGCAATTTGTAAGTGCACACAGCATCAGATAAGCAAGACAATTTCCTTCAACACAGCCTAGTAAAATGTTATTCATTTATTCAATGGAGAACACATAGTATTTCACCTATGCTATGTTAAGACTTACCTGGACTAAACACTAGTGGACTCAGTAAAACTGCTTTAAAGAGTAGATTAAGGTAACAGAAGTCATACTAGCTCCAGATGAAAACTAACCCAGAGGGAACAGAAGAACAAAGAGTCTAATCCTTCTAGCTTACCCTTCTGTTCTCCACTTCAGAGGTTTAAGAGCTAGTGGCTGTGTCCACAAAATTAATTCACAACCACCAGAAACTATGTTATATTAATCCATCCAATAGCTTTCTGAATAAATTTCTACTTTTGGTCTTGCTACATCCTGCAGCAGTGAGTTCCGCAATCAAGTTTTACAATGTGCAATGAAATACCTCTATACATAACTTGTTGGTGGATTATCTTCCATTTCCAACAACAGAAAAAAATAGAGGAATTTAAATGAAGCAATTATTTTGCCATCACCTTCTACTACTCCTGATTTCACAATAACCAATAATCACTATAACTGTACTTTTTCCAAATTGAAGAGCCCTTGCCTATTCAGCCTTTCCTCTACAGAAACACTTCATACCTCTAGTTACTCTCACTTGCACTCTTCATGCATTTTCATACTGCACCCCTCTAAACACAGTGGCGTACCAGGTGTTTATGCAATGACATGACAATGTCTGCTGGTTTAGTTTTCTTCCTAATAATCCCTAATATTCTTTCTTTCCAGTGAATCAGTATCAACAAAAAAAATAGCCAGAGACCAGGGTGAGACTGAGCTTAAGAGTGAGGCATCCCAACACAGGGATGTCTAGGTTCCTATCAGTGGAAACTGAAGCGGAATTTAACTTGCCTTGAAACAGAAATCTGGTCAGCTGAGTAGCTTTCCCAGTTCCATCACTGCCTGGATCTTCACTATGTTGGGAGCTTAAACAGCACAAACATAAACTGCTTATGTCAACTGAATATTCAAGTACCGACCAGCATGAAACCTCATTTCAAATTTGAGTCCCTTCAGAATTCTTGTGTGGAAAAAACTTGATCCTGGATGCTCATTACTACTCTATTTATTAGCTTTTTCCAAAGTGACGCTTCAATTTAAGACATTTCCTTAGATTAAAAACTGCCTATGATATCAGACCATAAGTTTCTCTTTAGCTCCCATCAAGAAATAAATCTTTTTCATCCATGATCTCATTCTCCTAGATGTAAAAGGAACAAACAGTATCTGCCACTCCTGACGTTTCTTTCATAGGCTTTCTGCTTGTCAGGCAGCAAAACAAACACATGTGTATTTAAGGGGTTTGGGGTTTTTAACCAGCTTTTCTTCACAATTTTTAATTACAGTTTTACAGGTAACTGTAGTATTAATATCTGTTTTGGTTTTCCTAATTCATCACACACTTCTGAAACAGAAGTTGTGTTCTTCCTTCTAACAACCTTTACTTGCTGTTGAATCACATTGAGTTTTTCTGATTGATGCTGCGTATTCACTGCAAGCTTCTATCGACGCACACTGGAACACCTGGAAACACTTTACCCCATGACTGTTTCTTTTCTTTTATTATTTAATAGCTTCTCTAATTTCTGAGAGTCCTCTTTTTTGAAGTTACATTTACTTAGCTGTTGTTTCTTTTTTCTTCTTCCTATAAGAATGCTGAATTTCAGTATATTAGGAGTTGCATGAATACAGAATTATTCCTTCTAATGAATATGTTTCGGAGCTTGTTAAGGTTAGAAAAACATAGAATAATTTCTATAAAAGAATGTTTTGAGTATATTTGACTAATGTGGCAGCCTGGTATGGTGAAAAAGTGAAGTAGTAAACAATTATTTGGCTTTTTATACACATTTGTACTATTTGAATGAAAAGTTATTGGTAGAGTAGCATGCTTAGCCCTACCTTTGTACATCTGTACATCAGTATATGAGCTGGTTAATTTACAGCTCAATAAATATACACTAACAGTATCGTAACATTACGGTGCAATCACTTCTCTAACAGAAGCACAGATATTTGCTATCAGTGCTACCCACAGATACAAAGATTCAACATGTCTGGGGCTATCAAGATATATATATCTGTACATACACACAATAAATTTTTATTAATTGGTTTAAACAGGAATATGCTATACTTACACATTATCACCTCTTACAATGTATAATCCCAGCACTACTTGCTCAACTCCTTGTGAAGAACTGAACACTCGTTCATGGCTTTCATCCAAAATCAAGTTAATGGTCTGATCAAAACCTTTGAGGGTTCCCTGAAAATGCACACAAAAATAAAACACTCCAATTACCTTTTAAATTTATCATCTTTGCTCTCAAGGATATCTTAAACAACGTGGCAATACTAAGGTACTAGAGAACAGATGCTCTATTTATGTTTTGTTGTTAGGCTTAAACACAAACAGCTGGAGAATGAAACTTCAAAAGTAATAATCAATTTAAGAAAGTATCTATACTTACTACTCAGTGTTCATGCTAAAGCTACAGTAATCTTTGGTAAAAGGGAAACTTCACTTCTTTAAATGCCAATAATAGCCCTGGAAACAACTAATTTTACTATTTCTCCACTATTTTAGTCTTCCTTGTACAGAAGTTTCCAGAAATCAAATAAATACTTAATTAAATCAAACAACAGAAAAATCAGATTCTCATGATCAACAATACTGAAATCATTCTCACCATGCAATTTTTTAGCTTGGTTCCACTAAATTACTAAAAAAAAAACCAAAAACAAAACAAACAAAAAAACACACAAAAAGAATTTCTGTGCCACTTCAATATGCATTTGAAAAAATCAGAGCATAACTGATTTATGTAATTTACTATCAGTAACTAACTAAGAAATTTAAACTCACGTAAAACACCACTAATTAAACAGTGGTAATATCCATTTATAGCATCTAACCATGTAACAATGAGTCACATATACCAATTCCATTCAAATCTTTCTGGTAGAAAGTATCTTGTATCACAACACAAAGTTTACCAGACTGGCTCCAACCAGACAGAAGATTTGGTGAAGCTACTATTTTTCTGCTAAAAGTACTATTTTCTCTTTCCAGAGGCCACACAAAGCTAAGTACAGACAGAAAGATATAATCCTCATGCAATGATCATGCTATTAAATTAAACTCTAAGCACAGCAGAATACGAGATTGGGGGGGGGGGAGGGGAGGTGGGGAGAATACAAGGGGAAAAAAAATGCCACAGAAGCAAGAAAACCAAAACATTATACAGTATCATATATAACAGTTTGTGAGTCCTCAGCTTTTCAGGCTTAAACACAATGCCACAACAATTCTTCAGCAATTACCAGCTGATGTTTTTCTACAACCATATGGAAGAAATGGTTTTAGCAAGAAAGTTCAAGAGCTTACTGAACAAAGAGGATATTTTAGATAGAAACTAAATTACTGACCAGAGAAAGAGATGCATTTTCTTGTGCATTTCTACAGAAAAGGCCATTTGACAAAAAGTCAAAGCATTTGCAGGCACAAGTTTATCAATGAACAAAGCTGACAGGCAAGAACTAGTAAGTATTTAAATCACACAGGATAAAATAACGGCCATAAAGCTTTTAAAAAAGAAGTTTTAAGATGTGAATGTGTAAGTGATAATATCCTGGCATGGTTTATTTACTGTCATAATGGAAGGTCTTTACGGGGGAAAATAAAATGTTAAAAAAATAGAAGTCTCACCACAATCATTCTTCCGTCAGAAGTAATTACTGCAACAGTACCTGACAATTCATTAAAGAAATGCTTACAGATACCTGAAATAGAACTATTAATATTTTCTGAAACATTCATAAGTAATATAAGTTTTAAGAGACATTAAGAGCCAGAAAAGCCTATCAGCATTTATTTTTTTAACAGAAGCATCATAGTTTATAGTAATCTTTGACAACGTAATATTTTCTATGACAATCTGTTTTAGAAGTTTCACTTTGCCCAACCATGGAGAGTCATACACAAACACGAACGCCATTAAAAGTGGAATAAAGATTCGAGTTCACCTCTCTTCCCATTACTAATTGCACTGCTTCAAAATTGAAACAACATAAACAGTTTTATAAACACGTCAAGCTAAGTCCTTAAAACCAGCCTAACAGCGGGGAACCCGAGTCTGGCATTCCACATCCCCACCTCTGAAGGTCTGACTATCCCAATTTGATGATGACACATCCATCAACCTGACTGATTTTGGGTTAGTATCTCACTGTTTGTGCAAAAGACTGAAAATGCCCATGGGTTGTTAGGAGTATAAAAAAATGACAAGAAAAGGGTTCCAAGAACACTAGCTCACAGCTTTTGAGCAAATGTGTTTAGTTATCAGCTTTGCATCGTTAAGAGCCCTTTAAGGGGCCAGGCCCATGGTGAATCTCGCTCCTCATCACAGATCAAGCAAGATCCGCAGCAGTGGAGGCTATAGGGGGCTCTATTCTCTTGGTCTCCTGTTATCTCCGCTCCACCTGCCAAGCCAGTCCTATGTGAAGAGAAACCGACAGATCCAGCCAGGAAGGACCCCAGCCGCAACGCAACCGCCGCGGGAGCGGGACGCAGCAGGCCGGAGACCCCGGCCCACACGGTTTCCACAGGTCCCTCAGCAGCCTGCCGAGGGCTGGGGATCTCCTCGCAGCTCACACCTTGCCAGGCCCGGAGGTTCCCGATGCCAGCCGCGGCTCTGGCACCCAACCCCGTGCCGTGCCGCGGCCACCAGCCACCCGGGGCCGAGGCCCGCCCGCCCTCGGCGGCGCCGAGCCCCCCTCACGCCCGCGGAAGGCCCGTTCCCGCCGCTCCCAGGGCTGCACGGGACGCTTCCGCCCGCCGGAAGGATACGGTTGATGTAGTTCTCCAAGGCAGAGGTCATGGCGACGGCTCCCGCGCTTCCCCTCACACCGGCAACCACCTCCCGCGAGACGCCGGCGGCGAGACTCCCGGCGGCGCGCGCGGCTGACGCGCGGCCCAGCGCGCAGGCGCACAACGCGGCGGGGAGGCGCCAGGTTTCAAACGGACCGAGCGAGGCAGCGCGGGGAAGGGCCGCCGCGCACGCGCATGCGCGGAGAGGACAGCGGGCTGTGAGGCCGTGCGAGTGGGCTGTACCAAGTCCCGATCACCGGAGGGGGTGGGGTGTGTGTGTTACATTCAGTAATAGAACGGAGTTAAGCTAGAAAACTAATCCTGGTGCTTTAGCCATCTTTGCCTGTGGAAAAAAATGTAATCATTGCTAGTATGCAACACTCAAAGTCATGGATGACCCCTCTAATGGTATTTAATACCAGCAGTCTGCTTAAGGCAGGTATGGCTTCTTCCAACAGTGCGCCAGGCGGGCTTCTGAGGCGGCTGCTGTTGTTTCAGCAGGGCTACTCGGACGGTGTTCATAGGGTCACGTTAAAGTACATTTTCTTCCGCCTGCTTTTTTGACAGTATTTTGACACCATTTGTTGCACTGAATGCCAGCCTTTTGAGAGGTGACGCGGTGCGGGACGTAGAAGAACAAACAGTGGCCCATTTCCAGTCCAGCCTACTGTGAAATGGAACGTTGCATAAATACTGGATTAAAAAATATTCCTTGTAAGTTCCTGACCTCCAGTAGATATAAAATTAGCTTGAGACTTAGAATATAGAATTCCCATTTTGTCAAATTTTCAGATGACACTGAGAAAAATTGATCTCAAATTTTCCAATCTGGCAGTGAAAATAGTGATTGTGATGGGCTCCATAAAATGGTCTAAAATAACATTAGATCTGTCTGCCATCAAGAGATTAGATTTGCTGAAGCGCTGAGTAGACATTCATAGGAGAAAGCACTCACAGACAATACTTTGAAAAAAATGGGAGGAAGTTAACTTTCAGAAATGTTTTTTGTCTTGGTTTCCAGAGCTTTCACCTGTAAATTTCATAAATCTTCATAAACTGAAATACTGAGAGTACCTTTTTTGATAACTGGAAGGTGCAATCAGGTGTTGAAGACAAACTAAAAATTCAAAGTTGTCTACTCCCAGTTTTGTAGAAGAAACACTGAATAACTGGGCTCGGGTGAGGTACCAGCCTTTATTCTCTTTAGCTGGGAGAATCCCCTAAGAAGCAGCCTCAGGTCATGTAGCAGGAGACACAGATGCAAATGAGACCAAACTGATGTTGCTTAAAACTTTCTGCATTCCCTGACTTCCATATGTCTGCCTTTCAACTGTAAAGATATTTTTTGGTCTTTTTGTTTTTTTAATTTTACTATATAAATGCTACTTAGAGTTTAGATCGTCCCTGTCAGTACTAGCCCATCTTCCGTTCATTTCAATAAATACTCCAGGGACAAACTGACAACTGGATCTCAGTGTCCAGCCCATGGTTTTATTCCCATGGGGAATACCATTTCTGGACAGCAGAATGCTATTGTTTCATCCCCTTCTAGTATGCCAATTGTTTCTTTTTCCATTGTAGCCATCGCAACTACAGAGAAAGCAAAATGAAGTTTTTAAAGGCAAATTAGCCAGGAAGAATGGATAGACATTTCCTGGCACCTCTGAAGGTAACTACATCAAAGTAGTCTCTCAGGAATTTGTCTAATGGCTCAGCCTTTATCAAAAACATGACAGGAGATGCCAGAGAACATAAAATACTTTTGAAATTGGGCATTACATAATGCCCATCCTCTTAAACTCTTGTTATAAAAATCTTAACAACTGTCACTAACCCTTATACCAGGATTGGAAGTAATTATTGTATATTCCATGTAAGAGGCTGAATATTTTTGTGTGTGTGTGGTTTGACATTTTCCTTTTCATACAAATCCTTCTCCCTATAAAGACAGACATTTTCAATGGCCAAGAAAATGAGATCATTAGGATACAAGGATGTAGGATAAAATCTTAAAATACTTGCACTGTGACATTACCTCAATAACTGATCCCCTGAGAATCCCGGATCTATCTGTTTATTTTAACAGTGTCCCTGAAAAGCAGAGGACGACTTTTTTCCTGTTTTATAAAGGAGGACTAAAACCCAAAGATTAAGGCTTAGGTCTGGGCTCCTGAAGCCAGGTGCCCAGGCTTTGCCAAAGTAGGTGCTTAACAGCAGTTAGTACTCTTGAGTATAAAGTAACTCTGAAAAGAGAATTCCTGGCTTCATCTGCTTAGGCTCTCTCTGCCTTTTTCTGAAGGCAAGCAGCTGTGCCCTTCTTCTCACAGTCCTAACTGGGGTTCAGTCTTCTGTCTGAAGCCACAACTACTATTATTCTCCTCTTATGAAACAGACCTCCACGGAGGAAGTGGAAAACTAATTTAATCCCCACATCTTTGTGGGGGAAAAAAAAACCACAGAAAAAAACAATATTGCCTGCCTCTCCCCTTCAGTAGCAAGGTTCGGTAGACTTAAGTTACAGCCTGGGACCATAATTTGCTCTTTTTTTGAAGCTGTGCCACATGCAGAGAAAACACGGATCGTTAGGCTAGAGTCTGAAACTGTGGTTAAACTGCTTGTCCAGTAGAGGGAAATCTTAGCTTCTGGTTGCTGTTACAAGGTCTCTCAGCACAGAAATCCAGTGGCATGTTAGATGAGATGAATAAGAAGCCTTGAGCATCGATTCTCTGCAGCTGGTCAAGATCACTTGAATCCTAACTTTAGATGTAGAAATTCAGTATCTCAAGTCTGAGTATGTCACCCTGGTCTGCTTTAAAGAGAAAAAGAATTTGTTTTCTACTGTAGGATGGGATGCATTTCCCAGTAAAGATGTCCGTGTTTCTTCAATGCTTATAAAGTGAGCCTTGGGTGACTAACTCAGGCGCAGACATTTCACAGGTTCATGGTTACATGAGGCCAGACAGATATTTTTCCTGGTGATGGTAGTTACCAATATAACATTGGTTTTAGGATCAGAAACCTGCAGCTAGCAACCCTTTGCCTGTTTCTTCCCTTCAGTTGCTGCAGAGCTGCGCAGGAGGACACACTAAATAATTGAATATGAGCATAATGCCCATTAAACTCTCAATTAATTGAAGAAAGAAACACCTTTGTAAAAAGGCTTTCCCTTTCTCTTATGTTGTCTAGGTATAGCTTACTTGCTGATTACATTTACTCCTGTAATTAAAGTTTATTTCTGCAGTTGATTCTCCGTTCAGGTTGCTGTGGCAAGTAACTACTGTATGTTATGCTTTCCGCAGAGTATATAACCAACTAATCATGCCCTGGAGTGTCTCTGCACACTTTCCTGCTTGCTTATAGTCTGCCAGGGCAGGAAGAAAACCCTGCAATGGTAGTTGTGGGGTGTATGTGCAAGCAGTTGTTGTGTGTAAACTTGTTACCTGGTGGAATGGATGAGTGACTGTTTGGTTGCTGCTGTCACTGTATATTGCTTATCGGTTTTACATCTCCCACGACACGCTAACTTCTGGTGGCTTAGCTTTCCTTGGTTATTAAGAAGTAGCCAGGTTTTATAGACCCAGCAATATTGAAGGGTGAAACAGCTTTATGGAGCTCTTGCGAGAGGAGAGGCCTGACCATCACTGCTATGCCATGGCATGTCAAGCCATGTCCCTGTCAGATCAGATGGAGAGAGGTGCAAAACCTGCTCCTCAGGCTTCCCTGAAAGCTGAAACTCTAGTATATGACTGTTAGAACAGGAGCTTTAAGAAAATTTATTGTAAAAAAATTGGTAACGTCTATCAGCCTGCTTAACAAAAATTGCATCCGCTGGTTGCTGCTCAAGAAAAAATAGCACCTGAGGTAGGGCATAATGGAGTGGTACGAACTGAAGAAGAATCAGACAGTACATAGTCCAGAAGAAACTGGTTGGACAGGGCTCTGAGCAACCTGATCTAGTTAGCGGTGTCCCTGCTTGCTGCAGGGGGGTTGGACTAGATGACCTCTAGGGGTCCCTTCTGACCCAAAACTTTCTATGATTCTATGATTCTAAACTAAGCATCCCCAAATCCCACACATTTCATTTACTTGACCTTTCTGACAACCTTTCTCATACTCTCTGGGAATCAAAAGATTTAAATCTCTCTTATTTTCACCTACATTCCCAGAATGTCATTCCATAAAAAGAGCCTAGCCCTTTAGGTCATCTTTTGTTTATACACAGCCAAGCTGACTAAACATGATTGGCTTCTCTTTATGTGTTCAGGAAAAACAGAAATGCACCTTCACCTCTGCTTTGTTCCTCTGAGTCTGTAGAGAGTCTAGGGTCCGTTATCAGCAATGCAAGGACACAGATTTTACAGCTGGAGAGAAAGCAGCTGGAGAAAAAGTAGAAAGATCTTGCTCACCTCATGCATGACTAGCTGCAATCCAAGTTGAGATGTGTTTCATGTATATTATTATATCAAATGATAGGGGTTTGCAGTGGAACAACTGGAAAATATTGTAAATGGTTAACAGTCTGGAAATTGCTGTTAGATTCTGAATGTAAGTTACAAGGCATTAGAAGCAGATCTGTAGCATGAGTAGTCCCCAAGTGCTTTTTATTTACCTGTAGAAACCTGGTGTTAACAAACACCTGATCTAAATTTTGTTTGTTGTGATAGCAACTGCTGCTATCATGGGAAGCATTACAAAAAACCTAATTTTACTCAAAAAGCTCCTTTATATGAAAAAGTATATATTTTTTCCAGCAATTTTTGCTAAAATATGTAAAATACAATAGCAATCTTAATGACTACATCCCTACTTAATGTGTTAGCATAAAATATAACTTTGCATGTTTCTGTTTGCAGGAAAACAAACTGCTTTCCATTTTTCTCTTTTTCTTTTGAACAGAAGAAACTGAAAACAGCTGTAGCAGTTCAGTACCATTATCCTTTTAGATAATAATTTTAGGGGATGTTATGCACTATTGGTAGGAAAAATGCCATTGCTAATGGGTCATGTACATACAACTACAGAATTACAAAGCAAATGGATTCTTGTTTTCAGCTGCTCTAAGCAAAGTATGAAGACAATTCTGTTGTACATAAAATGAATAATAAGCTTCAAGTAACTGACATTTACTAGCTTGTCAGGTTTGTCATTCTTTACAGTCATAGCTGAAATTGCATTTGCTAAATTGCTTTCATGAAGCAGGCTTTTCATTCTGATAGATTCTCTACTTCTCAAAGTACAATTCATCTTCCTGTAAAAGCACCGATCCTGATCTTCAGCCTGTGTTGAGATGACCAGATCTTCCAGTTTTACATGTGAGGTCCCTTATGTTAATACTCTGCAGGGATGCCCATTTGACCCCATTCCTCTTCTGGTTTCATTTGCTCTGCAGCAGATGATTGCAATGTAAAAGGAATTGCACATGGTCAAAGGGCTCTGTTCAGAAGTGGCTTGCACACTGCCTGCTGCCAGGTATAATGTAGATTGCACTACAAAATCAATATAATTCTCCTTTGTAACTTATATGGCATCATTATTTTGTGAAGTAGGTTGTTCATTGTACCACAAAGCAGTCTTTTGGCACCAGGACCTTTAAACCAATTACGGAAGTGGAGAAAGAGTATACTGTGGATTTGGTCCTGCCCAGAAGAGGTGCTGAAGATCCTTCTTGTTAGAAACACGTCAATGAAAAATTATCATCAGGAGAGTAATATAACTAGGAGAACTTGCCTTCCCTTTAACAGGCACTGAACTGTGTCTTGTCTAATAAAAGGCCTAAAGACCAAAGGGCAGGGAGGAGGACATTTTTTTGAGCAGTAGGCAATGCTGTGAAAGGTGAAACTTGAAGCACAAGCAAACAGAATTGCACCAACAGCAATGAAGAGGTGGCACATGAGGATGGCAGATGCTGTGCTTTCTTCACAGCCTTGAAGAGGGCTGTCTGTTTTGTCATTATTTCTAGCCTAGGATTTTGCAAGCTACTGCTCCAACTGGATATTTTCTCTTACAAGCCCCACAATCTCCTTGGTAATCGCGACTGGGATTGTTGTTCACTGCCAGAGTACGTGCTAGCTCTTTCACTCAGTACTTTCAGGTACTCTCTTTACTCTGGTTAGTGTTTCTGCTGACACTTGAGATTCCTTCTAGTGATGAGTCTTTTTAGCTGTAAGCGTTCAGTTACTGAGGTTGGTCAACTATGGGGAGAAGCTTCAATGAGCTTGCTTGTCCCAGCTGTGGTGGCTCATGTGATTCACTCCAGCAAGCAGCTGGCACCAGTGCTGGACTCAGTGTTGAGGCCTTTGGTGTGAAGAAGATAATGGTATATGGTGCACCCCAGAATCTGGGCTGCAGCCAGCACAAGGGTGTCTGGAGTGGAAGGAGGGATCGCAATTACAGAGGTTAACAGCGGTATGAATGATTGGCAGCAGAAGAGAGTCTGTCTGGTGGCTTACTGTTGGTTTGAATTGGTAAACACCTTTGTAAACAAAAAACACGGGACTTTGGGTCATGACAAGATGTACTCCTTGTCTGAAGAGGTATCCCCATGGGTAAAGCTTTTTGTTTGAGGCAGATCTACGTCACAGCAAGCAGTTGCATTATGCTCACAGGGTTTTTTTCCCTTTTAATCTCAGACAAAATTTGTTCTCCTCTGATTAACATGATCATGTGTCCAAGGCCTAATTGCCACTCTGGACTGAGGAATGGCACAGGTAAACCCATACCCTGAAGTTTCTAGGCTATTTCAATAGGTATATGTAATGACTTAAAGTGCAAGTTAGTTTTGCAATTCTATAGTGCTCTTGTAGTTGGGAGGGAAACAATAAAAGGCCTTGAGAAATGTCCTTCTATTGGAGTGCATGCTTACCTGGCTATTGTGTAGAAGGGTTACCATCACTCCACAATATCTCACGAGAGAAGAGCGGTGTCTCAGAGAGCACAGTGCTAACCATTAGTAACTGCTGCCTTTTCATTATCAACCACGGTGCTATTGCATTATTGATCAATGCTGTTGAAAGCCATTCCTGCTGGTCCCTTATGTTCTTACTGAAAACCACTTAACACATCAGCCACATCTAACTGAATAGCAAGAGGACTGAGTGAAATGTCATTCATAAGTACTCCCTTCCTTTATAGTCATTGGCAAAAATATGTATGTCACTGAATATTGAAGCCGTCCTGAAGGCATCAGATTTCCAAATATTTTTTAATATTTTACTCAACTTGTGCTAGATATGCTGCTGCTGCTACTAATGTTTTGGAGACACATGCTTTATTTATTGCAGGGACTGAAAGTATTCTGTACATCTTAGTTAAGCATTGCCATATCTCAGAATGATTGGTAAAGATTATTCTAATCATTTACTAAATCTGTGAGTTTAACCGCATAGACATTCACTGAAATAGCAGCATTTCTTCTGAAGTTGGTGGTGCAACTGTAGGTAGAAGTTAGCTAATTTTTAAATATTGGTATTACAATGACACCAGAGGGCATCAGTCAATATTAGGGCCTCATTATGCCAAACTCTTGCATGAGTATGTGAAGAGAGACAAAAAGTCTTGGCTACAAGGAATTTGCACGGTGAATAGCCAAGAGAAAGTGCAGAAGGAAGAAGGTATTAATGACTCCATTGTAATGCCCTTAATTACATGCTTTAACTTTTGGTCAGACCTGAAGTGGTCAGGCTTTTGGACTAGATGGTTATTGTAGGTCACTTCCAACTGAAAATATTTTATTCTATTTCATTCTATTCTATTTATAGACAGAATGCAAATAAAAGTAATTTGCTTGCAGCTGCTGTGTACCATCAGTAGAAACCAAATTCAGATTTCTGAACTATATTCTAGACAATTTCTCATAATTTATTTTATAACACCCTTTTGGTCCTTTAGGAAGGTTCGCTTACTTCCCCCTTAGCATGTAATTTGATACAGGCCATGTATGAGCATTCCCCATCTTGCCCCTTCTTATCCCCATTCCAGAGACCCCAGTGCTTTGCTGATTACCTTCATTCTCTTTCAGCCTCAGGAGGGGAAGTTCCAGAGTGGGATATGGACCGCAGCACACCACACGTGAGGTAAAGCACTATTATTATTTACCTCACCTGCTTGTCTGTCTTTTAATTAAAAAAAAAAAAAAAAAAAAAGAATAGAGAATTAAATGCATCTGAAAGAAGATCATTAGAATGGAAATAATATTCATTGCCATTGCTGATGACACTGACATGACATGTTAGGGTGTTTATATATCTTTCAAAAAATGGTCTGTCTTCTTTCATGTCAGATAAATGATGAGGCAGGTGCATCTCCTAGGCAAAACAGGCCTGCAAATTGAAACACAATATCAAGATAAGACTGTTGTTGTGCAGGTCTCTGCTGCCCTGAAGCTAATGTGCACAATCTGTTTTCGCAAGTGCTTTCATATTTTTGTTCTTTATTATGAACATATACAGTGCATAAGTGTTTTTAGTATTGGCTGACTCTGGTAGTTTGTAGTCACGATTGTGGTATTTAAACAGGAGGTGATCTGTTCTGCACATGGAAAAGGGGCTGTGTTATAGAGGAAATAATTTTAAAAAGTGTTGCTATTTTTTGGCAAGAGGGTGCTATGATTATTTTTCAAAGAATATACCCAGTGTTCATTATGTTCATGTACAAACCCATGGTGATTTGAAGCTGATTTCTAGTCGGTACCTAGGGAGCATTATCATTGTGTTAGAAATACAAGTATGATATTAAATTGGAAAGCTCTTACATGTATATAGTCTCATCTATTTCTTTTTTAGCTGCTGCATAATATTGCTTCCCAATTTCAGCCTAAGAGCTGTGGTTAGTTAGATGCAATGAGCAGTGTCACTTGAAGAGCAACGATTGTAAATAATGGAGATCTTTTTATAAAACTTCATCATATTGTTAATATCCAAAATGCATTTGGTATGATAAAGCAGCATGTTGCCCTTGGTTAAGAAAATTCCTTTCAAAGAGTTTGCCTGGCAGTGATATTTTAAAACGCTTTTCAAGACTTTCTGAAAATCTTGAAATACAAGCATGACATAATTGTATTATGAAAATGTGTTTGGTGAGGGACACATAATTATCTTCAGTTTCCAGATGAAGCAGAGCTGGTAACTTATCTCCAGTCACTGCTAACAAATTTGTTTAGGCATTCACTGAATGCAGCCTCTCTTTTTTTTTTTTTCCTGGTGCACCACTCTTGTACAGAGAGAAATCGTTTTTACAGGAGGCATTGTGTCCGGAATACACGTATTTAGCTGAAAATTATCTCAAGGTAGGAAAAACTCCTGAAACATGCATCCCTCACATCTCAGGGATACAATCTTTCCAGCAAAATGCTCAGCTTTAGAAACTGTACGTCACAGCACCATGTGTGTATGTATTGGAACACACAATGCCAAGTGTAACGCCAAGCTTTCTGAAGCAGGTCTGTTTTTTAGTTTAAGGCGTTGTTATGCGGAATTGATGATTAATCAGTAACGTTCCAGCTGAACAACGCCTCAGTTCAGAAGGGTACAATTGCTGCTCTGGGTTTAGACATTGTCCAGCAAGGGGCCTCTATGCAGTGCGAGGATTCCAAAGGCAAATGTTTGAACATAGAAATAAAAAGAGTGTGGAGGAAGCTGGCAACAAGAGTATGCCACCTAATGCTCTTATAAACAGATTTTGAACAGTGCTAGTGCATGGGATTTAGGGGATGGGGGGGTTACAACTCCAGTGTATTGTTTCATGTTGGGTATTTTTTCCCATGCAACCTTTACCTTTTTTCCTTCCACATGGTTACCAAGGAATGCAAAGCAAGCTATCACTGTGTGTCAGATGCAAGCACAGTCTTAGAGCTCTAGAGCAGCTGAGACCATGGATACAGCATCTTGGGTGTCAGGATGACACTATACTGGCAGAGGAATCCGTAAGGGGCAGAGGCTTCCATTTCCTGCTGAGTTTTGTCAGGATCCAGGTCTGCTGTGCTATACAGAAAGAGAGTGTTGGCTGCAAGATGGGAGCGCGTCTCTGAAGCACCTCACAGATGGAGGAGTGTCACTGCCTGGGAGTGTGGGACACATTATGGGATGCAGGGGAAGAACTTTTTGGGATTGCGCAAAACTTATTATAGGATGATATTATAACAAGAAGGGCTTCTACAGGTATGTCAGCCAGAAAAAGAAGGTCAAAGAAAGCGTACCCCCGCTCATGAGCGAGACCGGCAAACTGGTAACAGCAGATGAGGAGAAAGCTGAGGTACTCAACAACTTTTTTTGCCTCAGTCTTCACTGGCAACCTCTCTCCTCACCCCTCCTGAGTTGATGGACGGCATGAAGGAGAGCAGGAGGGTAAAATCCCTCCAGCTGTAAGTGAAGACCAGGTTCGGGACCTCCTGAGGAACCTAAATGTACAGAAGTCCATGGGACCTGATGAGATGCATCCCAGAGTCCTGAGGGAACTGGCTGGTGTATTTGCCAAGCCACTCTCCATGATATTTGAAAAGTCATGGCAGTCAGGGAAAGTCCCCAGTGACTGGAAAAAGGGAAACATTGTGCCCCTTTTCAAAAAGGGTAGAAAGGAAGACCCTGGGAACTACCGATCTGTCAGCCTCACCTCTGTGCCTGGGAAGATCATGGAACAGGTCCTCCTAGAAGATATGCTAAGGCACACGGAGGCCAGGGAGGTGGTTCGAGACAGCCAGCATGGCTTCACCAAGGGCAAGTCCTGCCTCACCAACCTAGTGGCTTTCTATGATGGTGTAACAACAAGAGTGGACAAGGGAAAACCAATGGACGTCATCTATCTGGATTTTTGTAAAGCCTTTGACACGGTCCCCCACAACATCCTTCTCTCTAAATTGGAGACCCGTGGATCTGATGGGTGGACTGTTCAGTGGGTAAGGAATTGGTAGGATGATCGCAGCCAAAGGGTAGTGGTCAACGGCTCAGTGTCCGGATGGAGACCAGTGACGAGTGGAGTCCCTCAGGGGTCCATACTGGGATCGGTGCTGTTCAATATATTTATCAATGACATGGACAGCGACATTGAGTGTACCCTCAGTAAGTTTGCAGATGACACCAAGCTGAGTGGTACGGTTGATACACCAGAAGGACGGGATGCCATCCAGAGGGACCTGGACAAGCTGGAGAAGTGGGCCTGTGTGAACCTCATGAGGTTCAACAAGGCCAAGTGCAAGGTCCTACACCTGGATCGGGGTAATCCCCGGTATCAATACAGGCTGGGGGATGAAAGGATCGAGAGCAGCTCTGCTGAGAGGGACTTGGGGGTACTGATAGACGAAAGGCTGGACATGAGCCAGCAATGTGCACTTGCAGCCCAGAGGGCCAACTGTGTCCTGGGCTGCATCAAGAGAAGCGTGGCCAGCAGGTTGAGAGAGGTGATTCTGCCCCTCTACTCTGCTCTGGTGAGACCTCACCTGGAGTACTGCGTTCAGCTCTGGAGCCCTCAGCACAAGAAGGACATGGAACTGCTGGAGCGGGTCCAAAGGAGGGCTACAAAAATGATCCGAGGGCTGGAGCACCTCTCCTGTGAGGACAGGCTGAGAGAGTTGGGCTTGTTCAGCCTGGAGAAGAGAAGGCTGCGGGGAGACCTGATTGCAGCCTTTCAGTACTTAAAGGGAGCCTATAGGAAAGATGGGGACAATCTTTTTAGTAAAGACAGCAGTGACAGGACAAGGGGTAATGGTTTTAAACTAAAACAGGATAGGTTTAGGCTAGATATAAGGAAGAAATTCTTTACAATGAGGGTTGTGAAACACTGGAATGGGCTGCCCAGAGAGGTAGTGGAGGCCCCATCCCTGGAAACATTCAAGACCAGGTTGGACAGGGCTCTGAGCAACCTGATCTAGTTAGTGGTGTCCCTGCTCGCTGCGGGGGGGTTGGACTAGTGGACTAGATGACCTCTAGGGGTCCCTTCCAACCCAAAACTTTCTATGATTCTATGATTCTATGTTTAGGGGAGGAACTACAAGCAGGGACAGGGAGGGACAGAGGTGGTTTGTGGAGGAAAAATCATGGGAAAACAGAGGGATAAGGGCCTGAAAGTGGGGGGGCAGTCGCATGTAAACAGCTGGCTGGTCAGTAGGCTTGTGTGGCCGTGCTCTGTACTTGATCAGCACAGTCTGTCCTGCCTTCTCATTAAACTCCACTTTTATTTTCGTGGGTGCAGGGCTCTCTTCTGTGTGCATAGCGGTCTGAGAGGCCAGCAGCCGGAGTGGGACCACGGGATCACAGGGGCCCCTGTCTGTGGTGTTAGCAGCTGGAGTGGGTGAGGGTGCATAAGTCAGTGTGCAGTCACCCCTGAATATCAGCCTGGGCTTGCCAAGCAAAGTGACCTGAGAGCGAGGCATGCACATGTGTCTCTGAGTGAGACTGCTGGAGTAGATGGCTGTGGGAGGGAGTGGGGGTCCCAGCCGTGTGGCAGAAAGGCTGTAGGGTCTGAGTATGACTGAGAGATCAGGCGTGTCTGTGTGTCTGTGTGTGTGTATATCTCTCTCTATGCATGAGGCAACTGAGGACCAAGGGCCAGCTACTGGAGGGACTGCGTGTCTAAGCCCAGGTACTGGAGGCAGCTTAATCCAATTCTTCACATTTTTCTTGGCAATTTACATCTAA